>NC_057844.1:33940151-34243181 GCF_910594005.1 Cervus elaphus
AAGATTTCACAAAAATGTATTTCATCATTTACAGGCTACATAAGCCTGGCAAAAAGATTTTAGAGACAATTCACTTTTTCTTTTTTTTTTTTTTGACAATTCACTTTTAAAAAACAGTTTGTGGAAGTATAGTTGATTTACAATGATGTGTTACTTTCTGCTTTGCAAAGTGATTCAGTTATATATATTATTTTACATATTCTTTTCCATTATGGTTTATCACAGGATACTGAATATAGTTCCCTGTGCTGTACACTAGGACCTTGTTGTTTATCTATTCTATACATAATAGTTTGCATCTCCAATCCCCAAGTCCCAATACACTCCTCCCCCACCCTCACCCCTTTGTCAGAGACTATCTTCCAACTCTTGCTAAGCAGAGAATACACCTCAGATGTTATGACAAAGCTGTATCACTCAACCACTACGCTACTCAGTACATCAGAAACATTATTCCATGGACGTTTGTGGACCCATTTTTAGGCTAATTTTTTAAATAGTCAATGTATTTCAAAAAGTAAACAGGATATGAGTTTCTCAAAAACCCTAGGCTTTCTTATTGTATTCATTTTTTCTAATCACGATATCTCAAGACACCAAAATTCATGAGGTCCCTTACCCAAACAGTTCAAAAGAACAGGTGGTACATAATCAATCTGTCTTCAACCACTGTGTGCAAAAACATATTTGGCTGTGAAGAATGTTAAATCAGTATCTGCAGACTACTTATATAGAAGGGATTATGAATTAAAATCAAGTCAGCTAACTTTCTTATAAAGCAATCCAAAAATAAATAAATAAATAAATAATAAAGCAATCCAATATTCCACAATCCTTAGATGTCATGTGTTGGTTTCTGTAAAACATTTATTTTACTTGATGGCAAACACCAGCACTGTATTAAAAAATAGTTTCTTGTCTAGGTTAAGTGTATGAGTGAAACAAACCTTTGCAGCACTATATTGTGTCCATGAACCATCCAAAGAAAGACCATCAAATGGACCACAAAAGTCAAAATACATTGTCCTCAGAAACTGGAATTAGAAACATGAATAAATGGTCAGTAGCTGATTAACATCAAACTTTCTCAACACGTCCTCAAAGTTCAACATGAGCATGCAGTTTTAGAGTTTTCAGGTACAGTTTTAAGGGCAAAAATATGGTAGATAACTTCTCCAACCCTTCTGCCTTATCCAACAGGTGTTCATTTGTAAGCAGTAAGTGAGAGTTTCTGGTATGGGGAAGGGGTGTGCATGGACACACGTTTACACAGAATGGAGGAAAGAGACTGGTTAAGACATCAGAAGGAATGTCCCATGTTGTTATCTTTTGCCTTGGAGTTTCCTGACTGCAAAATAGTGACAATATTTGGCTTATAAACATGGCTGACTCATATCAAGACCTCCATATAGAGAATAACTGAATCCACATACACACACACACACACACACACACACACACACATGCCTTCCTGTCCTTAAAATTATTTATCTTGAAACATCTAAGGAAACAGAATGAATAAAATGTTACTGAAATCGCAGCAGCAGTGAAATCCTGTGACAGCTGACAGGCAAAAAAAGGAACACCGAGAGAAGTCCATGTTTCTGTCTGCCCTCACCATGGTTGTTTCATGAAATACTTCCATTTATTCTGATATATCAACACTAGAATGATTAATGAACTCTAATTTGTAATGGCGACATTAAAAATTCAGGCTTAACTATTCTAACAGAGATGGAATATTAAGGAAGTAAGTATACACTACTCAGTCGACAGCCTTCCTCTTTTCAAGTAAAGAGCTCTATTTTTAAACTGTCAGAGCTCGGTAACACATTTCATATGCTAGACAATACTTTCAAAACCTCCACCCTTTGCAGGAGCAGAAATAAAGGAGGAATTTTTTGATTCCTTAAATTATCCAATTTAATTATCCAATTTAAGGAATAATCCCTTATGTAACTGAGTCAGGCAGAAGGGTCTCAGACAGGAGTGATCGCTGTCACTTGTCCCTTTAAAAGCCTTCCTGAAAAAAAAAGCCTTCCTGGCTGCGGCCAACACTCCGCTGGAGCCTGGCCCTTCCAGGCACTCAAGCATCATCCACATGGTTTCTGAAAGGCACACACGTGGCTCCGAGACTTTCTGCCCTTCCAACATCAACTCCAACCCAGCTCACTGGTCACCTGCAGGCAGCTTTCCCCCGCCCCTCAGAGCCACAGGCCACCCCCTAGCCCACCCCATCGTACATCACTCCTGACAGAAGGGGGCTCACACCCTCCCTCGTACAGACCAACACAGGCCTGGAAGCGGCACTCAAGTCTCCCTTCAGTGATCAGTCTATGGCTGCTGAGGCTGAATGGGCAGGACAGGTTTTCCCCAAGAAAGAGAATCTAAAGCAGATGGTTCCACCGGGGAGTGCTGGAGGAAGTTTTACAGCTTATGTGTACATGCGCCTCCAAAAGTACGCTTTACTAACATTTACTGAATGTGTTGACACTGGTACCCCCAGCTGCAAGGGGAGCACCCTAACAGTGCGGGTGGGGTGCTGTGGACTGAACTGTGTCCCCTGAATCCACAGGTCGAAGCCCTCATCCTTGGCAGATGGGGCCACTGGGAGGTGATGATGCTGAGATGAGGTCATGAGGCTGGGCCTTGGGATGGGACTGCCGCCTGCGCAGGAAGGGACCCGAGAAAGCCTGCTCTCTCTCTCTCCTCACCACGTGAGAAGGAGGCTGTCTGCAAGCCAGGAAGAGAGTCCTCCCCAGACCTTGACCCTGCTGGCCCCCTCACCTTGGACTTCCAGCCACTAGAACTGTGAGCAAATGCATCCCTGAGGTGTAAGCGCCCAGTCTACGGTGTTCTGTCTCAGCGGCTGAGATGACTTAAGACAGGGAGTAACAGAGGGACCCTCCCTCGTCATTCTCTCTGCTTATCACGGCGTGTTTCAGTTTCCATGTCCAGCTAGGTGCATGGATGATTAATTTCTCTCATTTCAACCCAACTAACCCTCCCAAAAAGAACAAGGGGCTGAAGGCTGATGCAATGAAGCAAACTGCAGACTGAAAATGATAAACTAATGACAAGCCCACAGACAGCAGAACTGGCACTTCTAGGAAAGAAAAGCTCTTCAGAATCATGTTTCCAGGTTGTGTTAGCATAATTTAATCCAATCTGATAAATCAGCCCAAAGTATTTAAAAATCAAGAAAGTTACCAATGATATGGATTGACACCCACAATTCTTAACCAAGAAATCTTGGTCAATACATGTTGGGTCTTCAGATAACTGTAACACACATCAAGTCAAAGTGTTAGTCACTCAGTCACGTCCGACTCTTTTGCGACTACATGGGCAGCCAGCCACCAGGCTGTACTGTCCATGGGATTTTCCAGGCAAGAATACTGGAGTGGTTTGCCATTTTCTTCTCCAGAGGATCTTCCTGATCCAGGGATTGAACCTGGATCTCCTGCATTACAGGTGGATTCTTTACCACTGTGCCACCAGGGAAGCCCGGTAACACAGACAGACAGATAGTGAAATAGACATAGTACAGGTTCATGGTAAAAAGTTTTACTGATGGGCCATGTGATCAGAAAAGTGTGGAGATCACTGATACAGATGCAGAGCTGATGTGAGAGAGGGAGGGCCCCTCCCCAGATGTCATCCTATCTCAGGCAGGTCTGAAAGCCTGAGCCAGCCAACACTCTCCAGGAGCTTGTGGAGGATGAATACCGAGGATACAGAGAATAATTTCTCTGAAGGATGAATCACAGCATCCCAAACTCAACCCCAAATCTCTCCCTAATTACATCTAATAATCCACCTGCAATGTGGGAGACCTGGGTTCGATCCCTGGGTTGGGAAGATACTTGGAGGAGGGCATGGCAACCCACTTCAGTATCCCTGCCTGGAGAATCCCATGGACAGAGGAGCCTGGTAGGCTACTCCATGGGGTCACAGAGAGTCGGACACGACTAAGCAACTAACCACAGCACAGCGCAAGGGTAGCTAAAAGCCTACAGTCTGAGTTGTGACGAGGCTTTCATTTAGCAGAAAAGGGTAGATCAGCATTTAAATGATCAAACTCAACCTCACAATTTCAGGAAATTTCTCTGCAATGGTCAGCCCTCGCCTTTTGTTCTCTGGAAGCATTGTCCCTCTTGAAAGGGCTGCTGATTGGCATTTCTGAGTAAGCTTCTGCTGTCTGTTGAGTGATTCAGCCAGAAGTAGTAGAATGAACACTTAGATGCTACTTTCTAGATCACTACACAAAAGCTCACAAGACTGAACTCTGACTGCACCATTTTCTATAGCCCACAGTTCTACTTTTTCAACTTCAATACAGCTAGAGCAGACGTTATGGAGACAAGCTCCAGTACTGCCAGTTAAGGGGATGCTGTCTCCCTGTCTGGACAGCATCAGGATAAACGTGTGAAGATAGGAGTCCAGTCTCCCTGACTACCTCCCCTTCAAACACACAGCTCTCGCCAATAAGGACCCAACACTTCCCATAGCATCCAACAGAAAGATTAGAGTTGACCATTTAGTTCCTAATCTCCCAGACAGTTCTTGTTCATTTTTAATATATTTTTATCCTGAGATAAGTTTATAGTCACAGAAGTTACAAATATAGTACAGAGCTGCCATAAACCTTCACCCTGCCCCCATGTCGGTATCTTCAATCACCAGAGTATAATCTAGATCAAATTAGATCAAAACTAATATAATGGCATCAGCATAAGAATACCTCAAATTACAGAGTTCAAGTTCACTAGTGTTACATACATTTAATCGAATGTTACTCAGTCATAAAAAAGAATAAAATAATGCCATTTGTAACAACACGGATGGACCCAGAGATGATCATACTAAGTCAGAAAGAGAAAGATAAATACCAGATGATATCACTTATATGTGAAATCTAAAATACAACATGAAATGAACATATCTGTGAAACAGAACAGACTCACAGTCATAGAGAAAAGATTCATGGTTGCCAAGGGGCAGGGGGTAGGGGGAGAGGGGGATAGATTGGGAGTCTGTGGTTAGTAGATGCAAACTATTATATATAGAACAGATAAACAACAAGGTCCTACTGTATAGCACAGGGAACTATATTCAATATCCTGAGATAAGCCATAATGGAAAAGGACAGGGAAAAGAATGTATATATATGTATAACTGAATCACTTTGTGTACAATAGAAATCAACACAACACTGTAAATCGATTATACTTCAATTAAAAAAAAAAAATTCCACTGCTTCTTCCAGTGTACCTTTTCTGTTCCAAAATCTGATTTAGAACTGATACTGCATTTAGTTGTCACATCGTCCTAGTCTCCTCCAGTTATGTTAATTTTAACTTGCATTTTTCACAAATCCTGATGCTTCATTCTTTTCATGGGTAAAGATCAGAAGTGCTAAGTTCACAGAGGATGTTACGAGTTAACAAAATCTGCGATCAGGAATGAGAGGAAATAAGTAAGTGACCAGAACTGAAACCCAGCACCTTTCCCAGTTTTTACAGATCAGAATGGCACAGACGTTTTAGTCTGTGTTTTTAGTTTTGAAAAATATTTAGTTTTGAATATTAAATTCAAAACATGCACCAGATCTACCCATACAAGGTCAACTTGATGGAGAAATCACCCCAGTCAACTCCCCTAGACATCTGCTGTTTCCTTAGAAACAAATACAAAACTGGCCCAAGGCTGACAGGGTTTTCTGTTTCTAAAAATAATATATTTCAAGAAAGCTCAAGTGTTTGATTACCAAACTATACAATGCCAGAGGCCCTGAGCTTGAATGCTTTTGCCTGCAGAATGCCTCAAAAGCCTTGTCCAGTGGTGCAAACCTGGTAAGAGTTCTAATTACAAGCAGCTTCTGTGGCCTTAATTGCTACTGGCTTGTATAAAGTAAGGATTCTCAGTATACTGTGACATTCATGTTCAGGAAATATAAGATAGGAGTGCCTGGTTTGGAGACTAAATATATGGCTCCAAGGGCTTCCCAGGTGGCACCAGTGGTAAAGAACCTGCCTGCCAATGCAGGTTAGATGTAAGAGATGTGGGTTTGATCCCTGGGTCTGGAAGATCCCCTGGAGGAGGGCACAGCAACCCACCAGAATCCGGTATTCTTGCCTGGAGAATTCCTGACAGAGGAACCTGGTGGGCTGCAGTCCATAGGGTCTCACAGAGTCAGATACAACTGGAGCAACTTAGCATGCATTCATACGGCTCTAAATTAAAAAACAGTGAATGGTAACTATGTGAACAGATTAGCTAAACTGTAGCTTTTCACTACATAAATCAAATCTCATTTTGTATGTCTTAAATACATACAATTTTCATTAAAATATTTAAAATAAATTAAAAATATATTTATATTGGGGTTCTCTGATGATTCAGATGGTAAAGAGTCCATGTGTAATGCAGGAGACCAGGGATCGATCCCTGGGTCAGGAAGATCCCCTGGAGAAGGGAATGACAACCCACCAGTATTTTTGCCTGAAGAATCCTATGGACAAAGGAGCCTGGCAGGCTACAGTCCATGGGTTCACAAAGAGTCAGATATGACTGAGCAACTAACACTTTCACTTTCTAAATACATACAATTTTCATTAAAAAAATAAGTAAACAGAAAAATAAAAAGAACATTAAATGGAAGAAAATCTTGGTCATTTGAAAGTAGGTAAATGCAATGCTTTCAACATAATCAACTATTTGGGGTGAGGAGGTGGCTGGTGTTGCACATTGAATTTACTTTCTTTCGTTGGCCAAATTCTATGGAAATGATGGGAAGATACATGCAAAGGAAGTTGGGATTAACATATACATACTACGTTATATGAAATAGATAAATAACAAGGTGCTACTATAGCACAGAGAACTCTCTTCAATACTCTAATAGCCTATTAGAAAAAGAACCTGAAATAGAATAGATATATGTTTCTGTATAGCTCTTAATCAACTATTCTTGATAAGGGTTTTTATATACCTTCACCAATCTTGACAAGGATAACTATCTCAAGTGAGATCTGTAAACCATGGTTCTTAATACAACAATCTGTACGTGAATCAAAAGGAAGTTAGAGTTGTTAACAGCATCTTGGTATTCTTTCTCTATTAAACTGTAAGCACCTTCATTGTGAGACCAGATCCCACTTAAATTCTGCAGCAGTAGCCGCCCAGGAAGAGTCACTGCTCCTCGAAGTCCTCCACGGTCTTAGAGCTGGTACCGTATCATCACTTACCACCCGTACTCATGCACAAAGTGCTTTTGAACATGATTCTGTTCTCTTCACCACTTAAGACAAAAATATCCTCTCAGACATCAGGATCCCAGCAGAATATTATACAACTATGATGCTACAAGACCTACCACCCTGTACTCAATTCTCCTTTCTATAAAGGCAAAATTCTATTTCAATCTTATCCTGGCAAAACCAACAGAATATTCGCATGAAGTCAATTTCTTTCAACACAAAGGAACCTAAAGCAATGCAATAGCTTGGCAAAGTTCAAGTTACTGCTTTGATGAAGAGTTTTCCTACCTAAAACTCCTACCTGAAGTGAATGACTCATTCAAAACTGAGTATCTGTAAACATTCCTAACTTGCTTTGAAGACCTCATTTCAAACACTGGAGAAAACCATCTGATAGCCTTGATACTCACTGTTTTACATGGTGTGCTGACATTCACATAAAAAGATTGCACTGAACTTGATGGTATAAACATTGCCCATTCCTTTGACCAATAAAATCATGAAGATATTTTCTGGAAAAAAATTTAACTTGAAACATTTAAGATATAGATACATGAAATTAATTATTCTCCATCAAGAATAATTAATACCAAGTTTCTCTAAATATCAAACTTTCTATAAGCATTTAATATTTAACTTAAAATGCTTAAAGGACATGGTATCATTCATATAAAATATCCAGAACAGGAAAGTCTACAGAGATAGGAAGTAGGTTAGTGGTTGTCTTAGGCCTGGAGAGAAAGGGACTAGGATATGACAGCCATGGGAACAGTTTATTCGAGAAATGACAGAATGTTCTGAAGTGGTGGTGATGCATGTACAATTCTGAATATACTAAAAGCCACAAAACTGTATCCTTTAAATGGGCGAAATTATATGGTATGTGAATTATCTCTCAATAAACCTGTCCAATTTTAAAGGCGATGTGATTGTACACTTCAGAAAAGGAATCTTATAAAGTAGATATACGTATAATCGTACATGTACAGATGTAATAATTACACTGCAAAATCTACCCATTTCTGGATAATGGAAGACAACTATTGTCTTCACAGTTAAGGTCCTAGAAAAATCAATCCCGACAAGATCCCCTGGAGGAGGAAATGGTAACTCACTTCAGTATTCTTGCCTGGAGAATCCTATGGACAAAGGAACCTGGTGGGCTACAGTCCACGGGGTCAGAAAGAGTCGGACACGTCTGAAATGACTTAGCACACAGCACACACACAAGAAAAGACCATGTTATGTGTCTCTATAACTATGATAATCTATATTCACTGGCTTCAGTAATGGAAAACTTCATCCTACCACTGCTTCAGGTCAAATTAAATGCTGGTGTCAAGTTTCAAGAACAAGGTTAAGAGAGACATCTGTTCACATAGCACAGACCCTCCCAGAATTTCAGGAAACAACTTGGAATTTGAGTCACGACAACTGGCATTCCCCTGGGGCCGCCAAGGCCACAGTCAACCCAGGCAGTGAACTCACTCCCACTAGCCTGGTGGCGCCTTCTCCTTGGACAGACACACCAGTCCAAATGCTAACCCCAGACCGTCCATCCCTACTCTAATGGTACCATCCTGCCGTCACCAACCTCCCCAAACACCCAACCACCATATCCCTTCCTGGCAAACTCCAGTCACTCTAGCGAAGTCAAAACACCAGCTGCCCACGAAGGTGGTCAAGAGCAACTGTCACCATTACCAGGTTCCAATCCAGGGAGGCCCTGGGATGGGGGAAGGTGAGTGACAGCTGGGTCCCAGGGAAGACCAGCCTTCGAAAGGGCAGAGTGTCAAATATGCCAGACAACCCCAACACCCTCCTCCACCAATCACGTGGTCCCTTCTTCTCAAAAGCCTCAATTTAGATGCAGACTGCCTGGAATGACACTGTCTGACCCACCAAGAAAATCCATCAGTGTTTTCTCAAGAAAAAGCTATTAAGAAAAAGAAATCCTTTATCAACTCCCTTTAATGAAAATATCCCTTTCAGTAGCTTTATCAACTTTCAGCAAACATTCATGACCAAGATAAGAAGCCTTATTTTTTTTAATCAGTATTTTATAAAATGAATGGTCCAGTGCTGAAACAATGTTGCTCAACATTTTATAAAATCCTTAAACCATAATGCCAAGAAGCTTTAAAATCAATTCTTTAATGAACTATGAGTCACATTACCATTAGTAATTCCTAATTAAATAAAGTCAAGATAAAGTAAAAATTGGAAGACCGTATTCTAGGACAGCAGGCAACACACCTTAATTTCTAAAAGCCTATTCCATGTATTCTGAAACCGATTCTCACAGTATAAGCCATGAACTCAGAAACCGTATGAACTGTAAGAATATTTAACTAATTCAATTGTACACTCACACATAAGGAATGATTGTGTCTACCTACTTTATTCCTCTTTTTATTCCTATTTTTTTTATTCCTATTCCTTTATTCCACCTATGGTATACTCCCATTTAGTCCTCCCCCACTCCAAAAAAGTACAAATGAAACTGTATATCAAGCAGCCACTGGAAATCTCTGATATAAAAATCAGTCTCAAAAGTCAGTGAGTCTTCAGACATACACAACAAACTTATGGTCACCAAAAGGGAAAGATGGGAGGAGGGACAAATTAGGAGTTTTGGATTAACATATACACCCAACTATATATATATATAATAGATCTAACAAGGACATACTATATAGCGTAGGGAACTATATTCAGTATCTTGTAATAACCTATGGTGTAAAAGAATCTGGAAAAGGATTTATACATATACATGTATATATAGAGCTGTGTGTAGAACTGATTGCTTTGCTATACACCTGAAACTAACATTGCAAATCAATTGATACTTCAATAAAAAATAAATGAATAAAATTTTTTTAAAAGTCAATGTGAGTCAATTAAAGAACAGGTTGTGAGACCCCATTACCTAGACATTTAAAAATCTTCACCTTCCATGGAAACTAGAGAATTTAGACAAAAAACAAAGACTCCCCAAAATAAAAAAAAAGACCCCTATTTCTTTCTCCCAGCTTTAAGCATCCACAAATGAATACTGAAATTAAGGAACTAGTCAAAAGACTCTTGAGAGTCCCTTGGACTACAAGATCAAACCAATCAATCCTAAAGGAAATCAACCCTGAATATTCACTGTTGCTGAAGCTGAAGCTCCAATACTTTGGCCACTTGATTCAAAGAGCTGGCTCATTGGAAAAGACCCTGATGCTGGGAAAGATCAAAGGCAAAAGGAGAAGGGGATGACAGAGAATGAGATGGCTGCTTGGCATCACTGACTCAATGGACATGAATCTGAGCAAACTCTGGGAGATAGTGAAGGATAGGGGAGCCTGGTGTGTTGCAGTCCAAGGGGTCGCAAAGAGTCAGATGTGACTTAGCAACTGAACAACAAAGCAAAAACACTACTTGAAAACATCTTAAAGTTAGAAACACATGACAAAGTCTGAGGAAATGGAATTATGCTGTCAATGCAGGATTCTGGATGGTGTAGGTGTGTTTCACAGGGTCATGGATCCATCACCCCACAATGAAACCCCACGTACATTACAGTCTCTCCCCTTTTCCCAACCTCCTCCTCCACCCTAGAAACCACTAGTCTATCTTCTGTCCCAATGGATTTGCCTCTTCTGGATGCTCCATATAAATGCAATCATACATGAGACCTGTTACTGGCTTTTCTCTTAGTACAATGTGTTCAAGGTTAATCCATGTTGCAGTATTACATTCCTCTTTGTGGCCAAATGACATTCCACTGTATGGACGTACCGCATTCTGTTTATTCATTTGTCAGTTGATAGACAACTGGGTTGTCTCCCCTTTGGGCCACTTTGATGAAGCTGCTATGAACATCTGCACCCAGTTTTGTGTGGATGTGTGATTTCCTTCCTCTTGGGTATATTCACCTCGAATGGCTGGATCATATGTAACTTTACATTTAACCTTTTAAGAAACTGCCCAACTGTTTTTCAAAGCAGCTGCACCACTTTCCATTTCCGCCAGCAATGTAGGAGGGGCCCCATTTCTCCCCATTCTTGCCAGCACTTGCTACTGTCTTTTTGATTAGCGCTATCCTGGTGGGTGAAGCAGTAACTCATATGTGCGCTGCTCTGCATCTTAAACCAAACCCACTCATCCTTGAATTTTGGCCTCAGTTGTTCTTCCAAGCTACACATTTAAGTAAAAAATAGGCCCCAATGGCCATTCTTAAAACCCAAAATAAAGTCAGGATAATCTAACACTCTTTTAATAAGTGTCACTTCTGCACAGGATATGCACCATTATTTTACCCCCAACCCTATGAAGCTGCAATAACGCCCAACAGCCAGGCCTTTCTGAATAAAGATTTCAGGCTAAGTTCAAGTGCTAAGGCTTCAGGGTGACACAACACACAACAAAGTTTTAGCCACAGCTTTCAAGAGAGAGCTCTGGACTGGGATTCAGTTACGCACACACACAGTACTGGCAAACCTGACCCATCATGACCCTTCTCTGCACCTGAGCACACGGTTCGGAGCCACTCACAGAACCACATCCTCTGAAGTCCCTCCCAGGGATAAAGTTGTCGAAGCCTGAAAGTTTAATGAAATTTGCAAACAGGCCAGCTTCCGTGCCTAAAAGATTTAGCTTTGCACAGCACAAACACTTTGAGCTCAGCAGCCAGACAGGCTGGGTTCTATGTCCAGCTCTGCCACTTGGTAGCTAAATGGCCACAGGTCCTTTAACATCTATCTTCCTATGTCGGTTTCCTCACATGAAGGTAAGACTGTCTTCTTCTAGAGGTGATGAGGTTTCATAAAGCTAGTGTAACTAAAGCGTCCAACAGAGCTGCCGGCATAGAGCAGGCATCTAAATCTTAGTGTTCATCCGTCTTCCCGCTAACTCTGGGCAAAGTTTCCCAGAAAAGAAAGCCTTCTTAACAAATGTTCTGGGCATTGAGAGCTGAATGCAAGTTCTTGTGACAAGAGGGATCCATTATAAAGCACTCTGCCACATTACAGTCGGCAAATTGCTAAGGAGAGCTTAAAACAGGCTTAAATTGTCTCTAAAAAATGGGCTTAAAAACGGGATGGGGGAGTTCTTGGGAGGGCACTCAGGGATGAAGAGAGAGAAGAAACCTTATTTTTGCCAGGACAGAAGCCTACAAGCATCCTTCAGGCTCACAGACAGCCTGCACACAGAACCAACGCAAAGGACAGAAGGATGAAAGGTATATTCCCACACCCCAGTGGGAAACGCGGGTATAGACTGCCGGGCTTGAGTGGGGAGGGGAGAGGATGGGGCTGGAGGCCGCAGGGACACGGGTTGGGGCTGGCTTGGCTCCTGCGGGGGTCTCGGAGGAAGCCAAGCCCCCTCCTATGGGGGAATTAATGAACTGCTCCGACTGGGCCGCCCTCGCCTACCTGATCTGGTTGTCACAGAATTTGTTGAGATGCGGTTGGTTGAGGTAAATGGTGCGGGCTGGTGCGTCCAGCTGGTCTCCAACAGACGTGGCCCGGGACATCTCATCGTCTGCCTTCTTGTAGCCCGGAGGAGGACGGACAGGTCCTGCGGAGAAGAGGCACGGGCAGAACGCAAAACACAAAGAAGTCACGCAGGGCAGCGGCGGCAGCACCGGCGGGCGGGGACTAGCTGCAAGGATGCTCCGGGCGTCGCGCCACCCAGTCCCTCCGCTGCCCTGGAGACGGGCGCCGGCCCCGCCCCGCCCGCTGGTCCCCAGGCGGAGGAGCCTCTCCGGGGGTGGGAACCTCGGCCCCGCCCCCACTCGTCCCTCCCCCCCTACCTCCCCCTCCCCTCCTCTCTCCATCCTCCCTCCCCAAACCTGCAGCCCCTGCGCCAGACCCGCAGGCTCGGCGAGGATGGTGAGGGGCGCACGGCTGGAGGCAGGGCCCCCGTGGACTGCGGGGATGTGGGGAACAGAGACCAGAGCCTCCCCTCCCCCGGGCGAGCTCCCCCTCCAGGCCCGGAGACCGAATTCTGGAGCTAGGCTTTCTGGCTCCTTTGTGCTTGGGAACCGCGAGAGGAACCGCAAGGGGGTGTGCCCTGCATTCGGGCCCAGGAGAAGGGGCACCTCTGTGCTTCAAGATGAAATTCCCAAACCTCAGTGCAGAGCCCTGCACCACCCCCCCCCCAGCTTAGCCTGCACAGACCAGCAGATGCCCCTGGCCACCTGACCACAGAGCACTGCCCATCCCAGCTCAAGGGTACAAGCGAGCCTTACCCCGAGCCTGCATCCCAAGTCTCTGTGGTTAAGACCCAAGCCCCTCTGTCTCATTAAGACTCGATTTCAGCCATACAGCTAACCCTTTCTTGGGCTAAAACTCCCCACTCACCTTCACTTGAGGAGGGGTCAGCAAGGGGAATGATCACATAACCATTACTGAAACCACTTCCCTGGGCTTACCCCCCAACACCACCACCCCCCACACACACACACCTCCAACCACAAGGCAGTCTCCCTCCCTGGACAGGGCAACCCAGCTTGAGAACTGACCTTCAGGGAGGAGGCCCTGAAGTCCAGGCTCACAGAAATAAGTGCCCTGCAGGTGACGGAGGCCTCTCTCCTTTTCCTTAAATCTCAGCTGGGCTTCCCTCGTAGCTCAGCCGGTAAAGAATCTGCCTGAAGTGCAGGAGACTCCCGGGTTCGATCCCTGGAGAAGGAAATGGCAACCCACTCCAGTATCCTTGCCTGGAAAATCTCATGGACAGAGGAGCCTGGTGGGCTGCAGTCCATGGGGTCGCAAAGAGTCGGGTACGACTGAGCGACTAACACTTACTGTGCTCTAGTACCTGCCGCACGTCCCACCTATAAAGGAAACAGGTGTCGCAGAACTTAGGTAACAGGCATCTCACTTCAGACACAGCCACTTCATGCTCAGAAACGTTTTGAAGTAGACAGTTTGAGCTATGTAAATTTATCACCTTTTTCAAGTGATTAGAATCCTGTTACAATCTGCATCCTAAGATGGGGACACCCCAGTGTAACACTGGCTATTGAGGGTTGACATGCTCTCATGGGACATGCTCACAACCGGGTCCCTGGTCACAAGCTGGGTGTAGGTCTGAGTACCCGACCCCCCATTCTCAGATCACCCCCTGTAGCCCTCACTGTCTGGCATCCCTCTGCTCTACTCCCTGCTTGTCCACAGGGGGCAGCAGAGAGCAGCAGGACCTTCAATCCGGCTGGACCTCAGAGGAGGCTGGTTTTAAAGCATTTGCTGATTTAAGGCCGACACAGGATATTTTTGAAACCAGCCTATACAAAAGTGCTGCTTTCCTCTCTGCCCACTCACCCCACTTTGTTCTCCTCCACAGCCGGTGTCATCATTACCTGACATTATTTATTTATGGTCTGTCTCCCCAAGGCCAAGAGCAGAAGCTCCAGAGCAGCAGAGACTTGTTTTGTCTACTACAGGGACCTGGCGCCCAGAACAGTGCCTGGTACATGAAGGGCACTTGTATTTGCTGGTTGAGTAAGTCATGTAAAGGGTCGCTTTGAATTCTCCAGGCAGAGATGCGGTGATGGGCAGCAAGGGCACAAGCCCCACACGCTCCTGTGGGCAGAGCAGCTCACCTGGTCTTCGTTCAGTGGCTTTCAACTCTGGCTGCAGACAATCACCAGAAAAGCTCTCACAATTAGCCAGTTCCTGGGTCCAGCCCTCACCGATTGTGCCTCTTGTTTTTAAAGCTTCTTAAAGTGATATGAATGGGTAGCCACGGTTGGGAATCCATGGTGAGATGCAGGTGAGACCACAAAAACAAAAAAGCTGGCTCCTGCTCTCAAAAGTGTTAACCAGCATAACCCCAGTTAGCAGTGACTAGGACCAAGTGACGAAGAGGGGACCTGAAGGGGCCAGCGGGGTCAGAGGTCAGCGGCCACTTTGTGCCAAGGGCGGAGAGCTGGTCAGAACAATGTGAGGGTCTCAGAGCCTTAACCTCTGGGCCAGGTTTACAGTAGGGAAAAGGAGGACAATCTGGGTGAGGACAAGAAGACCTCAGACAGAGGCCCCGTAGACAAAGTGCATTGGGTGGGGGGCGGGCCAACTGAGAATGGCAAAATCCAGCGCTGAGCATCCAAACCGGGAAATAATAGACAGGAAACTCAGAAAAATAGTCAGTGGCCAGACTGTGGATGATTTTAACACCAGGGGAAGAAACCTGAACTTCATCTGAAGGTCAGATGAACCACAGACGGTTTCAAAGCAGGAGACAAGCGTACCTGAGGCAGAAAATGAACTTCACCGTTGAGGAGTGAAAGTGAAAGGAGCTCAGTCGTGTCTGACTCTTTGTGACCCCATGGACTATATAGTCCATGGAATGCTCCAGGCCAGAATACTGCAGTGGGTAGCCTTTCCCTTCTCCAGGGGATCTTCCCAACCCAGGGATCGAACCAGGGTCTTCTGCATTGCAGGCAGATTCTTTACCAGTTGAGCCACTGGGAAAGCCCAAAAATACTGGAGTGGGTAGCCTATCCCTTCTCCAGGGGATCTTCTGAACCCAAGGATCAAACCCAGGTCTCCCGCATTGCAGGCAGATTCTTTACCAGCTGAGCCACAAGGGAAGCCCAAGAATACTGGAGTGGGTAGCCTATCCCTTCTCCAGCAGGTCTTCCCAACTCAGGAATCAAACCAGGGTCTCCTGCATTGCAGGCAGATTCTTTACCAGCTGAGCTACTGGGGAAGCCCAACCATCTAGAAGCAAAATGATAAAAGCATCTATTGCATGGAGAAGGGGGAAACAATGGACATGAGAAACAGCTCAAAAGAAAATTCTGTGTGACTTCTTTTGGACAAAATGTGTGGACCAGAAAGAAGAAGAAATACTGGATAACTGAGGGTGTGAAGAGAAGACTGAGGCCAAAAAAAAATCCCTGATAGAAATAAGAATGGAAACAAATTTTCCCTAATAAGTATTTCAATGTTGGATCATAAATATTGGGGTGGAAAATTACTGACACAATTGGTGGAAAAAACATGAAGCAAATGATTTCCCAAGTACATGTCATCTATCAGGCCAGCTCACCTTTCTATACAACTACGGGGCCAAATCTGGAATTTTAAGTAGAAATACTGTCCCTACCTCCTCATCCCACCTCCAGGACTCAGATAACCTTCTTCTAGCTCAGGGGCTGCATCGTGACCCAATCCTGCTTTGGAGAAAGACATTAATATTTTGAAAATAACTAACATGATTTGTTAAAAATGTCTTGCCTAAGGAGAATGCTGTACCATATATAGCAAAGCACATTATGAACAAGGTTTCAAATTCAGACTTGTGAGGTGAATTCTGAGTTAATGCACTAGGAAAATACCACCGTATAAAATCAAAGTGTATGTTTACAACTCCCCCATATACAGAAACCTGGTGTCAGCAGGAACTCAGGAAACATCTACTGAGAAAGAAGCCAAAGTAAAAGGAAAGAACAGACTCAGATGAGCACAGAGCAACCCAGATTGGGCAATGGACAGCCAGGGCCATGAGGGCAGGGGCTCTCTCTAGTCCACGACTCTGCCCCTGTCCTCCTATCAGCTGGGTACACAAAGGGCTATGCAGTTATGTGGTCCGAGTTGACCCAGTAAGAGTCTGCCTCCTGGAAACTTTGACATGGGACCCAGGGAGATGATTTGTTTTTCTGTTAATCTGTCTTATGTCAATTTGATTACTAGATCAACTGGAGAACCTCCAAGGACAGAAGGAGCATTTTTCTGCCTTTTCGCATGCAAAGTTTTACTATCACACAGAAAGAATTCTTGGGAAAGACTCTTGCCTTCCTAAGTCAGAAGCCTGTTAAAGTGATAAGGCTTTTGGCAGCACTGCCACCCAGCTCCGTGGGAAGTGTCAAGCCTCGGCCACTGTCGCACAGTCAAGAATTCAGCTGGTCTTAGTCCTCGCTTCCCAGGGGGAGGCTCTGGCCCCCTGGAATCTCCCAAGTGATAGGAGTATCTGTTGTTCATGTTGGAACCTTTTGAGCACACCTGAGTTTATGCCAATGGGGTGACTCCTGTGGACCCTGGACAGTCTTAGGATGGGGGCTAACCTGCCAGGAGCACCGTGTGATTGGAAGGCTGGGGATTGAGCCAGTTGACATCAGCCTGACCTCCTGGATGGGAGCTCAGGGGGAGACATGGGGACTGGAGACCTATACACAGGAGTCCCATAAAAATATGAGGCCCAAAACTCAGCCAGGAAATTGCAGCTTATGTAACATCCTGAGCTAAGGGGGCAGGGGGGTGTCAGGACACGAAGGAAGACCTTTCACGGGAAGCAGAGGAGTTTGGGAAACAGAGGTCGCCCTGCACCCTGTTATGCAGGGAAGTTTCTCAGGTAGAAAGTTATCTCAGATGAAAGTTCAGTCATGTGGCCAATTAATAACACCCGTGTAATGAATGGGCTTCCCTGGCTCAGTGGTAAACAATCTCCCTGCAATTCAGGAGACCTAGGTTCGATCCCGAGGTCTGGAAGATCCCCTGGAGAAGGAAATGGCAACCCACTCCAGTATTCTTGCCTGGAGAATTCCAGTTTCTTTTTTCATGAAATCCCAATAAAACTATGAACACCAAAGCTCAGGTGATGTGTCTGGAGAAAGCTTCCCACAGGGAACCTCCCAAGCCTCACTCCATCTCTATAGGCTAGTCCTGATTGGTACCCTGTCCGATAAAACTATAATCATAAGGAGATCAAACCAGTCAATCCTAAAGGAAGTCAACCCTGAATATTCATTGGAAGGACTGATGCTGAAGCTGAAGCTGCAATACTTTGGTCACCTGGGTCTCCCATATTTTTATGGGACTCCTGTATATAGGTCGGCAAAGAGCTGACTCATCGGAAAAGACCCTAATGCTGGGAAAGATTGAAGACAAAAGGAGAAGGGGGCGACAGAGGATGAGATGGTTGGATGGCATCATCGACTCAATGGACATGAATTTAAGCAAACTCCAAGAGATAGTGAAGGACAGGGAAGCCTGGCATGCTGCAGTCCATGGGATCACAAAGAGTTGAATTCGACTTAGTGACTGAACAACCAATAACACTCTTTCCTGAGTGCTCTGAGTTATTCTAGTTTATTATTGAAATCACAAGGTCAATGGGAACCCTGAATTTGTAGCCATTTGCTCATAAGTGCTGGAGCTCTGGGGACCCCAGACCTTGCAGCTGGTGTCTGACTGAGGACAGACATAAAGAATTGTGTCCTTAACCTGTGCAGTTTGACCAACTCCTGGTAGTTAGTGTTTGAATCTCATTGCAGACACCACTCTGAATTCTAGGATGACAGAGTCAAAAGGGAAACTTCAACAGTCACAGAAATGTATTAGGTAGGTCCAGTGAAAGCAGGGTTAAAAGCCAGACCTGCAGACAATTGGACCCAATTCTCCTTCCACTGGGCCCGGCTGCCCCATGAACTCAGCCCCCCTGAGCCCTGGTTTCTTCAGCCACAAAACAATACACAAATCAAGGGCTGGCAAACTTCTGCAAAGGGTTGGGTAGTAAATATTTTAGGTTTGGGGCTACATGTGGCCTCAGTCTCTTTTTTTAAACACCAAAGTCTAAAAAATGCATGAACCATCCTAGGCCCTCTTCAGACCAGATTGTGCTGACTCATATAAACCAAGTCCTTTCACAGTTAAACTGACTATATCCCAACCCCCATCTCAAGGAAAAGTTAGATTACACTTCTCCTTTATCAAAAAGACAGGACATCGAGTTCCTGGCAACACAGGTGCTTGGGCTTTGGCCACATGAGTTAAAAGTTGGCTGGATAAACAAGGTCCTTGCTCAGTCGTGTTCAACTCTGCATGGAATTCTCCAGGCCAGAATACTGGAGTGGGTAGCCTTTCCCTTCTCCAGGGGATCTTCCCAACCCAGGGGTTGAACCCAGGTCTCCCGCATTGCAGGCGGATGCTTTACCAGCTGAGCCACAAGGGAAGCCCACAATGTACAGCACAGGATATCATTATCTGTGATAAACCATAATGGAAAAGAATATGAAAATATATGCTTATATAACCGAAACACTCCATAGAGCAGAAATTAATGCAACACTGTAAATCAACTATATTTCAATAACACATTTTGTTGACTATTTTTGTATCTATTAAAATATTTTAAAAAATTTTTTAAGTTGGTTATGTTATTTTCCTAATTTTTATGTACCTGTAAAGTATGTAAAGATGGGGGGTTTTTGCCTCCAGAAAGATTTCCAAGAAAAGACTGCAGTCATCACAGAGCTTTGCAACAAGAGGTACATGAATGTGCACACGTGCGCGCGCACACACTCACACACACACACACACACACACACACACACACACACACACCCTCTTTCCTTCCCAAGGAGTTTCGAGTTCAACTCCAGGATCTACCCACATTAACAAAGATGTTTCTAAACCTTCAAGACAGACACAGAGCAGTCTGGTAGCCAGGGAGGCACTGGGGCTGTTAGTTCTCCTAATAAAGTCAACATAATGAAAACACTGCACAAATGTGCCTCTTCTCGCCTTGACAGACACACTTCAGGGGCCTTTTCTAGACCCCATCTTGTGCAAACCACATCTCCCCAAACACAGCATCTGTGATCCACTTCCACCCAAGATTTCAAAGGAAATACACCAACAAGTCAGGATCTCTCATGACTGCAAATGCCTATTAGTTTCTCTTTTCAGGGAAAGAAAAGATGAGGGGTAAGTATGGGCCATGGACTATTTACAATTTAAGATGTTGTGGGGCACCATTTCACCCGGAGTCATGGGGCATCTCCCAGACAGAGGCATGTTGCCGGGAGGTGGGAAGGGGAAAGGCAGAGGCTTACATTTAACAGAGGCTTGGGCAGAGGCTTACATTTAACAGAGGCAACAGAAAGAACCAATAACCTGGGAATTCAGAAGACAAATGTGACTGCCAGGCTCATGCCGGCCAGAAAACCAGAGCAATTTCATTAAGGAAGAGTTTGCACTCAGCTATTAAGAATGGCTATGATCTGGTTGTGCAGACAAAGTGCAGAGCCTTCCAGGAACAGTATCACACGAGCAGAGACACAAGCCAGTGATGCTTAATGCACAGCCTGGCCGGCTCCAGCTGGTGGGTGAAAGGTGAGCCACGGTCACCCGAAGCCTAGTGTCCAATAAGCACAGCTACACAGACTGGGCTGTTCCTTGAAGCTCATTTTATACCTGTGTGCTTAGTCGCTCAGTCATGTCCAATTCTTTGTGACCCCATGGACTGTATAGCCTGCCAGGCTCCTCTGTCCATAGGATTCTCCAGGCAAGAATACAGGAGTGGGTTGCCATGCCCTCCTCCAGGGGATCTTCCTGACCCAGGGATCAAACCCAGGTCTCCTACCCTGCAAGCAGAGTCTTTACTGTCTGAGCCACCCAGGGAGACAGACACCTTAAAATCCATCATGTAAATTAAAACAAGTATGCTTTCCATGGAACTCTGTTCAATGTTCTGTGGCAGCCTAGATGGGAGGGGAGCTTGAGGGAGAATAGATACATGTATTTATATGGCTGAGTTGCACCTGAATCTATTACAATCTTGTGACTCAGCGATACCCCAATAGAAAATTAAAAATTTAAAGTTTAGAAATAACAACAACAAAGACTATAATAAAGTGGCTAAGTAAAGGTGAAAAAAGTACACTTTTAAGGAAATACATTTAATAACTAAAAACAAAGAAGAAAAGCTATGTTTCAAATATTCAATTCAGAGGGTTTTTCAACACGGACTGGATTGACTGAGACTTAAAATACAAGCCCAGTGAGTTTTCTGAAGCAAGTCCCCCTTTTGCTAGAATTGGACACTCTCCATCACTCCCTGGGCCTCAAAACTGGGCTGGAATTACAGACAGACTTTAAACCCCACCACCAATTCAACATGTGTGAGCACAGTCTGCTCAGTTAATCCTAGGAGAGGGCCAGTTTGAACTTGTAGCTTGCCTATTCTAGGTGTTTTAGGCTTCCCTGGTGGCTAAGTGGTAGAGAATCTGCCTGCCAGTGCAGGAGACGCAGGTTTGATCCCTGGGTGGGGATGATCCCCTGGAGGAGGAAATGGCAACCTCCTCCAGTATTCTTGCCTGGAGAATCCCATGGACAGAGGAGCCTGGCAGGCTACAGTCCATGGGGTTGCTAAGAGCTGGACATGACTGAGTGACTAAACACGTCACACACACACACACACACACACACACACACACACACACACACACACACACACACACACACACGTGTTTTGAGACTCCCGAGACCTTGGCCAAAGGCACACAGGCTCGCTGCCCATGTTCTCACAGCCCATGCTCCTCTCCAGCACCCTGGTGACCCATCTCTCCCTTGGTCTTGGAGCTCCCCTCCCCTCAAAGCAGCCTTCTCCCCTCCTCAGCTCTGTCCCCCAGGGCGCTGGCACATGCCCTTCCTTCCACCTGATCTGCTCCTCTAGGCTTGGCTTTGCCGACACCATCCCATCACAGCCCCGACAACCCGCCATCTCACCGCACTCCTCAGCTCAGTCCTTCCCTGAGGCCGCATCCTTCCTTTCACTGCGCCTAGGAAACTAGTTTGCTCACCCTCTGACTTCCAGCGTTAGCTGTAAGCTCCACGAGCAGGGGCCTGCTCATGTCAGTCGCCTCCATGTCCCCAGTGACGGGACACAGAAGGTGCTCAATAAATGTGTCCAACGAACAAACAGAATGTGACCACAACACATCCTGTCTTAAGTGGACAGAGGAAAATGTAGATTGAATTTGAGGAGTTGCAAATTGGACCCTAAGGTACCACCCAAAAGGGACCTGGGGGAGAAAGGGCAATATCCGGTTCTCTTTGGAACTTAGTCCAATTTTATAATTTTTAAAGTTCATGTAAGTGGTGTTAAATCTCTTGAGGAAAGATGTTCTGGCTGCCAGAATTTCACCCTCTTCCTCTCATCTTCAGATAGCATGGGGCAGGGGCAGGCAGGGCATGGGCGTGGGAAGAGCTCAGATCCTTGGATGCCTTCTGTCTCCACTGGTTTACAGGGTGATATCCCAGGCCCCCTGCTGCAATCTGTGGCTACAGCTGGTGACAGGTCTGGCTTGGCTCCTTCAGGGGGCATTCGTGTCCCCAGGAGGCTGCCCCTCACCTGGGCTCCGTCTGCCGAAACCGCCACCCTGCCATTGTCTGAATCCAGGCTGCTCATATCAGTCATCCACCTGCAGCCATGCAGGACCAGCCTCTGGTTGGCCAGAGGCTTTCCAGTCAGCTCCCGGACCTCATCGACAGTCAGGCAGGTGATTCAAGAAAATGAAACCTATCAGCTCTCAGTTTTACCCTCATGTGTCCCCCACACCTTGGCTCCCAGAGGAGAAAAGTTCAGATGTCTCTTGTCCAATGTTTCTTCTCTCCCAACCCCTCTCCTTTCTATCCCAAGAAGATCAAACACAGAGGCGAGCTTCTGAGTGCCTGGCCCTGACACCATCCTTCTGGATTTCAAACAACCCTTTAAAAACCCACTGAGGCATCTCATCTTCAAGCTAGAAAATGCTGAGTCAAGACTCCCAACATCTGCTGTAAATATGACAAAAGTGTGAGAAACTGACCTGCAAAGACTCCTCGTAACCAAAATCCATGCTTCCCTGTCCCCGCTCTCCCTGAGAGGTGGGAGGTATAGCATCATGAGGTTTCTCCGGGAATTTCTCATCTTCCCATGGCCGTTAGGACTCTGAATGCCTACAAGTCAGATGCCACGTTCAAGAGAAAGGCACGTGTATGTGCATCGGCCACCACCCAGTGTCACATGCAAACCAGTCTGTTAGGGTCCCATGACCCATGGTGACAAGCAAAGCTAACACTGTACTTTCAACAATCTTAACGTAACCTCGAAAATGATGCACAGAGTTGAAGGAGGCAACTCATCCATCTTCATGGCGAACTCGTCACATACAAAAGATACTCTTCCCCAGTGTAATGGCTCCTCACGACTTTCCTAGTGATGTGACATTTTGTGTATCACGTTTCTTCTCAGACAGAGAAGTGAGAAAGTCTCGAATATGGGAAATCGCTAAAAAGGCAGTGCAGCGCCAAGAAGACGCAGACATCTGGAGCTCGAGCCCCTCTGCCAACGTGGTGTCGCCACGTCCGTTGTCTCCATCAGGTCACGAGGTCATAGATATGAGGTTATGATAAGAAGCACCTCTATCTTCTTTTGAGCCTTGTCTAAGCATTTTATCTATGTTAACCCTTACGATCCCGGTAACAATCACAGGGTAAGCATACTCAACCTGGGAGAAAACAGAAAATGGGGCAAAGAGTAACTCCCAGGTGGCACAGTGGTAAAGAACCCGCTTGCCAGTGCAGGAGACACAAGAGATGCAGCTTCAATCCCTAGGTCAGGAAGATCCCCTGGAGGAGGAAATGGCAACCCACTCCAGTATTCTTGCCTGGAGAATCCCAGTGATAGAGGAGCCTGGTGGGCTACAGTCCATGGGGTCACAAAGAGTTGGACATGACTGAGTGTGCACACGCACACACACATACACACACATGAAGTATAACTCTGCAAATAGCCCAACACCTACAGGTTGAATTTTTCCTCTGCAGTTCGACACAAGCAGCTCTGATAACCCTCCCCATCCTTCAGACCTCCTCCTCGGAAGCAGCTCCTCTCAGACCCACCTGCAGAGGGGAAGCAAGGCACCTCTTACACACACCTGCGCCCCTCCCCATCTCATCCAAGTCTCCGGTCAGTGTTTGGTCTGTACACACATATTCCACCCTGGTGTCTCACAGGCACTGGCCACCAGGAAATCGGTTCCAGCCCCAGCTGAGGCCACAGACAGGGGGTGGCGGACACAGAGGGCCCAGCAAAACCTCCCCTGCTCACACCTGGCTGAGTCACACTTCTCAATAGGAATGCGTGTTTCACATCAATGCCTATCGTTGAAACATGCCAGCATCTTGGCCTATTCATGCATACTCAGTTGCTAAGTTGTGTCCAACTCTGTGCAACCCCATGGACTGTAGCCCACTAGGCTCCTCTGTTCCCGGAATTCTCCTGGCAAGAATACTGGAATGTGTTGCCATTCACTCCTCCAGGAGGGATCTTCTCAACCCAGGGATCGAAATTGCATCTCCTGTGTTTCCTGCATTGCAGGCAGATTCTCTACCCACTGAGCCACCTGGGAAGCCCCTAAGTAACTTTCAGTTTGAAAGACAAATTTGCATTCTGTTTTGAATTTTACCATCATCCTCTAAGAATAACTTTAAGACAGTTTTGAAACAAAATGATATTAATAGTTTCAGTCAAAAGTCAGCATTCTAAACTTAATTATGTTTTATGTGAAAGTCACTCAGCTGTGACTGACTCTTTGTGAACTCATGGACTGTAGCCCACCAGGCTCCTCTGTCCATGGAATTCTCCAGGCAAGAATACTGGAGTGGCCATTCCCTTCTCCAGAGGATCTTCCTAACCCAGGGATTGAACCCAGGTCTCCTGCATTGCAGGCAGATTCTTTACCCTCTGAGCCACCAGGCAAGTTCAATTAAGTTTTATAGCAAAATAAAAATTATTAAATCCAATCCCCCAAAAAGAGTTCCTTGAGAGATACATAAGATGTAACCACCTGAAACACACAGCTTATCATCAGCAGTGCCTCACTCTAGTTCAAGTGTTGAAAAGTGAAAGTCTTAGTCGCTCAGTCAAGTCTGACTCTTTGGACCTCAAGGACTGTAGCTGGCCAGGCTCCTCTGTCCATGGAATTCTCCAGGCAAAAATACTGGAGTGGGTAGCCATTTCCTTCTCCAGGGGACCCTCCTGACCCAGGGATCAAACCCAGATCTTGTGTATTGCAGGCAGATTCTTTACCATCTGAGCTACCAGGGTAACATGGTTCCCAATTCAGTTCTCTCCTATCCTGTTGCTACGGGTGACAGCTGTCAAGCGGCCACTCCCTAAGGCTGAAATTTCAGCCTCACTGTAAATACGAAGCTGCTGAAGCCTGTGGCAAGCTTCCCACCTGAGCTGACACTATTAATGCAATGATCTCATCACAGCCAGACACCAGATGTTACAATGAACTCAAGTCTGTCTAACCCAACGTCATAATCCTACCTCCAGACCTCATAACAAATCTCTTAATCTCCCTGACCCCAAACACTGATAGGTCCTCCTGAGAGGTGTTAGAGTTAACAAAGACAAATTTTACAAGCACAGAGCTTTTTTATTAACGATTCCATGAACCTCTATGTCTGTAATTGTCAAATAAAAGAGTTTCAGCACCATAAGAGGAGAAGGAAATGGCAACCCACTCCAGTATTCTTGCCTGGAGAATCCCATGAACAGAGGAGCCTGGTGGGTTACTGTTCATGGGGTCACAAAGAGTCGGACATGACTGAGTGACTAACCACACCACCATAACACAGAAGTGTCTAAATATCAGCTACTAGAATTCCTCAACACACGCATCACTCTCTTTATGTCAAGACGCATTTCTCCCAAGAATCTCTCTTGTTTACTTACTTTATATTCCAACCAGGAATTCCTCTCCCCCATCCACTGATAAGTTTCATCTGACAAGGGTATCCCGCGTCCACTAGTCCTTCTGACCATATTGCTCCTATACCTTAGAATTCTAAACTAAGTCCCATATTTCTCTTGCACAAAAAAGCAGTTCACTTGTATATTGCACAATCTGACCTGACAAACTCTTCTTTTCCTACAGTGGAGTCACAGCTCATACTGGAAAATATTTTCCAGGTTTAAGGTCGCCCTCAAATTTGGACGCAATGCACCACAAAAAAAATAAAAAACAAACCCTGTCAATTACCCAAATCTCCTGGTATAAACCTCCTGGCTAGAGGACTGATAAGTATAGTCATAAATTACCCAAAGACCAAAGACTATTCCATTATAGCTCTCCAAAGTGTCTTACAATAGGTATTGATGCAATAAGGAAGAACCTTGGTATGCTATTACAAGTTAATCACTACAGGAGTGTTCCCTGTAAGTTAAAATTGCACACAATGGCCCATCTCTGGGAACCCTGCCTCCCATGTAATGAGCATTAAGCTACCATACCTTTGTTCAGCTTGCAGGAAACATCCTGTGAAGGGCTGTAGGGAGGAAGAAATTAACACATTCATCCACTCTGAGACTGACCCAGAAACAAGACTTGACCCTTTTCCCTTTTAGTATAAAAGAAGCCAGACAACATTCAGATGACAAAGCTTGGAATAAATATATCTTACCAGAAGCCAGAGAAGACATATTATATATTGAGGAACAAAGAAGTATCTCAAACTTCTCATCAGAAACTATGCAAGTCTAAAAGAAAATGGAAAAATATCTTCAAAGAGTTTAACTTAATTTAGAATTCTATACCAAGCAATAATATCTTTCAAAAATGAAGGAGAAATAAAGACTTTGTTTTTTAGAAAAGCAAAAGGCGACAGAATTTATGAACTACAAGAAAAGTTACAGGAATTTTTAGGCTGAAGGAAAAGAATATAGATAGAAACTTAGATCACACACACACACAAAGGGATGCCTAAAACTGGAAATATATTAGGTAAATGGGACATTTCTGTACAAATTTTTTTAAAAATTTTAATAGATAACATAAAAGTATGTTGTTCAAATTATACTTGGAACTAAACTGTTTTCCTAAAGGAAATCAATCCTGAATATTCATTAGAAGGACTGATGTTGAAGCTCTGATACTTTGGCCACCTGATGAGAAGAGCCAACTTATTAGAAAAGACCCTGATGCTGGGAAAGGTTGAAGGCAGAAGGAGAAGGGGACAACAGAGGACAAGATGGTTGGATGGCATCACTGACTCGATGGACATGAGTTTGAGCATGTTCCGGGAGATGGTGAAGGACAGGAAAACCTGGCATACTGTGTAGTCCATGGGGTCGCAAAGAGTTGGACATGACTGAGCAACTGAACTGTTGTAGCCACGCATTCCAGGAAACAATCTCACTCAGAAGGACGATGCAGATAGTGGAGTGCAGTTTATTACACCCGGGGGCCCAAGGCAGAGTCTCCTCTTAGCCAAGGACCCCGACCAGTTTTTGAGAAGATCTTATATACCCTAAGTGTATGTGCCCAAACCCACCTCCCCAAATTCCCTGAAACTAGTCTGAACAAAGGAAGAAGAAAGATATAACCAAAGTTAACCCATAACTCATATGTCTTAAGCCTAGAGAGTTAACAGTAGACAATTATCAATAGGCTTGTGGTCATACCCCAATAAGCATAGTAGAATGTATGATTCTATTTGGTTACACAGATAATCAGGGTGTTCTTTTAGGCGATGGAGAGCCCTGGGGCTCTTCCTTCTGGGGGCCTGGTTTTCCAGTTGGTATATCGTTTCCATAGATACTGGGCATATAACTCAAAGTCCACAGTCTGGCCCAAGATGGAGTCTGCTTATTTAGTGAAGTAATAAACTGCACTCCGCTATCTACATTGTCCTTCTGAGGGAGTTTTTTTCCCTGCAACGTGTGGCTACAACAGCACCAGGCAAAAGGAGATTTTACAGCAATTTTGCCAGGGTAAAAGGCATCACTCAGAAAGATGAAGGACTCAACTAGCCAAGAAGACTTAACACTAAATATTTACACCTTTACTCAAAGATACATGAACGAAAACTAACAGACTTATATGTAGAAACAGTCAAAGCCACAAGTATACTTGGAGACTTGATTATGTCTCAGCAGTTGATACAACAAGGAGAAAGAGAACTCAACAGTGAAACAAGCAACCATGCAGCAATTTGAATATCATCATAAGGCAACTTGACAGAGCTGGCACTTCCAGAACACTCCACCCAACAAAAGCATATGGTCGACCATTCGACAAGATAAACCACATTTATACTATAAAGTCTCAACTCCTTTAAAAGGGCTGAAATTATACAAAGCATGTTCTCTGACCACAATTAGAAATCAATAATGCAAAGCTCTTTGAAAATTTCCACATATTTGAAAACTAAAACACACTTTTAAACTGTAGGGCAAACAAAGAAATGAAAAGGAAAATCAGGAAGTATGTCAAACTGAATAAAAATAAAGACAAGAGAAAGACAAATATACTGATTTCATTTATATCTGGAATCGAAAAAAGCAAATGAACAAGCGTAACAAAACAGAAACAGTTACAGATACAGAGAACAAACATGAGGTTGCCAGAGGGGAAGAAGGTGGAGGGAGCAGGAAAATATGTGGGAGAGATTAAAAGCTACAAACTTTCAACATGACTCTCGGGATGAAGTGTACAGCCAGAAGAACAGAGTCAATAACATTGTAATAGCTTTGTACAGCCACAGACGGTAACTAGATTTATCATGATGAGCATTTTCAGATGCACAAAAAAATCAAATCACTATGTCATGCCTCTGAAACTAGCAAAGCTGTAGGTCAATTATACTTCAATTTTTAAAAAAGAAAAAAGTTTATAATTGAAAGCTCATAAAGGAAAGGTGAGGGGCAAACCAGGGAAGTTACGCTCAACAGTATAAGCAGAAAGAGGACAAAGGTTTGAAGTCCAAGTTAATCTATCCGCTCTCAAATTATTATCCCCCTTTGCTGTGGCAAACAGAACATATCCTCTTTTAACATTAAGCAGAAACAGGGTTTTTAAAAAGTTCAGGCAGCATCAAGGTGGTGCAAATCATTCCTCTTTTCCCTCCCTGTTATTTACAACTAATCAGACATCCATGTGTGTGCTCAGTCATGTCCAACTCTTTTGGTAATCCCATGGACCATAGCCCACCAGGCTCCTCTGTCCATGGGATTTCTCCAGGCAAGAACACAGGAGTGGGTTGCCATTTCCTCTTCCAGGGCATCTTCCCAACCCAGAGATGAAAACTGCACTGGGGAGATGTCTCCTGCATTGACAGGTTGAGTCTTTGGCAGATTGAGTCTTTGGCAGGTTAAGTCTTTACCACTGAGCTATCTGGGAAGCTCATGGATTCATGGATATCTATAACTGGGAAAACAGCGCCTTGGCCATTTCTTTCATAAACTAGTAATAAATCCACCATATGACCCAGCAATCTCACTACTAGGCATATACTCTGAGGAAACCATAATTCAAAAAGACACATATACCCCAATGTTCACTGCAGCACTATTTACAGTAGCCAGGACACAGAAGCAACCTAGATACCCATCAACAGATGAAAGGATAAAAAAGATGTGGAAGAAATATACAATGGAATATTACTCAGCCATAAAAAGGAACAAATATGAGTCAGTTCTAGTGAAGTGGATGAACCCAGAGTCTGCTATACAGAGTGAAGTCAGAAAGAAAAATACAAATATTATTTATTAATGCATACATGTGGCTCTAAAAAACGGTGCTGATGAAACTATTTTCAGGGCATGAATGCAGACATAGAGAACAGACTTGTGGACACAGAGTGGGAAGGAGAGGGTGGGACGAATTGGGAGAGGAGCACTGATGTACATACACTTCCATGTGTAAAACCGATAGCTGGTGGGAAGTTGCTGGATAACACAGGAAGCTCAACCCGGTGCTCTGTCACAACCTAGAGGGGTGGGATGGTGTGGGGGGTGGGGGGTGGTGGGAGGGAGGCTTAAGAGGGAGGGAATCTGTGTACGCTTACGGCTGATTCACATTGTTGCGTGGCAGAATCTAATACAACATCGTAAAGCAATTATCCTCTGATATAAAAAATTTTTTTGAAAAAGCATCTCTGCTTAGCAGCCCAGGACACTGATAGATGCACTCATCTGTGCACTTGAGAGTGGGTGGACCGGACCTCGGAGGAGGCTGTGGGGCAAGGGGACTGGACATGGGGCCAGCGGGGGCAGAGGAGACGGTTCACCAGGCAGTAGATGGGCACAACCGCTGGCAGAGGCGGCGGAAGGTGGAGGTGGTGCATGGGGTCGCCAGGACCAGCTGCTCTCTGAGGATGGGCCACAGCGACCAGGGGAGGGAAAGGGACGGGAGGGAGTGGATTAGACGAAGAACCCTGGAGGAGCGTGTCCCCTACTGTCTGTCCTGGGAGGCAAGAGCACCACCACTGACCTCTGGGATCCCCCCGCCATCCTTACCAGGTGTGGGCACACCCAAGGGCCACAGACACACCTCACCCCACTCTGCCCCCACCCTTTGTTTCTCTCGGTCTGTTTTTAACGTGCCCACTCCCAACCTTACTGGGGAGTCAGCGCACAGAAACCAAAAACTTGTGCTGTAACACCACCTCCTGGAAAACAAGGAGACTCCTAACTAGCAAACTATTTGAACTATTAGAATCAAAGTAAGTGAAGAATAGTTTAAATAAGGAAGGTGTCCAAGACTTCAAGTGTGGCAGCAGGGGCACTTTCCGCCAGGGGCTATGAAATATCATGGTAGTACAGTATCACAAAAAAAAGAAAATGACAATTTTCCAGCAACTAAACCCAAAAACATGGAATATTGCAATCTAACATAAAGAATTCACAACAGCTATTAGGAAGAAATTCAGTGAGCTAAAGGAAAATTCAGAAATGCAGTTCAGTGAGCTCTAGAATAAAGTTAACAAGGAGTTCAATACTGACCAATGAAACAGAATAGGGAGCCCTGAATTAAATCACGGCATTTACAGTCAACTAACATTCAACAAGGGAGCCAAGAATACCCAAGAAAAGACAGTCTCTGCAACAAATGGTGCTGGGAAAATTAGAGAAACACATGCAGAACAATGAAACCAATAGAACCTGGCTGGTCCCCAGGAACCCTTCCAGACATGAGAGCTACAGCGAAAACAAAACAGGCAGAAGGGTCTGCCCTCACAATCTGGGGTAGGGGAGACAGAGTAAATGAGTTATATAGTATTTTATAAGGAGAAACGTAAAATAGCAAAAAAATTTCAATGAGTGAGGATGGAGAATGGGATGGGGAGGGAGTCTGGGTTACCATTCCGGCATTGACCCCATAAACTGGCTAAATCGAGTCATGATGGATACACACAATTTCATGTATTTTTTTTAAACTGTGGTAAAAATGGTTAAGAAATATGTGCTTTAAGCATACAGAAGTGTTAAGTACATTCACATCATTGTGTAGCCAAACTCCAGAACTCTTTCTCTTGCAAAACTGAAACGCATTCCCATTAAACACTGACTCCCTGCCTCCCCTAGCCCCAGGCTCCTGGCAACCACCATTGTCCTAGGTCTCTATGAGAGTAGCCAGCTACAGCCATACCACTCTGAACTCCTCATCTCCTCCATGAGAGTAGTAGGTTTCATTTGTAACATGTAGGAATACAACCAGGAAAAAACTTCTAGTTATGTGTGACGGATGTCAATAAAATTCACTGTGGTGATCCGTTTAGCTGCATACAAATATCAAATCATTATGTTGTATACCCAAAACTAACATGTTATATAGGTCAATAATCTCAATTTTTAAAAGTCCAGTCTAATTATTGAAAAACGTATATATGCAAAGCATGACATTTTAGTGTTGGGTGTTTACCACAGCAGTTTTCTTGGTCATCCAATAATACTTAAAGTATGTCTGAAAGAATAGTTTGCATCAGGTTGTAGAAACCTGAGTCCCAAGTTATAGTTAGGATGGAGAAAAAAAGTGAATGAGCAGATAGGCCAGGATAGCAGACCGAATGAGGAGGAGAGAGCTCCTAGACTACTTCATGGTACCTGGCGGAGCAACACCTCATCACACAGGTCTGGAGTAAACGACTAGCACTTCTGGACTCAAGGTCCTGATGCTGTGGTTCTAACAACAGAGCAGGGATCAAAATACTTGATTGCCAAAAGCACTATATCTTAAAAAAAAAAAAAAAAAGAGCACAGTATCCTGACAAACAGCTTCAGTCTGTTCAGCTACAGTTTAACAGCTGTTCAGTTCAGTTCAGTTCAGTCGCTCAGTCATGTCTGACTCTTTGCGACCCCATGAATCGCAGCACGCCAGGCCTCCCTGTCCATCTCAAACTCCCGGACTCTACTCAAACACATGTCCATCGAGTCGGTGATACCATCCAGCCATCTCATCCTCTGTTGTCCCCTTCTCCTCCTGCCCCCAATCCCTCCCAGCATCAGGGTCTTTTCCAATGAGTCAACTCTTCGCATGAGGTAGCCAAAGTTAACAGCTGTAATTATTACCAATTAAAAGAAGTTGCCCAGAAACTCAGAGTTCAACTCATGTTCTTTGGATTTTTAGACTTCAGCAGTCATTCCATCACCATTGCCAAAGCAAATTAAATACCTAACCATGATATTTAAACTAAAAGAAATAGCAAAAAAACACAAAACAATAGGGGATCTTTAATGCTCAACATTAAAATTACTTCCTCTCCTGCCAATTGGAAGCATAAAGTTTCGAGCTTATAGTATTTCTTTCACCTGCTGAGGGGTAAAGAAACCTATTCCAAGACCACAGAATATTATTAGATCATTTTCACATGTAACCTCTGTCCTAGGTACTATCTAATTCAAGGTTTCGTCTAAATATTTGCATTACAAAAAAGCTATTTCAAGGCTCTCAACAAATATTTTTAAAATATTTGGTTAACATTTGGAAAAATAAAAAGAATTCCCTATATCATCATCAAGGCTGTTTCGGCTTCATTTTAAGCTAAATGACACATGCTCAGTACTGAGAAGGCATAAGAATGAAGAATTGCTGACTACAGACTAACCATTTACTCAAAACCTTGCTGCTCCTCGGCGGGACCCCATGAGGCACTCCTGTGTGGGCTACATCTCTGCTCAGCAGCTGCAGGTGTATTCATTACCTATAGAGCAGTATCTCCTCCAGCTGTGGGCCAGGGTCATGGCGCTCCGTCCTCTATGCGGACACATGGAGACTAAGGCGGCAGTAACCACTGATGGGTCTCTGAGTATTAGCAGAGCTCAGGGCTGATCTCACGATAATCTGGGAGAATTGTGTTACGACCTGAAACTGTCCTGCTCTAGTTCACCTGGCAGGAAACACAGCTCTCGAGCACAAGAAACTCTAAGGGGTAGTAGAGTGTCACGTGGAATTGAAGAGCGGGGGAATTTTTGATTTAAAAACAAACCTTTATACCTACTAAATTAGAGAAGGGGGGGGGGAAGGGAGGGAAGAATATTACTCAGTGCTATTTCCTGCTGCTACAGTAAACCCTCCAATCAATAGGAGGTCTTATTGGCTGTACTTCCCAGTCACATCTGAAGATTGATCGTAGAGTCCGTGATCGAGTCACAGGGAGAGCCACTCCAAGACCCAGGCTGTCCTGGCCGCCCTGGAGCGCCTCCCAGCTAACCGATCTTCCTGCAAAATTCAGGCGAGTACCACGTCACATCATTTACAAGGACGGTGCAAATGGGTGATACATGCAACCGCAGTTTCTCCCTGGCTAACCTCCTCCCATAAACTGGCTCCTGGAGGGTGTGGAGAAAAAGGACTTACCTACACTGTTGGTGGGAATGTAAACGAGTGCAGCCACCATGAAGGTTCTTTAAAATTATAAATAGAAGTGCCATCCATCAATTCCACTCTTGGGCATATATTCAGACAAAACTATAATCCCAAAAGATGCCTATACCTCCATGTTCACAGCGGCACTATTTACAACAGCCAGGACTTGGAAACAAGTTAAATGTCCATCAACAGATAAATGGATAAACATGTGGTGCATATACACAGTGGAATAAGATCGGCCATGGAAGAGAATGAAACAATTCCACCTGCAGCAATGTGGATATACCTAGAGAATGTCATTTTAAGTCAGAAAAAGACAAATATCTCATGATGTCACTTAGATGTGAAATCTAAAATAAGACACAATTGAAAAAAAAAAATAAGACACAATTGAACTTATCTATGAAACAGAAACAGACTCACAGAGAACAGAGAACTCTCCTTCCAAGGGGGAGGAGAGTTTACGGAGGGAAGTATTGGGATTTTGGGGTTAGCAGATGCAAACTATTATACATAGGATGGACAAACAACAAGGTCCTACTGTAGAGCACAGGGAATTATATTCAATACTCGGTGATAAATCCTAATGGAAAAGAATATTAAAAGAAAAAGAATGTATATGTGTGTGTGTATATATATATATATATGTATAACTAAATCACTTTACTATGCAGCAGAAATTAAAACACTGCAAATTATTTAAATTTCAATTAAAAATAAATAAAATGACTCTTGGATTTTAATCCTCCAACTCCATAGATAGGAAAGATCTCTCAGCATGATGGCTTTTGGCTGACATCTAGAAAATATACAGAAGTCCTCGAACTCAACATAATAAACAAAACCATACATGGGATATGTCCTAGTTGAAACCCAAAATCAGTAGAGGGAGTTAGAATCCTGTGACATTTTTAAAGCCTGTCATGCATCAAGGATGTGCAGAGGCAGCAGCAAACATTATCCCTGAAAGTGATAAGTGATAGCACAAATCAGAGTCTCTTTCTTTTTTTTTTTTTTCCTCAGAGGCTCTTTCTTATACAAAGTGGCCAGATTGAGCCTGGAGCTCCTCACAAAGACACCGGGGACACCCTCAGCAAAGCCAACAGTGTTGCCTTCTGTAACTTCTGTCCTGAAGCATCTCCCACCTCCCAAGGAAGATGTAGCACCACCTCCCTGGTAGGGAGACCCTGAGGCAGCTCCAGATACATCTAATGGGGACCATTTGCAAGAACTACCCCAGGACTGTCCCTGCCCAGCCCTGGCACACACGATGAGCACCGGGAGGGCTGCACCTTCTTCAGGGATGCTGTGGAGGTTGTGGTCCCTGATCACAGCGCCAGTTTGCACCCCAGGAGAGAAATCCCATTCTCACCTCAGTATCAGAAATAGCTCGGTGGCCCCAGGGCAGAGTTTCTCCTTGACTGGACACTAATTCTCAGGATACAGCACATTTCCTTTCTGTTTTTGCTGATTAAAGGCTGAGCCAAGTGTTCGTTCTCTGATCTCTGGTTTTCTTCTTTTTTTCTTACTACCTCTGTTTTTTCTTATTGCCCATTTTCTCCCTTCTTTTCAATTGAGACACAGCGTGCCATATTGATGTGTAGATAAACTCTCCTTCCACAAAAGGACTATAGTGAAATAAATAATTTGTCACACAGAAACAAAATCTCAGCATAAACAAGGCTGAATTTGCTACCAAATTTGGTTTAAAGCTGAGAGAGACTGTGTTTTCTAATTCATCTTTTTTTGTAGAAAGTGAAAATCTTTCTAAACATATACACCATGGAATATTACTCAGCCATTAAAAAGAATTCATTTGAACCAGTCCTAATGAGATGGATGAAGCTGGAGCCCATTATACAGAGTGAAGTAAGCCAGAAAGATAAAGAACATTACAGTATACTAACACATATATATGGAATTTAGAAAGGTGATAACGATAACCCTATATGCAGAACAGAAAAAGAGACACAGAAATACAGAACAGACTTTTGAACTCTGTGGGAGAAGGTGAGGGTGGGATATTTCAAAAGAACAGCATGTATACTATCTATGGTGAAACAGATCACCAGCCCAGGTGGGATGCATGAGACAAGTGCTCCAGCCTGGTGCACTGGGAAGACCCAGAGGAATCGGGTGGAGAGGGAGGTGGGAGGGGGGATCGGGATTGGGAATACATGTAAATCCATGGCTGATTCATATCAATGTATAACAAACCCACTGGAAAAAAAAAATAATAATAATAAAAAATAAATAAATAAATAAATAAAAATAAAGAAATCATCCCCCAAAGTTGATAACAATTAAAAGTTCTTACTGAAAACACAAGGTTTTTAGAGGTAGGCTTCTTCCTTAAATACTTACGGGACTTTTCTAGGTTATAAATCTCCCACCCAGAACTTCTCTTATTTCTCATCTGCTTTCAAGGTTTAATTATCCCTTGGTTAAAAACCACTAAGGATCACAGAAAGCCTCAGAGTCACGCACTGATTTAAGATTTTCAGATTGTGACTCTGAAAAAAATACAAATACAGCAAACCAGTGAAAGCAAAGAATTAAAACTCATTATTTCCTGTTAAGAGGACAGATACCAAAATGTTAGTAGTAATCTTCTTTGGGCTTTTAGAACATAGACGACTGTTTTCTTCTTTATTTCTGTTTCTGTTCTCATATTTTCAAAAATGCAAACATTTTATGATTTGAAAAAATAGGAAGGGTAGTTTACTATTCTTTTTAATGCCTTATTAATGTTGGATTAATAAATTACCATTATCTTGAGAAATATTGTATGATATCACTTACTGGCTTCTAAAAAATACAGCAAACTAGTGACTATAACAAGAAAGAGAATCAACTAGTGGTTACCAGTGGAGAGAGGGAAGGGGGAAGGGCAATTTAGGGGTTGGGAGAGCTACAAATTTATGTATCTACAAATTTATGTATCAAATAAGCTACAAGGACATCTTCTACAAGGAATATAGCAAGTATTTTATAATAACTATAAATAGATTGTGGGCTTCCCTTGTAGCTCAGCTGGTAAAGAACCCACCTGCAGTTCCGGAGACTCCAGTTGGATTCCTGGATCGGGAAGTTTACCTGGAGAATGGATAGGCTATCTGATCCAGTGTTCTTGACTGTATAGAATTCAGTCAAGGATAAACTACCCTTCTACAAAAGGACTATGGTGAAATAAATAATTTGTCAAACAGAAACAAAATCTCAGCATAAACAAGGCTGAATTTGCTACCAAATTTGTGTTTTCTAATTCATCTCATTTTTTGGAGAAAAAGAAATGGGAAGAGGAGCCTAGTGGGCCACAGTCCATGGGGTCACAAAGAGTAGGACACGACTGAGCTACTAAGCACATCAATGGAGTGTAACCTTCAAAAATTGTGAATTACTATTGTTCACCTGTGACTTACGTAATATTGTACATCAACTACACTTCAATTTAAAAAAACACAATGAGGTATTACCTCACATCTGCTAGAATGGCTATTATCTAAAAAACTGGAACAGGGCTTCCTGCTGGCTCAGAAGGTAAAGAATCCACCTGCAGTGCAGGAGACCTGGGTTCAATCCCATCCTTGGATCAGGAAGATCCCCTGGAGAAGGGAATGGTTACCCACTCCAGTATTCTTGACTGGAGAATTCCACGGACAGAGGAGCCTGGTAGGCCACTGTCCATGGGGTGGAAAAGAGTTGGACATGACTAAGCAACTAACAGTTTCACTGGAAATAACGAGTGTTGGCAAGGGTGTGGAGAATAGGGAACCCTCTTGCACTGTTGATGGGAATGCAAATTGGTTCAGCCACTATGGAGAACAGCATAGAGATTCCTTAAAAAACTAAAAATAGAGCTACTCTATGACCCAGCAATTCCACAACTATGCATAAACCTTAAGAAAACCATAATTCAAAAAGACACCCATACCCCAATGTTCACTGCAGCTGCAGCACTATTTACAATACCTAGGACATGGAAGCCACCTAAGTGTCCATAGACAGATGAGTAGATAAGTAAGATATGTACATTGAAGAAGTAATATACAATGGAATACTACTCAGCCATCAAAAGGAGTGAAACTGGGTCATTTGTAGTGATGTGGATGGACCTAGACTCTGTCATACAGAGTGAAGTAAATCAGAAAGAGAAAAATAAGTATCATATATTAACACACACACATGTGTGTGCATGCATGCTCAGTCATGTTCAACTCTTTGAGACCCCATGGACTCTAGCCTGCAAGGTTCGTCTGTCCATGGAATTTTCCAGGCAAGAATACTGGAATGGGTTGCCATTTCCTTCTCCAGATCTTTCCATCCTAGGGATTGAACCCAAGTCTCCTGCATCTTCTGCATCAGCAGATGGATTCTTTACCACTGTACCACCTGGGAAGCCTCCAGCACATATATATGGAATCTAGAGAAATAGTACAGATGAGCCCATTTGCAGGGCAAGAACAAAGACACAGACAGAATGGACCTGTGGACATGGCAGGGGGTGGGGAAGGAGAGGGCTAGATAAATTGGGAGAGTACAATTGACATATATACATTCAGTTCAGTTCAGTTCAGTCGCTCAGTCGTGTCCGACTCTTTGCGACCCCATGAATCGCAGCACACCAGGCCTCCCTGTCCATCACCAACACCCGGAGTTTACCCAAACTCATGCCCATCGAGTCGGTGATGCCATCCAGCCATCTCATCCTCTGTTGTCCCCTTCTCCTCCTGCCCCCAATCCCTCCCAGCATCAGGGTCTTTTCCAATGAGTCAACTCTTCGCATGAGGTGGCCAAAGTACTAGAGTTTCAGCTTTAGCATCAGTCCTTCCAATGAACACCCAGGACTGATCTCCTTTAGGATGGACTGGTTGGATCTCCTTGCAGTCCAAGGGACTCTCAAGAGTCTTCTCCAACACCACAGTTCAAAAGCATCAATTCTTCAGCGGTCAGCTTTCTTTACAGTCCAACTCTCACATCCATACATGACCACTGGAAAAACCATAGCCGTGACTAGGCGGACCTTTGCTGGCAAAGTAATGTCTCTGCTTTTTAATATGCTATTTAGGTTGGTCATAACTTTCCTTCCAAGGAGTAAGCATCTTTTAATTTCATGGCTACAATCACCATCTGCAGTGATCTTGGAGCCCAAAAAAATAAAGTCTGACACTGTTTCCCCATCTACTTGCCATGAAGTAGTGGGACCAGATGACATGATCTTAGTTTTCTGAATGTTGAGTTTTAAGTCAACTTTTTCACTTTCTTCTTTCACTTTCATCAAGAGGCTTTTTAGTTCCTCTTCACTTTCTGCCATAAGGGTGTTGTCATCTGCATATCTGAGGTTATTGATATTTCTCCAGGAAATCTTGATTCTAGCTTGTGTTTCTTCCAGCCCAGTGTTTCTCATGATCTATTCTGCATAGAAGTTAAATAAGCAGAGTGACAATATACAGCCTTGACGCACTCCTTTTCCTATTTGGAACCAGTCTGTTGTTCCATGTCCAGTTCTCACTGTTGCTTCCTGACCTGCATATCCATGTGTAAAACAGATATCTGGTAGGAAGCTGCTGTCTAACACAAGGAGTTCACCTCAGTGCTCTGTAGTGACCTAGAGATGGGGAGGTGGGAGGGAGGCTCAAGAGGGAAGGGAAATATGTATACATATATCTGATTCTTTACCATCTGAACCACCAAGGAAGCTCTGAAAAAGACCCTGAAGCTGGGAAAGATTGAGGGCAGGAGGAGAAAAGGGCGACAGAGGATAAGATGATTGGATAGCATCACCGATTTAATGGACATGGACTTGGGCAAACTCTGGGAGATGGTGAGGGACAGGGAAGCCTGGCGTGCTGCAGTCCATGGGGTCGCAAAGGGTTGGACACAACTGAGCAAATGAACAACGACTGATTCACGTTGCACAGCAGAAACACAATGTTATAAAGCCTTTATACTCCAATAATAAAATAAAATTTTAAAAAGAAATTATACTAAGTCAAAGAAGCCAGATGCAAAAAGCCCCATATCCTAAGACTTACAAGAAATGTCCCAACTAGGCAAATCCATGGAGACAAAGCAGGTAAGTGACCACTAGGGGTTCAGAGGAGGGGTTGCTAAGGTGTACAAGGTTACTTTGGAGCTGATGGAAATGTTCTGGAATTAGATGTGGTGATGGCCATGGGACTCTGAATGTAGTAAAACCCAGTGAATTGTACACTTTAAAAGGGTATATTTAATGCATGTGATTAAAATAAAAAAGAAAAACCATGCACTTTTCTATAAGTAATAATTTAATGACAAGTTAAACTTATAAAAAAATGCTACAAGCATTTTTTTCTCAGAAGCATCTCCTATTAAATTAGAAGCAATCAAGCTACAGCTTAACTGAATTTCAGATAACCTCAGATTGTCTTCTAGAGCTCAGGGAGTTGGGGGGAATCAATTCCCATTTTGTTGTGACTGCATGAGGCTTCTTCCCAAAATAAAAGTTGCATCAGAACACATCGATTAAAATTTGTTTTAGAGGAAGCATATAAAATGAATGTCGTTGAGGTCTTCCGGCTCCCTCAAAGGCTTTATCATCAAGATAGGAGATTATAGATTATATATAGGAAACACAGACATTTATATCATGTAACTAATATGATAAGTGTTACACGTTGTATATTGTATGTAATACACACACACAATGAATGTCTACTTTGTAAGATACATCTTAGGAAGGAAGACACGCTTTAGCGGGGAGAGGCACTGATCACCAGCTCCCTCCTCCATCTCACAATCCAGAAGAGGATGATGACGCTGCCTTGTCTTTCCTGAGATCAGAAGTCAAGGTTGCAGTCCTGCACCTGTTTTTAATCCCCTCCCAGTAACTGCTCAGTACCACTGTTTTAGGAAGGACACTACATGATACAGAAAAGTGGTGATAAATTTACAAAGAGCCAAAAAAAAAAAAAGAGAGATTCAAATACCCTCCAAGGGACTTCAGCTGTCTCTGTCAGTCCTGCCAGGCCCCACAGTTCAGCAGTAAACACACACCCAGTCTCCATCTCGGATTTCCACGGCACCAAACAGAGCCGGCACATGGTGACTGAGCGAGCTCTATTTTTGTTTTCTCTGCCCCGCTGTGCACTGCCAGTTCTGTGCAGGCAAAACCAGCGATCAGTACTTGTGTTGTTTTCAGGTCGCCATACAGTTTACTCCTCTTTTAAAAGGAGAAGAGAAACTGGAAGTTACGGAGAAACAGGTTAACAAATGTCAGAATAGTCACTATGCTCCCCGACACAAACTGGGGAACACAACTCTGGAGGAATCCCACAAACAAAATGCTCTGACAAGCAAGCACCCGAGAACCACTGCAATCCCAGCCCATTAAGAGAATGATCCCTGGGAAGTTCAACCTGACCTGTGCATTTTATGCTAATGAAAATGATCAATAAACAAGCAGTAACAGGAACAGAAAATGGTCTTACTTAAACCAAACTGAAGACGAGCCCGCAAGCCTGATTCCCGGACGACTCTGAGAAATTGCCCCAGAGAAGCAGGGTTTTCAGCACAGCTTTATTTCTTATCAGATACAAGTCAGAGAAACAATTAAAAAAAAAAATCAGCAGGCGCACAGCGAGTCAACAGGGCCTCGGCACCTGGGAAGGAAGGCATATCATCAAAGGAGGATCAGGGAGGGAGGCATTTCATCTTTATTTTCATTTTTAAACACAGACATTCTTTACTTCTGGTCAATGTGCCCTTTTCTTTAGTAATTAAAGCATTTGACAGGCCACAAGCAGGCTGTTTCACTTGGCATAAAAATCAAGTTAATGTGTAAGCCAGAATGACTTCCCCAGACTTCAATATGTGAGCATTTCTATTAAGAGTGGTCATTTCTTAAAGAACGTGATTAGAGTTTTGTCACACTTTACACAATAGACACATTTAGACCTGGAACTTGGAGCAAAGTTTTGGAAATACAGGGAAGGCACAGCTTAAATAAAATAACCCTGAAGAGATTCTGTGGACCTAAGGTAAAGATAAAAGGTGTTTGTACAGAGCTGGTTTTACCTATCCCAGCTAAATCTTAAATTCACCCTTTAACATTTGAGCTCTACTAAGATCAATGACTGTGATCCTGAAAGCATGTCACTTTATAGATTCAATGTGAAGTCCATTTCGGTCATCCGATTAAGTTTTATTTTGTACTCACAATATTGCACCTAAAGTGTGTCTAGTATTCAATGTAATAATCTTTGGCACATCCCATTTCTGAAAAAACAACTTGTAAAATGCTAACAAAAGAGACCTCCCTTCCACAGCAGCCTGGCCTTGGCTCCAGCTAAACTGCCCGCCCCCTGCCCCACCCCCTCAATTTATCCTGGTTTCTGATTTCTTTATTGACTATGCCAAAGCCTTTGACTGTGTGGACTACAGCAAACTCTGGAAAATTCTTAAAGAGATGGGAATACCAGACCACCTGACCTGCCTCTTAAGAAATCTATATGCAGGTCAGGAAGCAACAGTTAGAACTGGACATGGAACAACAGACTGGTTCCAAATAGGGAAAGGAGTACGTCGAGGCTATATATTGTCACCGTGCATATTTAACTTATATGCAGAATACATCATGAGAAACGCTGGGCTGGAGGAAGCATGAGCTGGAATCAAGATTGCCAGGAGATATATCAATAACCTCAGATATGCAGATGACACCACCCTTATGGCAGAAAGCAAAGAACTAAAAAGCCTCTTGATGAAAGTGAAAGAGGAGAGTGAAAAAGTTGACTTAAAACTCGACATTCATTCAGAAAACTAAGATCATGGCATCTGGTCCCATCACTTCATGGGAAATAGATGGGGAAACAGTGTCAGACTTTATTTTGGGGGACTCCAAAATCACTGCAGATGGTGTCTGCAGCCACGGAATTAAAAGACTATTGCTCCTTGGAAGAAAAGTTATGACCAACCTAAACAGCATATTAAAAAGCAAAAACATTACTTTGTCAACAAAGGTCTGTCTAGTCAAAGCTATGGTTTTTCCAGTAGTCATATATGAATGTGAGAGTTGGGCTATAAAGAAAGCTGAACGCCGAAGAATTGATGCTTTTGAACTGTGGTGTTGGAGAAGACTCTTGAGAGTCCCTTGGACTTCAAGGAGATCCAACCAGTCAATCCTAAAGGAAATCAGTCCTGGAAGGACTGATGCTGAAGCTGAAACTCCAATACTTTGGCCACCTGATGCAAAGAACTGACTCATTTGAAAAGACCCTGATGCTGGGAAAGATTGAAGATGGGAGGAGAAGGGGACGACAGAGGATGAGGTTGGACAGCAACACTGACTCAATGGACTTGAGTCTGAGTAAACTTCAGGAGTTGGTGAAGGACAGGGAAGCCTGGTGTGCTGCAGTCCATGGGGTCGCAAAGAGCTGGACACAACTGAGCAATTGAACTGAACTGAACTGATTGCCATTCACACAAGCTGGGGTCCTGCCTGAGGCAACCCACTTCCAGGCAATTCATCCTAAAGTGGTTCTTTTCAAAGGGTCCCAAGGATGAACTCCCTTTGGCCCTCTTCCTATCCTCCAAATGAGTCAAGTTTGGACATGCTCCCAAGCTTTGTCTGAAGGCTGTATCTCTGGTGGTTTTTCTGCAAACCCTTAGGTGGAAAACCCCAGAACCCTGGAAGATGACTTAGTTGCTGGGCCACTGTGTGCACACACACACTCCGCAAATTATCTCTGATGATGCTTTCCAGGACTACTCACACATTTGCATCAGTTCTTTGCTTCCATCAACTGTCAGGAGAGTCCTGGCCAAGGTCGCCCTTAGTTAGGATTGTTAAGAACCGTAAGTGGAGAGTCAGCTATAGCTATTATCACTTATTTACATTATTTTTCATCACAGCCCCTGACTGTATTTTGCTCTTGTAGAATCTCCCGTTTTAAGCTTATATATCCAGTTAAATATAAGCTCCCTAAAGCAAGTGATTAAGTCTTACAACTATCTAGAAGCCTGCACAGGACCAGTGCTTGTACTAAATACACTGTGGCTGATGGAAGAAAATGAACTTCCTGATGGTTCCCACAGACTATTATCTCTCTGAGTCATAGCCAGTCCTGTTACAGAAACTCAGAGACCCTTGGTGAGAGGTCCCTCAGGTATCAGCTAAACTTCATGGAATTTTTGCAATGTGGATGCCACAGGGGTCCGTGTTTCCCCCTCAGCCCCTCCCCACGATGGAGGAGGTTAAGGTCAGTGGAGCCAGGTTACCGGCAGGGAAGGGAAGCAAGCTCACTTTTGGAGGAGGCCTGCTGCATGCCAGGCACTTTGCATGTCATCTGATTTCAACTTTACAAAATCCTGAAAATGAAAGTCGCTCAATTGTGTCTGACCCTTTGTGACCCCATGGACTACACAGTCCATAGAATTATCCAAGCCAGAATATGGAGTGGGTAGCCTTTCCCTTCTCCAGGGGATCTTCCCAACCCAGGGATGGAACCCAGGTCTTCTGTAATGCGGGCAGATTCTTTACCAGCTGAGCCACAAGACAAAATCCTAGCAGGGTGAATAGGGGCTTCCCAGGGACTCAGTGGTCAGGATGCCTGCAATGTAGGAGCCGAAGGAGATGCAGCTTTAATTCCTGGGTCAAGAAGATCCCCTGGAGTAGGAAATGGCAACCCACTCCAGTAGTCTTGCCTGGGAAATCCCATGGGCAGAGGAGACTGGCGGGCTACAGTCTGTGGGGTCACAAAGAGAGGCTGAGTGGCTAAACGCACACACTCACGCACATACATGCACATAGGGGGTGAATACTGTTACCTCAGTTTGAATGATGAGACCACGGGGGAATCACAGAAGTTCAGCAATCTATTCAGTTCACACAAGAAGAGTTAGAAGAAGGATCTGACTCAGGAACCTTGCCCCCTTCACTCTCATATAAGGAAGGACCAAAATCAATAGCTGGGATGGAGGTGATGGCCCACATAACAATGAGGATGGGACCACACAACACATATGCTCACACGATCACGTATGAAGTGCTTTGACATGCGTATCTGAGCCAATCCTCACACAAACCTTGTAGACAGCCACCCGGGTATTTCTGCACGCTTCAGATAAAGGATCTGCAGGTAAGAGGCTGGACCACAACCCTGAGGGGTGCCAGCAGTTCAGTAGGCTAAGAGGTCACCTCTCTAGGGTCAAGGGGCTGATGTCACTGAATACACTGTCATATGTTCATCTCTACTTAGAAATTTTAGTTCTGTTTCTACGGTTAATATGACTTGAGATCGGTTGTCCATAGATTAAATCAATAAGCATTGGATGAGCACTTCTGCTGTGTCTGGCACCCTTGTCGGAGACACGGTGTTTCTCAAAGTGCAGCCAATAGCCCCCTGATCAGAACAGCTATGATTCCTTGTTATGATGGAGATTCTTGGGCTCCACCCCAAACAGTGAGTCAGAAATCTCCTCTCTAAACAGACTCCACATTTATAGCCACTGAAGTCTGAGAATCGCTGAAATGGAATCTTTATACAACTGAATGACAGGATGACTGGACTATCGAACTATCAAATTTGGGTTATTGGAAGGGGCATCTACAGTTAGTGTTGGCTGCTCAGTCATGTCCAACTCTGCAATCCCATGGACTGTAGCCTGCCAGGTTCATCTGTCCATGGAATCTTCCAGGTAAGAATACCGGAGCTGCCATTCCCTTCTCCAGAGTACTTTGTCAACCCAGGAATTAAACCCAGGTCTTCTACTTTGCAGGCAGATTCTTTACCATCTGAGCCTCATATCTAAATGACCTGCCTCACAGAAATGTTATGATAACCAAGAGAGGATCATTTTCATGAAAGTGCGTTGTATGCTGTGAAGGCAAATGCTATTATTACCTGGCTGTCTCAAATTCTTCCCAGAAGCAAACTCAAATGTGAGTCAATGAATAAATGAATCACCCAATGAAGAGTTATCCACTACTATACATAAAACAGAGAATAGGACCTGCCGTATAGCACAGGGAGCCCTACTCAGTACTCTGCAATAACCTATATGGGAAAGGAATCTAAAAAGAAGTGGATATATGAATACATATTACTGAGATGCTTTGCCGTACACCTGAAACTACTGCAACATTGTAAATCAGCTATACGCCAAAAAAAAATTCTTTAAATAAGAGTTAAGCAGTGTCCATGAAGATCGAAACCCATGTATCTGCTGATGAATGAATTCTCGGGTGTAATACAATCATCCCATCTTATAGACAAAGAAACTGAATGTCAGCCTAACTTGACCAAGATCATGGCGTTAGACTGTGACAAATTCTGCCCAGGCCAAGAAGGCAGGACCTGGGGCGGAGCACCAGGGGCGGGGGGTACCTCACCGTGTGTTCAGGGCACAGCATCCCAGAAGTTGGAGACCCCGTTATACCATCAGGCTAAGGATGGATGGAAATGCCACATTGAGCCTAACCTAGGGAAACTGAAATCATTACCTGCCTCCAGAAACGGCCATGAATTCTGTGAAACTGAGGACAAAAAGTCCCAGAGGCAAAGATGGGGTCTTCAGACAGGGGAAAGAAATGAAGTGCTTTCACTTTGTAATTGAATTGCTGATAAATGACATCACTTAATTTGGAAACCAGTTTTCAAAACACCCCCCCAAGGTGGCCCAAGTTTTAAGCCTGGTGACAGTCCTGAGCAGGAGAGAGCCCAGACCTCCCATGACGAGAAGAACCACAGGTCACAAGGACCAAGTCAAGGCCTTTGACACGTGTCTGTCCCAATACTTTCAAACCTAAAAGCAGAAGGGCTGCTGTGAGGATCTCCCATGAATAAAAGAAAGGAGTAAAGGAACAGGAAACCATTTGGAGATTAATTTTAAATATTAATGCAGTTAGTCATTCTGCAAGAATTATGGACAGTTCAGGCTTCTCCTGGGCCATGTACGTCTTGTGATGTGACAAGCTAACCAAAGGATGGCAGGAACGGGCCCCAAGGGGGTTAGAATCAGCCCATTTGGAGAGGGCCTGGGGAAGACAGATACTCAGCTTCCTGTCAAGCAGATGTGCACGTGGACAGCAGAGCTGTCTGGAAGGGCACGCGTGTCTCGTCTTGCTGTCGCCGGATGCCGGATCATGAGAATAGCACGCAGGGCTCTCACCTTCCGAGTCTGGTGTCTGGATCTGCCCTGGAGTCTTTCAGAGACCTTCGTGTGAAATCCAGAAAGGTAAATGGGCTCGGGCTGGGGGCGGGGCTGGGGGGAAGGGCCACACAGACAGACCCAGTGAGCGACCATGAGGGAAATCCTAGGATTTTACTACCTGCATGGTGCCAGCACCCTTGCAGCCATAATGTGCAGCTGCAAAACTCTGAGCTTTAATAGGAATCTTCATCATCGCAATAGAGTCTCAGATAATCCCAATGATTCATTTCACAAATACTGGTTTTCTGTATCAGAAACAGTGGACAAAACCCAAAATAGAGACACAGATGTAGAAAACAAACATGGATACCAAGGTGGGGAGGTAGGGGTGGGAAAAGGAGGGTGGGATGAATTGGCAGATTGGGATTGACATAGCTGCACTACTATGTATACAATAGATAACTGACGAGACCCTCCTGCATAGCTCAGGGAACTCTACTCCATGTCCTAGGGTGATCTAAATGGGAAGGAAATCCAAAAAGAAGAGGGGATATATGGATAGCTGATTCACTTTGCTATACAGCAGAAACTAATATCAGAATGTAAAACAACTATACTCCAATAAAAATTAACTTTTAAAAAAACAATGCCCGGGGACTTCTTGATGGTCCAGTGGTTATGACTCTGAGCTTCCACTGCAGTGGGGGCACGGGTTCGACCCCTGGTCAGGGAACTAAGATCTGACCAGCTGCACAGTGCAGCCAAAAAACAAAACAAAGCGATGCCTGTCTCGTGGAGCCTGAGATCTAGTCAGCAGGCACACAGCACACATATCACATATTCAGTGAAGAAACATAGAGACTAAGGGCTCAGAGGGTGAGCCGGGAGCGCAGTTTCAGATGCTGGAAGTAGGAACCAGCCCTGTGAGTGCACAGCGTCCCGATGGAGGCCAGAGTGTCTGAAAATCATCAGGGAAGCCATGCGCTGGGGGTGCAGGCAGGAGCAGGAGGCTGGCAGGGAGTCAGTGAGGGTCCCAGGGCTGGTCACAGAGGACCTGCACCTGTGATGGGCTTTAGACTAAATTCTAAGTGGACTGAAAAGACACGTTAGTGTTTGGGCAGGAATGTATGCTCAGAGTGTCCGCTCCCGGAAACCATTCATCTTTCGCATCTCCTTGATCCACAAGAGCACCATGCTCTTCGGCTTCATCCCTGAAAATTCCAAATACATACGTGCTCCTTGTCAATTATTTACAGAATACCTGCTCAGCATGCCCTGGGCCAAGAACTGACAAAAGAACAAATGAAGAGACAGAAGAACAGCTGGGTAGTGGTGAGGGCACACGAGGAAGGAATAAATTAAAAGCAACCAAGGGCAATTCTCAGAGAACAAAATGTACATTAGGTATTAACCAAGACAAGGCAATGAAATTCAGCCACATTTGTGATTCTGAGACTTTGCAGCACGGAATTAATACACGACAAGGGTCCTTAACATACAGGAGGCTTCAGTAAGCTACATGGAAGCACTCAATTTATGGAAAAGTGACAGAAGTAAGATGATTCCAAGGACTGATTGATGCAGACGCTTCTAAATGTGTCCTGGGGCACAGAGCAGCCAGCTTCGCCTCCTAAAACATATTATATTTACTTTTAAAGCCTATGCAACTGATGCTCCTGTTTAGAAGTACAGTCCTTCAAGAAGACAGACACGGAGTCAAGGGTCTGGAGTTCCCAGGCACAGCCCTGGGCCCTGAAAAGTCACTGGGTGCCTGTGGGTCTCAGTGTCACAGCGTGAAAGTCAAGGTCAGGTCCGTGCCCACCCAGGCTCCTCCTCTCCAACGGGTCTGCTCTGATCACGGCCAGGCCACGCGGCAGACACTGGCCAATCCCTGCCCTCATCGCTGCAGCCACTAAGGCAAGAACAAGGCCTCCACTTTGAAAGATTTTCAGCTCATTGGCAGGAAAATGATGAACCTCATTAGGGATCAAAGAAACAGAAATGAAAACAGAGGGTTATTGAGGGATTACAGCACAAGGCCTTTTAGGAATGGAAAACTCTTATTCTGAAATAATGGCCAGGCAATGGAGAGCAAATGGTCAGCAATGGAGAAGCAGGTCTCCCAGGTGGGACGCCCTCTCCTGAGGTGACCACAAGCCTCATGGTCACTGGTCATGGAACATTTCCAGCCTCCATTTTCTTGTTTTAAAAAAGAAGTGTTTGAACTCCACACTGCGTGTGTGAGTGTGTGTGTGTGTGTGTGTGTGTGTGTGTGTGTGTGCTCATGCACGCATGCACACTCACTCATGTCTGACTTCTTGCAACCCCATAGACTACAACACACCAGACTTCCCTGTCCTTCACTATCTCTTAGAGTTTGCTCAGACTCATGTCCATTGAGTCGGTGATGCTATATACCCATCTCATCCTCTGCTCCCTTCTTCTTTTGCCTTCAATTTGGCCAAAGTATTAGAGTTTCAGCCTCAGCATCAGTCCTTCCAATGAATATTCAGGGTTGATTTCCTTTAATATTGACTGGTTTGTTCTTATAGTCCAAGGGACTCTCAAGAGTCTTCTCCAGCACCACGATTTGAAGGCACCAATTTTACAGTGCTCAGCCTTCTTTATGGTCCAACTCTCACATCCACATACAACTACTGTAAAAAACCATAGCTTTGACTATATGGATCTTTGTCAGCAAAGTGATGTCTCTGCTTTTTAATATTCTGTTTAGGTTTGTCATACCTTTTCTTCCAAGGAGCAGTTGTCTTTTAATTTTGTGGCTGTAGTCACCATCCACAGTGATATTGGAGCCCAAGAAAAAAATAATCTGTCACTTTTTCTCCATCTATTTGCCATGAAGTGATGGGACCAGATGCCGTGATCTTAGTTTCTTGAATGTTGAGTTTTAACCCAGTTTTTTCACTCTCCTCTTTCATTTTCATCAAGAGGCTCTTTAGTTCCTCTTCACTTTCTGTCATCTGCATATCTGAGGTTGTTAAAGTTGATACTAAAAATATGCTTGACGACACTATAAATAAGTTGTTGTCTTTGGCCATACTGACCGATGGGCATTTTTCCAGAGAAGAGGTAAGGGAAGAACCTAATTGGGAGTGGGCAGGAGCCCAGCACTCTTGGAAGACAGTGTCGCTAGGAAGCAGGCATGCTGACAACAGAACAGGCAGCTGGGTGAACCTCTCAGGACCCCACATGTGAAGGTGTGAACAGCCAGAAAGAGGAGGATGGTGGAAGCAGTGATCACGGAGACATGAAGGTAAGATGTGGGCCCGGGGTAGGGCAAAGCCTGTTCTGGGAATTTTCCCAAGTGTGATCCCTGGGAAGATGCTGTTGGCTCTGCTGGCTGCCAAGGGGTAAGGCCACAGCAGGGCTCATCAGTGACAGAGAACCTTCCAATCCTGATGACAGGCTTCTCAGAATGCATGCCCACCCTCCTCATGGGTGGAGCTGAAAACCATGTGCTGACTCAACACGATCTGCTATACTAGGGCCCCAATCCTTCTGCTTTATTTAGAACTAATTTATTCCCCAGCAAACATCTCCTGGGAGAGTACTCTCATGCTGTGCGCTATGCAAGACATTGAGAACGGAAGGGAGAAGAAGATACAGCCTGTGAGTTCAAATAAGTCAGAATCCAGTGGGAAAGACAGGAGTGTAAATAAATATAAGACAGCAAACGAACGTCTCCCTAGAAACAGACAGCGGTGCATGGGGCTTTTAGGAAAAGTTATATCCACACTGATGAGAAGAAGAAACGCTTCCCAGAAGAAAGAGCCTTGGGCCAGGTTTTGAAGGCAAAGTGAGTTCAGGACTCAAAACTGGAGAGACCATTCTCGTGAAGAGGGAGAAGGCCTGAGAAGTAATGTCTGTACAAACTCATCTACACATGTAAGTCCACGGCCACATGTGTGCTGTGAACAAAGGCCCCGCAGTGGGGGCCAAGCAGAAGCCCCACTGCAGTGGGCTTCGTATTTATTCTGGAAAAGCACTGCCCCGGGGGCGGCCTCTCTGGTCCCTGCTAGTCCTTGTAATACGACAAGATATTGGGCTTCCTGGGTATCGATAGGGGTAAAGAACCCTCCTGCCAACACAAGAGATAGAAGAGATATGTGTTCGATTTAGAGGAGGGCATGACAACCCACTCCAGTACTCTTGCCTGAGCATCCCATGGACAGAGGAGCCTGGAAGGCTACGGCCAGGGGCTCACAAAGAGTCAGACACAACTGAAGCGACTTAGCACACATGCAGCACACTGGTGCAACAGGAAAATGGCTTAACCCCTGTTGGCCAACTGAGGCCTACAGTCCTTCCTGAAGACTGGGCAGTGTGTCCTGTTTCCTTGGTGAATGTTAAAGTTTTAGTATTTTCCATGGTTTTCCCAGTTACCCTCTAATTCAGAGGCAGCAACCCTGTTAGACCGGAGCTTCGACATGCTTGGCACAGACCTCTGTCTCTTCCTGAAGGTCATGATTTATAAGAACCTGAAATAAAGCACTATTATCCTGTCAAATCACTTTTTCCATTCACTCTTCCAGGTTATCTGTTCCACCATCTCTGTCTCATTTCAGCTTAGCTATTTGCTATGGTATTTGCAATTTTTCATCTTAGATCTTGAGCCCTGGATGTCGGAGAGCTTGTCCTTTTGTTTGTATTTTTCACGCTCTGTAATGATCATGCTCAGACTGATAAACAAATGTCAGTAACCGTCTCCTTCCTCCCCAGAGGGAAATGAGGCCCAAGTAAATCCCTTTTTTGTAAACAGACACAATCGACATTAGTACTAAGCCTGCAGACTCTGAGTCAATACTGCAGCGGACAGAGTGTGCATCAGGGCAGAGAAGGAATGAAAGCCAGCCCGCTGGTCTAGCCAGCAATGTTATTTCCAGAAATTGTTGATTGCAGAAAAAGTGAGCTTTACAGGAATATCAAAGTAAGAAAGGGTATACATCAGTTCAGAAGGAGCAGAGAAAACTAAAAAAGAAAGATCTTCAAATAACAATTCTGCAATATGATATAGGAATTTGCATATAACTGAAGATACTAAAATCAAGCACCACAACAATGCTTTACTAAAGTGTTATTATGATTCTTTGCATATTTTCAGAAAGCTCACTTTTTCTACATTTAGGCTGCCTCTTGTGCAACATTCCAAGAGGATCACAGTCTTGTTCTCTACCTATAATCAGAAATCAAAACTAAGAGACATAAAATCAGTTTCCTAAAATTATTAGACACAAGTTGGGTTTCCAGGAACTATGAGAGCTGTTCCAAAGCACAGGAGCTATGAGGATTCCCTAATGAAACTGTTTTTAAAATAAGGCCAAGATTATTTTGGGAGAGAGAAGATTTAAGGTAAAGGCTTAATACAGAAAACCCATAAATAGAACTCATTAATAAGACGCTAATACAATACTTGGAGAGTTTTTACTTTGCTCTGCTACAAACCTGGCTGCATGCTGTGTGCATGCTCAATTGTGTCTGACTCTGTGACCCCACGGACTGTGGTCCGCCAGGCCCCTCTGTCCATGGGGTTCTCCAGGCAAGAATACTGGATTGGGTTGCCTTTTCCTTCTCCAGGGGATCTTCCTGACCCAGGGATTAAACCTGGATCTCCTGCATTGCAGGTGGATTCTTTATCATCTGAACCACCAGGGAAGCCCCCCTCCAGAGTGGAATCAGAGTCAAAACTCTCTAGTGTGAAACCCATTGTGGAACCTTAGAATCCTTCAAAGGATCCTCCACCACTTTGCAGGTGAAGTTCAAGCTGTTAAGGAAGCTGGGCTTTCCTGCTCCCCAGACGAGATGTATCCAGCCCCCACAGGCTGCTTCCTGGGCCCTGAGCCCTCATGTACCCCAAAACCCTCCTTCCGAGACTCAGTCTTCACATGGAGCTTCCTCTGACCACCTCATCTGAGCGCCCCCCCCACCCCAGACATCCCTCCTTCCCCTCCTCGTCATAGCTCCTATCACCCTGAACAAGCCGTCTACTCATCTGGATCCCTCGGGCCCGCGGCACAGCGTCAGCACTTAATCAGCACCTGCACCCAGCAAGTACTCAACGACTGTCCCAGTGGATGGACGAGAACACCAACCAGCGCCCTTGCATCCGGCATGATCCCAGGATTCCTTACCTGTGATCAATGAAGATAACTTCCATGCAGATTATAGAATCATACATAGAGTTTTCTTGGACATCCCCAACGTCAAGGTCTCTACGCCTCTCAGGCCCTAATCTTCAAAGTGTCATGGCTGAAACTAGCTACCAAATGCCTCAAATCAGTGGGCAACAGTCCCTTTAAAAATAAATGTATGTTAGAAAAATATGCCTCTAGACCACGTGTTCCAGTTGGGTTCTGGGGAAACATGGTGCCCACCCCACCCCCCACCTCAGTATGGAGAAAGCTGGCCTGGAAGCAAACATCTGGATGCAGAAGAGTTGAAAACTGATTCAAGGTCGCCTGGTTAGTTCCTGGCAAAGGTGGAGACAGAATTTACAACTCATACGACTCCACGAATTCCACTCAAGGATGGTTTTCTTCATATTTTCTGTGGCTCCAGTACTATTCCAGCTCAATAGTACTAACCAAGACAGAAGGTTCCATGGAACAAGAACCATTCTATCAAGGAGGCCTCTGTAAGTGGGCCTCTATGAGCATGCTCATTTGCTCAGTCGTGTCCAACTCTCTGTGACCACATGGACTATAGCCCACCAGGCTCCTCTGTCCATGGGATTCTCCAGGCAAGAATATTGGACTGTGTTGCCATTTCCTTCTCCAGGGGATCTTCCTAACTCACGAATCGAACCCACATCTCCTGCATTGGCATATGGATTCTTTACCACTAGCACCACCTGGATAGTCCCTAGGTGGGCCTGGGGAACTTAAAATTCAGAGGGCTCTGTTTCCACCAGAGTCCTGAACTGGCATTCTGCCAGACTCAGCCACTCTCTACTGAAAGGCAGAGAATAAATGAGACTGAACCAGTAAATCCCACACTTGTCCCAGGAGCCAGCACCCGGCAAACCAACACGGAACACAGGCTGACTTCAAAGGGCACCGTCCATCAAGCCTACCCTCTCACCCACACAGACACCCTCCAGCACAGAGGCCCCGTGGCCAGGATACCTGCTTGAGGCTGATGACCTGGCTCTCATGCACACATCTGCTGCCTTATTCTCCTGAAACAAAAAGCACTTATCTTTGCCCCTCGAAATCTAGCCTATACTATATTAATTGCTCGGGGGGGTGGAAATAGCTTGAAGCAGGAGAATAGGGATGAAAAACAGTGACTTTTGGAAAAGAAAGTTTTTGGCTGCCAGTTAAAGGAAACAAGAGATTCCTATTATAGCCTGTTGTTGTTCAGTCGCTAAGTGATGTTTGACTCTTTGCAACCCCATGAACTGCAGCACACCAGGCCTCCCTGTCCATCACCAACTCCTGGAGCTAATTCGGTGATGTCATCCAACTGTCTCATCCTCTGTCGTCCCCTTCTCCTCCTGTCCTCAATCTTTCCCAGCATCAGGGTCTTTTTCAATGAGTCCGCCTGAGTAAGCATTTATCAATACAGGGGACTCCCTGGCAGTCCAGTGGTTAAGACTCTAAGCTCCCAACGCAGGGAGCATGGGTTCAATCCCTGGTTGGGGAACTATGATTCCATATGCCCCACAGCACGACCTAAAACTAAAATATAATAATAATACTAATACTGCTGCTAGCCCTTTTTTCAGGTTCAATTTATAACCTGAGAGATACACACTCTTGCTCTAGTGAGGCAGGCTGAAAGCCCGTAAGAAAATGTCGCTTCAATTACAGCATCACACCAGTTATTTGCAGATCCTATGTTTAACACTTTGAGTAAAAGAAACGACCATCCTTCATTTATAACACTGAAGCACTTTAAAGGGCCGTAGCGTGCTTCTCATTATCCTCATCAACTCTGCAACACTGCAAGGGCGAGAATGTGTCCAGATCTCATGAAGAAAACATGCTTCTTAGGGCAGGTAGGACCTCCGTCTCACTTCCCAGCTGGGCGGCCCCATGCGGCCGATTTATCTCCGTATTAACCCAGCGTGCGCAGCAGTCGTCCAGGGAACTGAATAAGAGTTACCATTAACGCCAGCTGAGGACATGATCATAGGAAAAAGACACTAAACCATAAAATGCCCATCGTTGAGCTGGCAGTCACAGAGCCCATGAGCACTCAGATCGCCACCTCTCAACCTCACCCACAGCTTTCAATAAAATGTATCAACCACACTGTATGGGCACAATTCTATAAAGGTCTCCCTCCTCTCCCGACTCCACCGCTGGGGCCCCCGTCCAGACCCCAGCACCACAGCCCAGATTCCACAATGGGTCCGGGGCACCAGCCGGCCGTGCTTCTGTTCCCAGGTGGAGCCCCGAGGGTGACCACACCTCACGTTGTATGGACTCGGCACTAGGACAGAGGAGCCAGGGACGTGCTGGCTGCTCCTCCGTGCCCTGGAATTTGATAGCTTTATGTCTTCCTTTTAAAAATAATTTATGTATTACTTTTGGCTGCGCTGGGTCTCTGCTGCTGCGCACGGGCTTTCTCTAGATGCAGCGAGTAGGGAGCTGCTCTCCTGTTGCAGACTTCAGGCTCTAGGGTGCATGGGCTCAGTAGTTCTGGCACAAGCGTTTAGTCGCGCTGTGGCATGTGATATATTCCTGGACCAGGGATTGAACCCGTGTCCTCTGCATTGGCAGGCAGGTTCTTTACCACTGAGCCACCTGGGAAGTGGCTTTATTTCTTAGGCCAGGTACTTATATATTGTACCTTACGATAGATGGTGGGTGAGTGTGCCACAACGACTGAGTCCGTGCTCTAGAGCCCAAGAGCTGCAACTTCTGAAGCCTGAGCACCCTAGAGCCTGTGCTCCACAAGAGGAGCTACCACAACAAGAAGCCCAAGCACCACACCTAGAGAGGAGCCCCGGCTCGCCGCAACTAGAGAAAAGCCACCACAGCCACAAACACCCAACACAGATAAACTTTTTTAAAAGTTTTAAAGAATAAATAAACTCTTTTTAAAAAGCTCCCCATGACCCTTCTGTGCCTCTAGTGTTCCTCTATCATCCATGCAACCCATTCAGCAATCAATCATGCCTTGTGGGCAGCTCTTTTATGATTGCCACAATTGTTATCTATTTTTCATTATTTTTTCATGACATACCCAGCTCTTATCTCCCTACCCCAGATGATCAAATCCTTAGAAACGGACCATGTAGTCCTGTGCATCCTTCATCCACAACGAGGTACCCAGGTCACTGCCTGACATAACGTAGATGAGATATGTTCAATAAGTATTTATTTGCATTAAAAAACAGATAAATGAAATATCTGGGGGACTTCTTCAGTCCAAAGTTGAGTATGATAAACAGGCGTGCAAACGCCTTTCTTCATTAAACCCACCCCCACCTGCAGCCTCATGTCATAGATTCTCCTAAATTCACCAAAGCACCATCCTCAGGTGGGAAACTGATGTTGTTTCACAGGAAGAGACAAATTCTCCTGTGCACTTGCTAATATAAGCAGAATTGATTAATGCTCTTCAATAATTAAGCCCACTGTGTCCATTGACTGGAGAATGGATAAAGGAGATGTGGCATATTATATACAATGGAATACTAATCAGCCACTAAAAAAAAAGAAGAATGAAATGATGCCATTTGCAGGAACATGAATGGACCTAGAGAACATCACACAAACTAAAGTAAGTCAGATAAAGACAAAAATCATATGAATCACTTATATCTGGAACCTAGAAAAATTATACACATGAATTTATTTAGTCCTACAGATATAGAAAACAAACTTTTGGCTATCAAAAGAGAAAGGGGAGAGGAGGGATAAATGAAGAGTTTGGGATTAACAAACTACTATATATAAAATAGATAACCAACAAGGACTAACTGTACAGCACAGGTAACTCTGCTCAAAATCTTATAATAACCTATGATGGAAACACTCTAAAAAAGAAAATACATATATGTATACTCTAAAAAATAATATATATATTCTCTATATTATTATTTGTATATATATAAAACTGAATCACTTCACTTTACCCCTGAAACTAACATGACAGTGCCAATAAACTCTAATTCAAAAAAAATTTGTTCTAAAAATTAAGCCCACTAAGATTGACATATGACTTTCCAAAGACATTTGTAACCACACAGACAGAGCTCGCATTATACAGAGAGAAGCTAATGATCTAGTTATAAACAAAATAAACTTGGATGATAAGGGCCCTATAGTCCTAGTATATTGTTCTTGAAATAATTACATTATCACATTCAAGTCACTGCTTTAATTATAAATTTTATAATAATTCATAGTCACACTAAGTTTCAGGCAGTGTGAAGTGCTTTCAGTAATCAAGGCAGTAGGGAGGACTATCACTGTGTTTTACAGGTGAGGAAAGTGGTGCTGAAGAAGAGGTCACTTCCCCAAGGACACCTAGCGAGGAGGGGTCAGGGTCAAACCCCACAGCAGCAGTCATCTAGCTAAAAACCCCATGGGGAGAACTTCCCCCAAAGAAAGACACAATTCTCAAATGGAAAGAACTTTCCAGCACTGAACATTTAACTAACAGAAAAAGAAATACTGAGGCCATCATATTGATATTTGAGAACATCAAGGGTGAAAATATTAGAAACTACAAAGAAAAATAGCTGCAAAGGAAAAAGAATCAGATTTCTATCAGCAAATCTGAGTAGAGGAAGATAAGGAAGCAGCCTCCCAAGGGCTGAAGGAAAAGCATTTCCAGTCTAGAACTCTATATTCAGCAATATTAGCCCTCAGTTGAAAGGGTGACACAGAAGTATTTTCGTGCTCAGCCCAGACCACAGGTCCAATCAAAGGAGAAAAGAGTGTCTGGTTGGCTTCCAGCCTCAACCAGCACACACGCTCTGAAGTAAAGAAAGGAAAAAGTGGAACAGACAACCCGCATGGGCATGTGACCCCAATGCCTAGAAAGGGTTAACCCACTGAAACACTGGCCCTCTGGGAACTGAAAGGCCAGCAGTTTTCCCTTGGTGGGGTCCCCGGTTCACAGGGTACACAGAAGAGCTGACGAGGACAGGACTCAACAGACCGGCCACGAGGAAGCCCTGGCAGCTCATCCCACCATCCTGCACTCACTGAAGTCTGTGTGGACGGTCCCAGTAGCCAGATTTGTCCCTTCCAGTGACTCTCAACTTCAAAAAAAAAAAGAGTTCTGGAATCACTGAGTCCCAAAGATGCATGCACACCATGAAAAGAAGAAAGCAAGAAGAACTCACATTCAGTAATAAAGTGAACAGAAAATACTCTGAAGCAAGTATAATTTATGTCTTCCAGGAAGGGAGTAATCAATCCATAAAGCAATACTAGACTGTTACAAAAAAGAATTGGTTAGAGACTCTGGAAATAAAATATCTAATTGTTGAAACAAAAAGTCAATAGATATGAAGAACTGACAAGAAGAAAAGCTGAAGAGAGAATTACTGAACTGGAAGGCAACTCAAAGCAATTCTCCCCAAGTAGGGCATAAAGAGATGGGCGGGCGGGGGGAAGGAGAACTAAGAAATCAAATTGGAGTTGGGGAAGGGACCAACAGCAACCTAACTAGGGTTGCAGGGAGGAAGAGGAGCAGAGGGGAGGCGGTAAGAACTGACAAAGGAGGTGAAAACACGAGAATTTCCTCCAAAGAAAGACACAATTCTCAGATTGCAAGAGCTTCCCAGAATGGAACATTTAACTAATGGAAAAAAGAAATACTGAGGCTGTCATACCAAAATTTGAGAACATCAAGGACAAAAATATTTCAGACTAATCAAAAATAAAAAACCAGCTTAGCTGCAAAGGAATGAGAGCCAGTTTCTTATCAGCAAGTCCAGGTAGAAGAAGATAAAGAAGCAGTATCTTTTAAGTGCTGAAGGAAAAGCATTCTGAGTCTAGAACTCTGTAGTCAGCAAAACTATCCCTCAGTTGCAAGGAGGACACAGAAGTGTTTTCAGGGACAAAAGAATCAGTTTACCACTCACAGATGGTCACTGGGAGACCTTAGGGGATCTCTTCCAATGAGAGAAATGAAACACAAACAGGAAGATCTGTAAGCAAAGAAATTAGTAGGTACCCATTCCCTGCTGTGTGGAACAGATGCAAGAGATGTCAGCAAGGAGGCAGTGAAAGGGAGGGGAGACAGTGTCCACGGCTAGTCCTCCTGCTGTCCTTGGGGCTCGTTGAGGAGAGGGAAGGGATCTATATACTGATTAATTCTAGCAGCTGTTACAGGAAAAAAAATAAGTAAATATGTGTATTCTATCTTTATAACTTAAAGGCACCCTCTAGAAGAATAGGTTTTCTTGTACAAGTTTCCAAAAACTAAGGGAAAACCTTACCAAAGAAAACTGGAAACAACAAAAGCATCATTCATGGAAGAAAACATTGATAAGTTGAATTCTTTTTTAATTAAAAACCTGTGCTCTGCCAAAGACACAGAATGAAAAGATGAGCCACAGACCGAATTGTCAGCTGCTCTCCATAGACAGCACAACACGTGGTCAAAAGTCCATTTAACTGTAAATCCCAAGTGCATGATGTTTGAAGATCCTCCCAGCAAAGACTGAAGGATAATACCTGACAACCAAGACTCTCAAGCAACTAAATTTTATGAGTGATTGAAAGTGAAAGGGAAAGTGAGTCACTCAGTCGTGTCTGACTCTTTTGTGACCCCATGGACTGTCGCCCACCAGGCTCCTCTGTCCATGGGATTCTCCAAGCAAGAATACTGGAGTGGGTTGCCATTTCCTTCTCCAGGGGATCTTCCTGATCCAGGGAATGGAATCCAGGTCTCCCACATTGCAGGCAGAGTCTTCAACTGAGCCACTGGTTCAAAGAAATATAATAGGCCTTTGCAGTATTATGACCCAGTCTGTTTTCTAAATTAATTCTAGGTGGATCTTTTAGACTATGCCCATGGGGGATTTTCACTCAGTGGAAGAGGAAGATAAAATAACCCTGACAAGGACACGGCTGGAGCTTGAAGGCATTGGTCCTGGCCTCCATCACTGACCTGGAGCTCCAGTGGGTCCTGGCTTCACCCCTCCCAGCCTTGGTTTCCTCACCTGGAAATGTGGGCGCTGGACTGCCAGATGATTTTATTCCAAAAAGTCTGCAATTCCATGAACAGTCAATCAGAACTATTTGGACGAGATCATCTATCATGTTATCCAACAGAAATATTTTTTATCATTAAAAAAATTTTTTTTCTTTGCATATAGTTGATTTGCAATGTTGTATTCATTTCAGGTGTGCAGCAAAGTGAATCAGTTTTAAATATATATATGTGTGTGTGTGTATACTTTTTTAGATTCTTTTCCCATATAAGTCATTACAGAGTAGTGAATAGAGTTCCTATTCAATAGAGACCTCTACAGAGGTCTATAGACTCTATAGACTCTATAGAGACCTATACAGTAGGTCCTTATTAGTTATCCATTTTACATATTTTTGCTGTTGTAGTTCAGTGGCTAAGTCGTGTCCAACTCTTTGCAACCTCATGGACTATAGCACGCCAGGCTCCTCTGTCCTTCACTGTCTCCCAGGGTTTGCTCAAACTCATGTCCATTGAGTCAGTGATACCATCCAACCATCTCACCCTCTGTCGCCCCCATCTCCTCTTGCCCTCAATCTTTCCCAGATCAGGGTCTTTTCCAATGAGTCGGCTCTTTGCATCAGGTGGCCAACTTTGTATATGTCTATCTCAGTGAGTATATGTCAATCTCAATACCCTAATTTATCCCTGCCCACCACGCCTTCCCCCCTGGTAACCATGTTTGTTTACCAACAGAAACACAATGCAACATCAAACATATGCAACCTGAAATTTTCTGGTAGCCACACTACAAAAGGTAAAAAGAAATATGCAAAATAATTTTTGATATGCTTTTATTAAACCTGACATAGCCAAAATATTATTTCAATATATATAACATAAAATATTAATGAATATTTTACATTCCATTTTTGTAAGGGGTCTTCAAAATCCAGTGTGTATTTTCCACTCATACAACAGCTGTTTCTGGTTCATTTTACTGCACTCAGTAGCCACATGGGGCTGCTGGCCCCACACTGGATGGCACAGACTTGGGGGATGCCTTCAGCGTTGATAATGTCTGACTCTGGGCAGAAACCCCAAGCTCTCTGAGGGACAGATATCAGACCAGCAAGACGGAAATACAGCTTTCCTCCTTGCTCACCCTCAGAAAGTGTCTCCTCGCCTCTCACATGCCTGGCCTGTCTCTCCAGCTTGTGATTCCATAACCATCCTCCCTCTTCATCTCTAATGTTGCCCTGGTTCAGGCTGGCATTTCCCTCAGCCCCTAACCGTCTGTTTCATTTGCAGTCTTCATCGATCCCGTGTTTCCACCCAGTCCCATTCATTTTCACAGGCGGCTCCTCTCAGTCACCTGCCCACACTGTTGTTCCCCCTCCAGAAACATCGCCTGAGCCCCGACTCAGAAGTGGACCCCAATGAGACCCTGGGACCCAGGCATCGGGAAGGGGGCCACAGGAACAGAGTGCAGAGCAGACCTGGAGCCTCTCTCCGTTATTCTCACCAGCAAAAACAAGCAGGGCGCTTTAGAGAAGGGACATGTAGGGCAGGGCACACAATAGAAACAGCACAATCGGACACGTCTGGCAATTTGGTTCGGCTACACCTGGCCCTTGAGCGAGTCCCTGAGATTCCAGAGGACGGAAGCTTGGTTGCTAGATATACAGTAACTACCTCTCTGGGGGTTCAGAGATGGATAACCTAAATGTCCATGGACAGAGGAATGGATAAAGAAGGTGTGGTACGTATATAACTATAGTGGAATATTACTTAGCTATAAAAAGAATGAAATAATGGCACTTGGAGCAACATGGATGCAACTAGAGGTTATCACACTAAGAGAAGTCAGAAAGGGAAAAACAAATATCATATGCCACTTAGATGTGGAATCTAAAATAAGATGCAAATGAACTTATCTATGAAACTGAAACAGACATAGGGAACAGATTTGTAGTTGCCAAGGGGGAAGGAGGTGGGGAGGGGTAGACTGGGAGTTTGGGATTAGCAGATGCCAATTATTATATACAGAATGGATAAACAAGGCCCTACTGCACAGCACAGAGAACTATAGTTCAATGTTCTGTGATAAACAATATTCTGTGATAAACCATGATGGAAAAGAATATGAAAATGAATGTATGTCAACGTATAACCGAATCACTTTACTATACAGCAAAAATTAACACATTATAAATTAGCTCTGCTTCAATAAACATTTTTTAAAATTCTGTAGCTTTAAAACCAGAGTTATGCTTCCTCAGTGCATTAAAGAAAAGAAAACTGAAGAATCTTAAATAAGTATCAGCATGATGAGGCTAAAAATAGCTGATAAGAGGCCTGATCCTGCAGCGCCCTGACCTGAATAAATCACCCGCAGTGAGCGAGTCACTCCCCGCTCTGAAGATGCATGAGTATCTCCTGGTATGAAGGTATCAGCTACTGGGAAGAGCAAGCATCTCTGCACTGAGGAGGTGGAATGAGATTCCCGACGTCAGAGGGGAGAAGTGCTGACTCGACATGTCACTTGCTCACCCTGGTTCCCCGGATGACCAGTCTTGGTAATGTGCTTAAAATACTACCATAAACCCAGGATCCTCGGTTCCACTGATGGCTAACAGACAGGAAAGGAAACAGGGGCTCCCAAACGCCCCACCAGAATGTGGGAAATGCGCCATTTGGCATAAGGTTACAAATGACTGGAAAACTTGCTTGCAAATATATAAGCTCTAAATCAAAGTTAATCAAGATTAGGGTCTTTTTTAGGTGAAATTTGATGGTATATTAGATTCTGATTCCTTTTTTTTTTCCTGATTCCTTTTTTATGGTTCAATTTTTTTAAAAAAATTATTTATTTTTGGCTGTGCTGGGTCTTTGGTTTTTTTGGGTTTTTTGAACTTTTTATTTTGTATTGGGGTAAACGGCAACCCACTCCAGTACTCTTGCCGGGAAAATCCCATGGACGGAGGAGCCTGGTAGGCTGCAGTCCATGGGGTCACTACGAGTCAGACACGACTGAGCTACTTCACTTTCACTTTCATGGCTGATTAACAAACAATGTTTCAATAGTTTCAGCTGAACACAAAAGGGACTCAGTCATACATACATATGTATCTATTCTCCCCCAAACTCCCCTCCAATTCAGGCTGCCACATAACATTGAGAAGAGTTTCCCGTGCTATACAGTAAGTTCTTTTTTGTTATTTATTTTAAATAAAGCAGTGTGTACAGAGAGGCATTGAGCAAGGTAAGAGATGAGCTGTCAGAGCAAGAGACGTGCACAGAAACAACACATACACACAGACACACACAGACACATGCACACACGTGCTGATGAATGAATGGAACAATAGGAACACAGCTACGCATGCAGACCCAAGCAGTTGTGTGGGGGGACTGTGTCCCTTCCACTGTCAGAGTATTTTCAAGTGTAACCAACCATCCTCAAGTCCAGGTGAGGGCTCTGTCCAAGGTCCTGCTTCTGCCTTTGTCCTTGATGGTGGAGAGAAGCTCCCAGGGCACGGATGTGAGATCACTTTTATTTTTAGCCTTTCTTAACGGTTGTTGACATTTGCTCTAAGCACTGTCACAGCCTAAAAGGACATAAATAACACCTTGTATGCAGTGCGGTATTGACCAGAGGTTATATTTAGTCCATGTAAAGACCCAGACTGGAAATGTAGAGACCCATCTTTAGAAGTGCTCTGTACACACCACCCACAAATGTTTGGAACCTTTTCAGAGAATAACTTTAACTTAATCCATTTGTCTAGCTGGCACTTATGTTAGATTAGGGTTTGAGATAAAGCATCCATTGTAAAGTAAAATCAATGAATGATAAAATAGCAGAAGTCAACAACTGATGTGCTTATTGATCCCTGTTGGGTAGAAAACAGTCTTGGAGGGAAGACTGATTCTAATAGAAGGTGACAACCTTCAGAGACATCAGAGGATGGAAATCAGAGTGCTTGCTGGGTAATCATGCACACCGGACAACAGCGCAAACAGAACACAAATTAACCAGTGACGACCATGCAGTCGTCTCCCAGTTAAGCCTCCATCATTTGATGCAGACAAGAAAATAACAACGGAAGTTTTTGCCAATTCTGCTGTTTGCAGGATAAGTAGGTGGTGGAACCTTGGCTGATGCTGGGCAGCCTGAGAAAGACCAGACATGCCAATATGAGCTCAATCAGATCACAAAGCCCTCTTTTTAATGGGCCAGGTAACTAATGTGTGCCCCTTTATACATATTACTCACTAATCACAACCACTCCATGAACTACACATTTTTTATTTTCATCCTCATTGGTAGTAGAAATAGAGAAAGCTTTGTAATGTCATACAGGTAGCAAATGAGTATCAAAATTTAAATCCACTTTTCTCTAACCCAAAAGCCTGATGTTTTAACCCCCATATATGTGTGACCTCTAGGAATCTTCCAAGTTAGACCAAGTTCAAAAATAATGCATGACAAAGCTCAGCCAAATCTTAATTTATTGAGTACCCACAGGATAGACAGTACAGAAAATGGAAGAAATTAGACCTAGTTCTTTATTTCCACTGGAGGAACAGAAAACAATACAGAATGAATGAACCTGTTCTGTGAATGCAGGTCTGCTACTGAACTAGGCAAGTTGGAAGTGGTGGAAAGTACCCTGGATTTGGAAACTAGCTGTCCTGCTGGAAGTTGACTAGCAAGCAAGACACACCTGGGGTTGGTGTCTCTTCTGTGAAATGAGGGGATTAAACTTTGAGATCTCTTCCAGTCCTTACATTTGTGGTCTTCGCCCTTTCAGCTGCCCCAGTTCTCCTCATTCTCCCCTTAAAACTTGGGGCAGGTCGTTAGGGTAAATCTAGATCCATGTAGGAACGCTTTTTAAAACAAAACAAAATTAAAACCACCTTTGAAGACCAGGAGACCACAGACAAGATGGATGGGTGGGGTGTGGATCTGGAGGGCTCTTCTGGAAGAGATGTCAGCCTCTGGGGTTGGTATTTGGTCTGTGTGCCTCCTGCCTGCTCACTGTGGCTAAAGCTTTGCCAATCTATACATTCAGTAAGGCTTCCCTGGTGGTGCAGACAGTAAAGAATCCACCTGCAATTCACAAGACCTGGGTTCGATCCCTGGGTGGGGAAGATCCCCTGGAGGAGGGCATGGCAACCCACTCCAGTATTCTTGCCTGGAGAATCTGCATGGACAGATGAGCCTGGTGGGCTACAGTCCATGGGGTCACAAAGAGTTGGACACGACTGAGCGACTAAGAACACAGCACACATTGAATAAGGCAGGGGTAAACTGCTGCCCAATATCACCAGACATCGTTGTCCACGGAAAACACCTCCACTTCCTGTCCGTCCTCACTCTCACCCCTATCGCACACCCACCAACACACTCAGCGCCTGATTCCCTGCTCACCCACGTGCACCATCTGTGAGGACATGCATCCCGTGTGCCCAGCACATAGCAGGCCCCCATACATATCTGTTCAAATCAATGACTTTGTTTCCCCTTTGCCTCCCTCACCAAACTGAAAGGCTCCACCTCAACCAAACTGTAAGTTCTATAGAGGCAGGAGGCCCCCTCTTAGCAGTCTCATCTCCAGGGAAAATGTCTGAAACACACCAGCACAAAGTATATTTGAGCTGACCAAAGTAAGATCTCATATCCAGGTTAAGACAGGCGTCAAAGATGTCTTGTAGGTGAGAAATAACAACCCTAGAATTATTTTACTCAACAGTATGCAGCTTGGAGGGCTTCCCAGATGGCACTAGTGGTAAAGATCCTGCCTGCCGATACAGGAGACATGAGAGAGGCAGGTTCGATCCCTGGGTTGGGAAGATCCCCTGGAGATGCACGTGGCAACTCACTCCAGTATTCTTGCCTGGAGAATCCCATAGACAGACAGAGGAACCTGGTGGGCTATATAGTCCACAGGGTCACAAAGAGTCAGACATGACTGAAGCAACTTAGCACATGCAGCTTGGCATGAAGTCTTTTTAAAAAAATATTTTATTGAAGTTTAGTTGATTTACAATGTGTTCATTTCTACTGTGCAGCAAGGTGACTCAGTTATACATACGTATATTCTTTTTCACAGTCTCTTCCATTATGGTGGATCACAGGACATTGAATACAGCTCCCTGTGCCGTACAGTAGGAACTGCTGCTTATCCAGTCTATACGTAATAGATTATATGTACTAAGCTCAAGCTCCCAGACACCCCTTCCCCACCCCTCACCCACTTGGCAACCACAAGTCTGTTCTCTATGTCTGTTGGCACATAATCTGAAAGCAGACCCTGACCGCTGATCCCTTCATTGCTAGTTTGCAAAAAATGAGAAGCACACTTCGAAGGGAGTACCCTATTGTCTAAGCTCACCCCTGCTCACACCCTGCCAAGATACATCAAGCAGGAGGTAACGTGCCAAGCACAAAGCTTCTTAAACACAGAGGCTCCGTGGTGTTACAGACAAAGGTGGTGGGCAATCTAATTGCCCTGAAGGAACATCCTATCATGGAAGTTATAATAGCATAATTCAAATGTCTTCAATGGGAATATACCACAAGACCTGGAACATGACAATTAACCATTTGAGCTGATGAAAAATGACTATGCCTTACTTTTGTATATTAAATTTTATATTTTGAGATCATTTCAGATGCACATGCAGTTGTAAGAAATGACAACTGAGGGCTTCCCTGGTGATTCAGTGGTAAAGAATCTGCTTGCCAATGCAGAAGCCATGGGTTTGATCCCTCAACCAGGAAGACCTCACATGCTGTGGAGAAACTAAGCCTGTGCACCACCACTACTGAGCCCATGCCCCCTAGAGCCTGTGCTCAGAAACCAGAGAAGCCACTGCAATGAGAAGCCCATACACTGCAACTGGAGAGCAGCTCCCACTCTCCACAACTAGAGAAAAGCCCTTAAAGCAACCAAGACCCAGTGCAGCTAAAAAAATAAATAAATAAAACCATTTAAAACTGAGACAACATTGAGATTGCATGTACCCTCCAGCTGGTTCCCCCAGTGGCACCATCTTGTAAAACTATAAGGCAGCATCACAAGAAGGATACTGACATGGAGGAACTCAAGACGCAGAAATGCCCATCAGCACAAGGATGCCCATGTTGCCCTGTACCCCTCCCACCCCTGCACCCTCCTGCACCCCAGCAACCACTAGCCAGCTCTCCATTTCTATTAATACAATGTTGCATTTCATGAATGTTATATCAATGGGATCAGACAGCATATAACCTATTGGGACTGGACTTTTTTCACTCAGCAGAATTCTCTGCAGATCCACCCATATTGCTGTACTAGGTTCCTGTTTATTGCTCAGCAGTGATCCCTGGTACAGAGACACCACAGTTCTTGTTCAATCACCCAGCCACAGAAGGACATCTAGTTTTTGGCTATCAGAAGGACATCTAGTTTTTGGCCATCTAGTGCAGCTGCTATGAATATTGATGTACAAGTTTTTGTGTGAAGGGAAGATTCTGTTTCTCTGAAATAAATGCCCAAGGGTACAACTGCTATGTCAAAGGACACTGCAGGTTCAGTTTTGTAAGAAATTGCCAAACGTTCTTCCTGAGTGGTTGGCTGGACCGTTTTACCTGCCCACCACTAAGGTATGAGTGATCCAGTTTCTCTGGACCCTGGCACGTGTTTGGTGATGTCACCACTTTTCATAATAGCCATTCTGATAGATGCTCCATGATTCACTTTAATCAACACAAAGTTCCAGAGGTGAAAGGGAGAGACCCCCAAAACCACCAGGAATCTTGATGTATTTTCTGGTTTCTTATGATTATCTAAAAGGTGCAAGCAAACCAGCCTTTGCCCATACTGAACCGGGTATAGGTAGGAGGGCAAGAGTCCCTCCCTAGTGTAACAGAACTACAGCTTGAGAGCAAACTTCACACTCCAGAAGCACAAGATCCTGGAAGCATCCCCTTATTGCACTTCCGGTAACCATTTATTGGCAGTACTAGCAAATATAATCAAACGGGAAAAAATATTATAGCATTTATAAAGGAAGAAACTAAATGACTATCGGCAGATACTGAGACTACCTAGGCTTGAAAGTTGTAATGAATCCATAAACTATCAAAATCCTTGCCACTATTATTCAACATAGTTCTGAAAGTCCTAGCTACAGCAATCAGAAGAAAAAGAAATAAAAGGAATCCAGATCAGAAAATAAGAAATAAAGCTCCCACTGTTTGCAGATGACATGATACTGTACATAGAAAACCCTAAAGATAGAATCAGAAAATTACTAGAGCTAATCAGTGAATTTAGCAAAGTTGCAGGATACAAAATCAATATACAGAAACCACTTGCATTTCTATATACTAACAATGAAAAATCAGAAAGAGCAATTAAGGAATCAATGCCATTCACCACTGCAACAAAAAGAATTAAATATCTAGGAATGAACTTACCTAAAGATACAAAAGAACTGTACATAGAAAATTAGAAGACACTAAAGAAAGAAATCAAAGATGACATAAACAGATGGAGAGATAGTCCATGTTCTTGGATAGGAAGAATCAATATTGAGAAAATTACTATACTACCAAAAACAATCTACAGATTTAATGCAATCCCTATCAACTTACCAATGGCATTTTTCACAGAACTAGAACAAAAAATTTCACAATTCATATGGAAACACAAAAGACCCCCAAATAGCTAAAGCAGTTGAGAAAGAAGAATGGAGCTGGAGGAATCAAGCTTCCTGACTTCAGGTTATATTACAAAGCTATAGTCATCAAGACAGTATGGTACTGGCACTAAAACAGAAATATAGACCAATGGAACAAGGTAGAAAGATTAGCAATAAACCCACACACCTATGGGTACCTTATTTTTGACAAGGGAGGCAAGAATATACAATGGGGCAAAGACAGCCTCTTCAATAAATGGTGCTGGGAAAACTGGACAGCTACATGTAAAAGAATGAAATTAGAACACTTCCTAACACCATACACAAAGATTAACTCAAAATGGATTAAAGACCTAAATGTAAGACCAGAAACTATAAAACTCTTAGAGGAGAACAAAGGCAGAACACTTGATGACATAAATCAAAGCAAGATCCTCTATGACCCACCTCCTAAAGTAACAGAAATAAAAACAAAAGTAAACAAGTTGGACCTGATTAAACTTAAAAGCTTTTGCACAGTAAAGGAAACTATAAGCAAAGTGAAAAGACAACCCACAGAATGGGAGAAAATAATAACAAATGAAACACTGACGAAGGATTAATTTCCAAAATATACAAGCAACTTATACAACTCAATACCAGAAAAACATACAACCCAATCAAAAAGTGGGGAAAAGACCTAAACAGACATTTCTCCAAAGAAGACATACAGATGGTTAACAAACATATGAGAAGATGTTCAACATTGCTTATATTAGAGAAATGCAAATCACAACTACAATGAGATATCACCTCACACTGTTCAGAATGGCCCTCATCAAAAATCTGCAAACAATAAATGCTGAAAAGGGTGTGGAGAAAAGGGAACACTCTTGCACTGTTGGTGGGAATGTAAATTGATACAGCCACTATAGAAGACAGTATGGAGATTGCTTTAAAAACTAGGAATAAAACCACCATATGACCCAGCAATTCCACTCCTAGGCATATACCCTGAGGAAACCAAAACTGAAAGAGACACATGTACCCCATTGTCCATTGCAGCACTATTTACAATAGCTAGAACATGGAAGCAACCTAGATGTCATCAACAGATGATGGATAAAGAAGTTGTAGTATATATACACAATGGAATATTATTCAGCCATAAAAAGGAATGCATTTGAGTCAGTTCTAATGAGTTGGATGAACCTAGAACCTGTTATACAGAATTAAGTGAGTCAGAAAGAGAAAGATAAATACCGTATTCTAACACATATATATGGAATCTAGAAAAATGGTACTGAAGAATTCACTTATAGGGCAACAATGGAAAAACAGACATAGAGAATAGACTTATAGACATAGAAGGGAGGAGAGGGTGAGATGTATGAAAAGAGTAACATGGACACTTACATTACCATATGTAAAATAGATAGCCATATGGGAATTTGCTGTATGGCTCAGGAAACTCAAACAGGGGCTCTGTATCAACCTAGAGGGGTGAGAAGGGGAGGGAGATGGGAGGGAGGTTCAAAAGGGGGGGAATATATGTATACCTATGGCTGATTCATGTTGAGGTTTGACGGAAAACAGCAAAGTTCTCTAAAGCAATTATCCTTCAATAAAAAATTAATTAAAAAAAAATTCTTAAGACAGCCCACTAGATTGTTGGATACACAATCAATATAGAAACCCCAAAGATTCGCTGCTGCTGCTGCTGCTAAGTCACGTCAATCGTGTCCGACTCTGTGCGACCCCATAGACGGCAGTCTACCAGGCTCCCGTCCCTGGGATTCTCCAGGCAAGAATACTGGAGTGGGTTGCTATTTCCTTCTCCAGTGCATGAAAGTGAAGAGTGAAAGTGAAGCCACTCAGTCGTGTCTGACTCTTATCGACCCCATGGACTGTAGCTAAGATTTGCTAGGCACTAGCAAAACCAATTTAAACTGTAATTTGTGAATAATCCCCCCCCCCTTTTTTCTTTTAGTCTTTGGATGCATGCTCAGTCATGTCTGAATCTTTGTGACCCCATGAATATAGCCCGTCAGGCTTCTCAGTCCAGGCAAGAATACTGGAGTGGGTTGCCATTCCCTTCTTCAGGGGATCTTCTCCACCTTGGGATAGAACCCATGTCTCTTACATCTACTGCATTGGCAGGCTGGTTGTTTACCTCTAGTGTCACCTGGGAAGGCCCAACAGGCCCTTTAGGCAAGTTCAAATGTGTGCCCCAGAGAGCCCACACTGTCAAGGCCTCCCTCTTCCTTACACAGTGTGTAGTGAAAAAGTGAAAGTCGCTCAGTCATGTCTGACTTTTTGCAATTCTGTGGACTGTAGGACTGCCAGGCTCCTCTGTCCAGGGAATCATCCAGGCAAGAATACTGGAGTGGGTAGCTGTTCCCTGCCCCAGGGCATCTTCCCAACCCAGGAGTCAAACCCAGGTCTCCCACATTGCAGGTGGATTCTTTACCATCTGAGCCACCGGGGAAACCCAAGAATACTGGATTGGGTAGCCTATCCCTTTTCCAGGGGATCTTCCTGACCCAGGAATCGAACCAGGGTCTCCTGCATTACAAGCAGATTCTTTACCATCTGAGCCTCCAGGAAGTGTAATAGACCCCAAATAAACTCCCATCTCGCAGCCTATCCAAGAGCGAGGCCCCCCCATCCTCCACCTCTGGACGTGTCTCCACTGCTCCACCCTGATGACGTGCTCTCTTCTCTGAATCTCAGAACACTGCCCTCCCTTCTCCCCTGGCTTTTACGTCCATGCCAACAACTGTACAACTGTCACATTAGCCTTAAAACGGCCTTCTAGAACTCATATCCTCCCCCAGCGACCACTCCCCCTCTGCTCCACGCTCCCTAGCAACAAAGTTCACCCCAAAGAGTTTTCTGGTCAAGCTGTTTCCAACGCCTGTCCTCTTTGTCTCTTATGGACATTCTTCCCGGGATCACATAGAATCAGTCCTGCAAGGTCACCAATGCCCTCCCCTTCCTGCTGCTGAACAAACGGATGATTCTCAGGCCTCACCTGTCCTGAGCCTGGGGTGATGCCAGGCCCAGCCAGACACCCCGCTTCCTGGACATGGTCTCTCAGCTCCCTCTGAGCTCACTGACAAACCTCGCAGCCCCCTGCTTCCGCCTGCATCTCCCTGACCTTGAAACGTGGAGTGCCCAGGGCTCTGGGCAAGGACCCCTCTCGTTTTGCCCACATGTAAACACATGGGTTACGTAATCAGCAGGGCTCAGAGCCAAATGAAAGCACAGGCCCCTGGCTCAAAAATCAGGAAGACTTCCGACAGAGCAAGAGCAGGGCCTGAAGGCAAACTGGGGACTCTTTCCAGATGGCAGCCTGAGTGAGTGCTGGTCAAACCCCATCCTGAGAGCCCATCCTGCTGGGCAATCCTCATGGTTCTCCTCTCCTCACCAGCCTGCCTCTCTCCACTGGGCTCTCTGGCTGGCACTTCACAGGTTCAAAACCAAACTCCTGATCTCCTCTCCCCCCCAAAAAAACAGAACCCTGCTCTTCCTGAACTTTTTCCCATCTCAGTAACCATTTCTTGGACCCAAAACCTCCAACTTTGCATCTCCTCTTTCACTTACACCCTCCATCCTAAGCATGAGCAAATGCTGCAGGTCCTACCTTCAAACACAAGGCAGCTGTACCCCCTTCCCCCTTGGCACCCACACAGGGACCATCCGCCCTCCCCCGACCCGGGACTCCGGCAGTCTGGTCTCAGCCCATCAGCCCCCTTATCCTCGGCCGCTGGGATTCTCTGCAAGTGACTCCGAAGGTGCCCCGACATCACTCAAGCCTCGGAAACACCAGTCTAGACTGTCTGATAAGCTGCTTCCCTTTCACATTATTCAGCCACAGGAATAGGGAAGTCACTTATTTTTATATGCCTATTTTCTCAAACAAAATCCGCGGGAGACTACTACCAGCGACCCCAGCTGCAAGCCGCAAACCCTGCACCTGCCTGTATGTACCTACAAACTTGTCAAGAGCCCCGAAGTGGCACGAAATCTAATCGTTTAGAAGCGCCCTTTCAATATGTTATGATCGAAGGGTATCGATAGAGCATCCTGTATCACCATCACGTGACACCCAGCTCCACAAGCCTGTGGTCCCTACACACGTTTACATAACAAACCACACACGGCTCCTGAGGACTGGCGGCCCGAGGCCGCCCTCGACGCGCCGGGCTGCGTGTGGCTCTAACGACCGGGCCTCCGAGGCGCAGTGCCGCCTCGCGGGGGCGCCGGGCGGCCCCTGGGGGTGGGGGGAGGGAGGGGGTCAGCGGCTCCGGCGTCGCTGCGCGCGGCCGCGGGGTCCCCAGGGAGTCACAGCGCCTGGTGCCCCGCCGCCCCCCACCCCAGCTCTGCGGCAGCGAGACGCGCGGCGAGGCCAGAGGGGCGAGATGCTGGTGCGCCGCCCGCCCCGAGCCCACCGCAGAGGGGACGGGGGTGGGGGTGGAGAGATGGGGGGGCTGGAGGCGAGCCGGACCCCTCGCTTCCCCATCCCGGGGGGACCTGCCCCCACCCCCGGCCTGGGCCTCGCAGCGCTGGGAGGGGTCGGAGGCGCGGACGGAGGGCGGGGCGCTGTGTCCTGACCGCGCCCCTGGCCCGCCCCGCCCGCGCCCCCCCACTCCGCCCGCGCCCCCGCCCAGAACCCCCAAGTCCGCGCCCCCGCTCTCACCCACGGACGCGCGGATCCGCGGCCTCCCGGGCAGGGACATCCTAAGAGCCTGGGCGCGGCCGGGGCCGTTGGACATCGCGCCCCCCGCGGGCGCTGCGCGGGGCTGGGCGCCGGGCCGGCGGCCCGAGGGCCATGGGGGGCGCGCCGGACGGGAGCGGGCGGCCTCTGCGCGGGGCTGCGCCTTCCGTGCCGCTGCGGCGCCCAGTGCGGCGGCGCCGGGGCTGCGGGCTGCGGGCGCGGGGTGCGGGGGGGGAGCCCAGGGCTCCGGGAAGCAGCCGAACGTCACGCAGGATGGGGCGCCTGCAGGTGCGGAGAAGGCGCGGGGCGGGGCAGGGGATCCGTGCTTTGGGGGTTCGCCTCGGGGACGCGCGCCCCTCAGGGACTTTGTCTCTGGTTTCCCTGCACTTGCCGTAGGGCGCTGATGTGAGGCGGTCAGGACGCGTGCTTTCTCTTTTTACGCCCCCTCCCCCGCAGTTTCTGTTCTTCCATTTCCTCCGTGTCCGGTCTGCTGGGGCCTTATGCGGAACCTCACAGGAACAGGTATTTCTAAGGTGCCCGATGGTAGCCTTATCCCCAGTGAAGTCCTGGGTCCCTAGACTCCTACCACCACCCCCACCCCCACCACCACACAACCTCCCTCCAGCTCTACCTGGTGGGTTGTTAAAGCTATAAGACATGTGGGCATCACTTAACGCCGGATACACACACACATACACACACTCACACCTTGTGCCACAGAAACAGAATCATTGAGGGGTGAGGGGACTGGTCCAAGATCACTTGATCTACTTTGGTTGTTTTTACCTTAATGTTGAAACTGGGCTTGGTCCTCCTGGGCACAGTTCCATAAAGGAGGGGGTGAGGGAGGGGGGCACAATCTGTTTAATATCTGATAAAATTCTGACCTCAAAGTGAACACACACAAACACACACACACACACACACACAACGATGTAAGTAAGAGCCTGCCCCAGCATTTACTGATGCGATCGTTAAGCTTCAAAAAACATAAACATCAGGGTTGTCAAGAACAGAGTTCATGTATAACTCCATGGCTGATTCATGTCAATGTATGACAAAACCCACTTCAATATTGTAAAGTAATTAGCCTCCAACTAATAAAAATAAATGAAAAAAAAAAAAAGAACAGAGTTCAGCACAGAGAATCCTCCCCCAGACGCAAAGCCATGTGGTGCCAAGCTCCCCCTTGGCTGGCCTCTGCCTCCATTCTTAGAAAAAAATGCAGAAGGAATGGACAACTTGCTTTGGAAACTGAGGGCTGGGAATTTCAGCTTCAAGTAGGATTCCTGCCTATCCTGGGCCCTAAAACAAAACAAAACAGGTTCCTGATAAGCAATGAGCCTTTAGCAGGAAGTTGAGGAAGAGGACTTGTTCTGAACTGCAGGGCTGAACTTCAGGGTGGCAGAAGATGTTTTCTTAGGAGGTCATCACAGCTGTTGGGGTGATCCTAAAAGTTTCTATCAGTGAGTTCATCTTTATAAATTTATAAATAAGACTTCAAATGACTTCTCTGGTGGTCCAGTGGCTAATACTCTTCACTCCCAATGCAGGAGACCCGGGTTCAGTCCCTGGTCAGAAAACTAGATCCCACGTGCTCTAAGAGTTCACATGCTGCCACTGAAGAGCCCACATGCTGAAACTAAAAGAACCTCCCTGCCACAGGGAACGTCAAAGACCCCACGGGCTGCAGATAAGACCCAGTGCCACCAAAGAAATATATATATATGTATATACATATGTGTATACATATATATTTTAAGACATTAAACCATTTCTTAAGCCTTTCTTTTCCTCAAGCTAAAACCCTATTTCCTTTTTAAATGTTCATCAAAAGTGAAAAAGTCGCTCAGCTGTGTCCAACTCTTTGCGACCCCAGGGACTGTACCCGCCAGGCTCCTCTGTCCATGGGATTCTCCAGGCAAGAATATTGGAGTGGGTTGTCATTTCTTTCTCTAGACCCAGTGCAGCCAAATAAATAAATAAATTTTTTTAAAAAGATTTTAAGCCATTTTTTAAGCCTTTATTTTCCTCAAATTAAAACTTCACTTCCTTTTAAAACTGTTCATAGTAGGTATACATATACATGTCTACCTTTTATATATGGATGGGCTTCCCAGGTGGCTCAATGGTAAAGAACCCACCACTGTGGGAGACACAGGAGACACAGGAGATGAGGGTTCGATCCCTGGGTCAGGAACATCCCCTGGAGGAGGAAATAGCAGCCCACTCCAGTATTCTTGCCTGGGAAATCCCATGGACGGAGGAGCCTGGCGGGCTACAATCCATGGGGTCACAAAGAGTCAGACACAACTAGCCACAGACACACGTTTATATGTGATGCATGTCTATAGATATTTGTAAAGGAAAGGCATATATATGGCATGTAAAAAGGCACAGATAAGCGTATAGCTAGCATGCACACCTCTGCTCCCCAGTTTAGGGAACAAACAAATCCAGACACAGAAAGCCACCAGTCCCTAACATCCTTCCTTTCCCTCTGGTCCCCAGACCAATTTCCTTTCAGGCTCTCCTCTGATGTTATTTACAAACTAACAAACCAAAGAGCAACTCTGACAGGATTAGGCAAAGGGTCAGTTCATGGGGTCACAGAGTCAGACACAACTTATTGATTGAACAACAACTGGGAAGGAAGAGCAATCAATGGAAATCTTTATTCCCCTGTTCCTTCTTAAGAACTCTGCAAAGTGCATTTCGAAGACTCTTCTCCAGATTCTTTTCAATGTTACCCATTGTTTTTAGAGAGCAGTGGACCACACCAGACATAGAAAAAGCAATATGGGACTTCCCTGGCAATCCAGTGGTAAAGAATCCACGTGCCATTGCAGAGGACACGGGTTCCATCTCTGGCCCAGAAAGATTCCACATGCCTCAGGGCAACTAAGTCCATGCACCACAACTACCAAGACTGCGCTCTAGAGCCCATGAACCACAACTACTGCAGCCCATGAAGCCTAGAGCCCGAGCTCCACAACAAGAGAAGCCTACGCACCACAAGGAAGGGTCGCGCCCGCTCGTCAAAACTAGAGAAAGCCCGAGAGCTGCAGGGAAGACCTAGTGTGGCCAAAAATAAAAATAAATAAAATTTAAAAAGAAAAGAAAAAGCAACCTGCAGTAGAACTGCCCGTCTATTTTCCTGATGACAAAGTGGTAGTTGTGGCAAGCCCTCCCCCTCAGTCATTCATTCACTTTCACTTCCAGCTGCGATGCTGGCTGCAGCAGGACCGCTGCACATGGCCACTCCTGGTAATCCCGGCTTCCTCACAACATGCTGGCTGGATCCAGGGGTCCCAGGAAAGAGAGGCAGGTGGACACTCTGTCAGCCCTTCCAACCTAAGCTTGGAAATCATGCACCATCTCTCCCTCCACATCCTGTTCGCTGAAACAGCCACAAGGGCCCAGTCAGTCCCAGGGGACAGGAAAGAGAAGACCCCATCTACTGATGGGAGAGTGGCGGGAGTCTGCAAGAGCATGAGGATTGGAAACCGTTGCAGCCATTTTGGGAAATATAGTCTATCAGAACTACCAGGAAGCAATTGTGATTTTCATAAAGTATTAGTGGTAAGTGCAGCAAAATCATAAAACACTTACTGAAAAATTAGTGGAATATGTGCAGAACCTTCACACTGAAAGTAAGGCATTCAGGCTCCCAAAGAACAAAACTGATGACTTACACTGCCTGGTTTCAGGTCTTACTTGAATGTGAACACTACTCAAGACACTGGAGTGTGGACATGGTAGTAGACAGAGCCCAGAAACAGATACCTGCACGTGTGGGGAAATGATTTTGAGAGGTACTAAAGCAATTCAATAGGGAAAAGGTAGTCTTCAATAAATGGTGCTGTGACAACTTGATGTTTATAGGAAAAAAATAACCTTGACCCCCTTAACCATACACAATGATTAACTCAACATGGACTGCAGACTTAAAAGTGAAAACCTAAGCAGAACTTCTAGAAGAAAATGGAGGAGAAAATACTTCCTGTGCTGGGCCACAAAAAGCCCTGACCAGAAAAGGAAAAGCTAATAAATGGAACATCATCAAACGTCATTTCTTCTGCCAAAAAAATAAATAGACCATCCACTGACCAGGAAAAGATATTCACAATGCACCCTTTCAACAAGGACTTGGATCTAGAGTGGATAAGTAATTCCTGCAGCTCACAACTAAAAGAACAGCCCCAACTTGTTCATCATCAGGAAAATGCACATCACAGCAGATACCATGTGATGTTGCTCATGTGTGGAACCTAAGAAAGTGGTACAAATGAACTTATTTACGAAACATAAATAAGTCACCCATGTAGAAAACAAACATCTGGTTGCCAGAGGGGAAAGGATGAGGGGAGGGATAAACTGGGAGACTGGGATTGGTATACACCCACTGCTATATATAAAAAAGACAAGTAATAAGGACCCACTATACAACACAGAGAACTCTACACCATAGTCTGTAATGACCTATTTGAGAATGAAATCTTTTCAAAAGAGGATACATGTGTAACTGATGCACTTTGAGTACACCTGAAACTAACCCAACATTGTAGATCAATTATATTCCAATTTAAAAAAAAAAAAAAAAACAGTAGTCCACTACACACCCACAGGATGTCAAGGATAAATGACTCCAAATTATTGTGGAGGGTGTTGAGCAACCAGAACTCAGACATTGCTGGTGAGAGTGTAGAATGTTGTAACCACTCTGGAACACTCACAGTCCCTGTAGAAGTTAAATATCCACCTTCCATAAACCCAGAGATACCACTTCTAGGTACTTACCCATGAGAAATGAACACATATTTACAAAAAGACTTGTAAGAGGATATTAATAGTAGTTTTATTGGGCTTCCCTGGTGGCTCAGTGGTAGAGAATCCGCCTGTGATATAGCAGACATGGGTTCAGTCCATGGGTTGGGAAGATCCCTTCGAGGAGGGCATGGCAACCCACCCCAGTATTCTTACCCAGAGAATCCCATGGACAGAGAAGCCTGGTGGGCTACAGCCCATCCCAAAAAGTTGGATATGACTTAGCAACTAAAGAACAATAACAACTTCACACTGGGAATAACCCAACAGGTACCTGGATAAACAATTGCAATATATTCATAGGATATGACTCAGCAGTAAAAAGGGATGCATTTGCAATTACCAATGTATACAACAAGATGGATCTCAACAGCCTGATGTTGAATGAAAGTGAAGGTCACTCAGTTGTGTCAGACTCATTGCGACCCCATGGACTGACTATACATAGTCCATGGAATTCTCCAGGTCAGAATACTGGCGTGGGTAGCTATTCCCTTCCCCAGGGGATCTTCCCAACCCAGGGATTGACCCAGGTCTCCCAAATTGCAGGTGGATTCTTGACCAACTGAGCCACCAGGGAAGCCCAAGAATACTGGAGTGGGTAGCCTATCCCTTCTCCCAGGGATCTTCCCAACCCAGGAACTGAACCAGGATTTCCTGCGTTGCAGGCAGATTCTTTACCAACTGAGCTATGAGGGAAGCTGAATGAAAGCAAGACACAAAAGATTAGATAAAGAATGGTTATCACAGACTCAATGGACATGAGTTTGGGCAGACTCCAGGAGACAGTGGAGCATAGAGAAGCCTGGTTGCTGCAGTTCGTGGGGTTGCAAGGAGTAAGACACAACCAAGCAACTGAACAACAAATGTTAAAATAACCAGATTAATCCCAAGATGAGTTGCTTACGCCAAGCCCCACATCAGCAAACCGAAACTTAACAAAATTTCTATGCTCTATGCTTGACTCTCCCAGAAAAGGAAAGCCTCATCCACCCATCAGGGCTTGTCTGCTCAACACAAGTTTCCTGTCTGCTCCAAGACTTCCCTTTGTTCCTTACAAGGAAAGTAGTGACCGAACAACAACCACCCTGTCTTAACCGATCAGCAAATGCCCAGTATCACTTCCTTGTTCCTGCTCTCTCTGGTCTATAAAAATCTCTTGCAAGGTATTCAACATCACTAATCACCAGAGAAATGCAAATCAAAACAGCGGGATCAGCTCACATATGTAAGAATAGCTATCATCACAAAGACAAGAAATACAGGACTTCCCTGGTGGTCCAGTGGCTAAGACTCTGTGCTCCCAAAGCAGGGGGCCCAGGTTCAATCCCTGGTCAGGGAACTAGATCCCACATGCCACAACTAAGATCTAAGGTCCTGTGTGCTGCAACTAAGACAGGATTACAGTCAAATAGATAAAAATAAATGTTTTGTTTAAAAAAAGAAAGGACTAGTGGTCGTGAGGATGCGGAGAAAAAGGAACCCTCATGCACTGTTGGTGGTAATGTAACTGGTGCAGCCTCTATGGAAACAGTATGGAGGGTCCTCAAAAAAGTAAAAATAGAACTGCCATACAATCCAGCAATTCTAGTTCTGGGTATTTATTGGAAGAAAATGAAAACACTAATTTGAAAAGATATAGGCACTGCTGTGGTCACTGCAGCATTGTTTATAACAGTCAAGATGTGGAAGCAACCTAAGTGCCCGTCCATAGATGAGTTGATATAGAAACTGTGGTGTGTTTATATGACATATATGTATACATGTGTGTATATATATATGTACATATGTGTGTGTGTGTATATATATATGGAGTCAAAAATGGCACCCAACTCCAGTATGCTAGCCTGGAAAATTCCATGGGCAGAGGAACCTGGTGGGCTACAGTCCATGGAGTTGCAAAGAGTCAGACATGACTGAGTGACTGAGCATATATGTGTGTATATATATATACATATACATACACATACACATGCATACAGAGAGAGGTTATATATATAATATATATATATATGTATATATTTCAGGGAAACTAGACCACAACTTTTAAAATGCTAATAAAGGGAATTCCCTGGCGGTCCACTGGTTAAGACTCTGAGCTTCCACTGCAGGGGGCACAGGTTCAGTTTTTGCTCTTGTGTAACTAAGAGCACACCACACTTGTGGTGTGGCCAAAAAAATAAAATCCTAATAAAAGGGAGTTCCCCAGTGGCCTAGTGGTTAGAATTCCAGGCTTTCACTGCTGTGGCCTGGTTCAGTTCCTGGTTGGGGAACTGAGGTCCTGAAAGCTGCACCACCTAACCAAAAAAAATAAAATACTAAATAAAGGAAGCAAGTATTTTAGATGCTTGTCCTGGGATACTCATAATAATGTTATTCCTAATAGCAAAAAACTGAAAAGCAAGCCCAACAGCAAAAGAACGAGCATCCGAGCATCCAGGGCTGGTGTACTGGGATGACCCAGAGGGATGGGATGGGGAGGAAGGCGGGAGGGGGGGTTCAGGATGGGGAACACATGTAAATCCATGGCTGATTCATGTCAATGTATGGCAAAAAACCACTACAATATTGTAAAGTAATTAGTCTCCAACCAATAAAAATAAATGGAAAACAATAACAACAACAAAAGAACGAGCACTTAAATAATTTAAAATTCTTTCTAGAAAATGATTCTCTTTAAAAACAAAAATTTTGAAGACTATTTAATGGTTTGAGAAACCATACTATGTTAAGTGAATGTCAAATGTTAAATGAACAGAGAGAAAATGCCACTGTGTATGTTGTGATCTAGTTTTGAATACACATATATAGAAAGTTTCCCTGGTGACTCAGACAGTGAAGAAGCTGCCCGCAATGCGATGCGGGAGACTCAGGTTTAATCCCTGGGTCAGGAAGACACCCTGGAGGAGGAAATAGCAACCCACTCCAGTATTCTTGCCTGGAGAATCCCAAGGACAGAGGAATCTGGCGGACTACAGTCCATGGGGTTACAAAGAATCAGATACAACTGAGCAACTAACACTTTCACTTTCATTTATTACATATGTGTGTGTGTGTATACATATATATACACACGCATCCCCATATCTGAAGAGTGAGGTATTAAAATGTTAGCTGTTATTGCCTCTGGGTGGTGTTTTTTATTTCCTTCTTACACTTGTTGGTATATTTCCATTTTTCACAATACAGTAAGAAAAAGTGTCTTCTTGCACGAGGTGTTGCTCAGAGGTGTCGCTTTGCTGGAATTCCACAGAGAAGAATAGTGCGCTGGGTGAGATTCAGACAGTGACCAGAGCAGGTGCTGGTGACCAGGCTGAGCCTGAGGGTGGTGGGGTCAGGAATGAAGCCCCTCTTGAAGGAAACGCAGCAGCTGCTGCTGAGTGCAGGGGAATTCAACAGCTAACAGGGCAACCTGGCAACCATGAACAGCCAACAGGCATAAAAGCAGATGAACTGGTTTCATAATACTGATAACAACAGCACTTCTGAGTGCTTCCTCCGTGGCAGCAAGAAGCTCAAAGTTTTGCTTGCATGTTTTCTTTTCATTTTCAAACAACACAAAGAGGAAAGCACATTTTTACCTCTGTTGTGTGGATGAGGAAATGCAGGATTAGAGAAGCTGAATAATTTGCCCAAGATCGCACAGGTAGGCAGGACATGGAGCCAGAAAGCGAACTCTTTGTCACCTGTGTCGAGGGGCCACACTCATAATTACTCTCCTCTCTTGCAGCTCCAAAGAGGTCTTCCAACAGAGAGATTGAAAAAAAAAAATCTAGAAGCTGTAATAGCACAAACAAAAAGCACAGTTTTATATAAACAAAATGAAGGACTTTACTAAAGCTTCTGTATTTTCTTTCACATCTGCTGACCAAGGACCAACAAAGGTAAATATTGCTTTGGGGGGAGGGATAAATTAGGATTTGGGATTAACACTTACACAGTCCTGTAAATAAAACAGATAAACAACCGGACTTGCTGTACAGCACAGGGAACTATATTCAATATTTCATTATCTTGTTATAACCTGTAATGGAAAAGAATCTGAAAAAGGATAGATATATGTATGTGTATAACTGAATCTCATTGCTGTACTCTGAAACACAAGACTGTAAATCAGCTACATTCCAATTTTTTTTTTTAAAAAGGTAACTACAGATTTGAACACATGTACTCTCACATACGATATGAGTAAAAACTCATATTCCACTAACTCTGAGGTTCATCAACCCTCAGTGGACAGACATCTGTGACTTGTCATCTTTTACTACCAGCAGTTCGGGGGGAGAGATTAACAATGTTTCAGGCTCCCTCTCCCACAAAGATGTGGCCAGGGAAGTCACGCTGGCCAACCAGAGTAAGTCTCCCTGGAAACCTGGCTTTACCTCCAGGGGAAAAGGTGATCCAAGCAGGGGGAACTAGAGGGCTTTACAGAGAGACTTACAGAGAGAAACTTGAGGACAGAGGGACTGTAGGGACTTATAAGAAGGATGTGAAGTCTGGGGCTTCCAGCAGCCGTCTTAGTACCACTGGGAGAGACCATGTGTAGGCAGCAAAGACTGGGACTCATTTTTTTTTTGGCCACACCTGTGGCTTGTGAGATCTTAGTTCCCTGACCAGGGATTGAACCTGTGCCCCCTGCAATGGAAGCATGGAGTGCAAACCACTGGACTGCCAGGAAATTCCCTGAGATTCATTTCTGATAATATTGTGTGACCTGATTGGTCCAGCTTTTTCTGAAACCCAGTCCACTCACTGGACTTTATGTGATTGAATAAATTCCTTTTTTTTTACTTCAGATAATGTGCAACTCTGGAAGCTTTACATAGGAAGGATCTAGGGAGGAAAAAGCTAGGAAACATAGCTTGAAGTATGGCAAACACTCCTGAAACCAATGATGTTTGTATTGTTGGCAACCAAAATATTACTGATTAATACACATCCCTGTACCATTCCTGAATCTTTCTGTTCTTTGCCAGCAGATTTGCCTGGAACCTGCTATTATAAAGAATGCTGTGTATAGATGCATGAAAGTGAAAGTTGCTCAGTCGTGTCCTACTCTTTGCAACTCCATGCACTATAGCCCACCAGGCTCCTCTGTCCATGGACTTCTCCAGGCAAGAATATTAGAGTGGGTTGTCATGCCCTCCTCCAGGGGATTTTCCCAACCCAGGGATCAAACCCAGATCTCCCACACTGCAGGCGGATTCTTTACCAGCTGAGCCACCAGGGAAGCCCACGTATAGGTTGTTTTTGTCAACATAAAACAAAGCAACAGCCAAGCTTCTCAAAGTGTCTCAATAGTTTTTTATTTCAAAAACGAAATGTGTTTATGAGCATCAGCTGGTATATTGGCCATGGTGTTCCCATCACAAACCGCAAATCCCTAAACCTGTATCCTATGTATGTTTGGACCTTTTTATGTTCATTGTGTGATGCTCCCTGGGAAGTAATTAAGACCTTGAACATAAAGAATGCCCATCCACTACAAATTCCCCACCAGTATCTTATTGTCATTTATATAATTGTCCATGAATAAGGTAACTTCTTCCTAACTTTAAGGATGACACAGTTCCTCAAATACTTTCTCGATTATTTCCTTTTCTTAGAGGAAGTTTAGGACTCAGTGTCTCAGTAGCCAAGCAGTAGCCTTCTACCTAAGATAAATTTCAAACATCAACAGGAAATTTCAGAGACTTATAAAGGCTTTTAAATATGTGATTTCTACTAAGATCTGATTTCACAATTTAAACTCAGTTACAAGGTCTAGTAAAACAAGTTTCACAGACTCACATTTATGTCAGCATTTTCTGCTTATCTCAGAATATTCTCCATCACCAGAGAAAGTTAACTTTTCATGTTTAGATGAATTTGAAAGATAACTAATACATAATTCTCTTTTTCCCGTTTCCCTTTCACAATTCTTTCTATGAGTTGCATTCTACCTTTGGGTGAAAGGTCTGTCATCCCATTTGAGCACTTTTACAGATGTGCCACTAAGGAGACAATGGAATAAAGAAAAATGGGTTTTTCAGGCAAGCCACTGTGTATCCATTGGCCTTATTTAGATGAGCAGTAAGTCTCTTTAAACTCTGAAATGCAGTGACTACAAACATAATGAGGTCCATTTCGTACAAAGGACCAAGAGCCACACTTGCATTCAACAGCAGTCAACTGTGGTCAGTTCTACATGTCCTTCTGTGACATCCCCTGGACCAGTAGGTTAAGTTAAGCTTCTGCAAAGAAAAGCACCTCTTACTAAACCCAGGAGCTGAGGACCTACACAGCCCCCTCCCCCAACCAGATTCAGTAAGTCATGGTTAGTTACCTTTTTACAAGCATTCTGGGTGGTTTTGATATGCATGGCCTCTGCCCCATTCTGAGAAAACTGCCTTAGATTCAATCTGACCATCTCTGTTTTGCTTAAACAGAGAACAGAGCAGCCCTTCATCTGGATGGTCCATCAGGATGGACTCTGAGTTCCCGGGTTGCTGACTGTGGTCACAGCGCTGTCCCTAGTGACCTGAGAGTCAGAACTGCTCCGTTCGAGCTCAGACAGAAAGAACCCCAGAGAGTGACCACAGTGGGTGAGCGAAGGCCCTGAGAAAGGCAGGCACTCGGGGGGGGACACAAGCATGTGTGGTGTGTGATGTAACCTGCATACACACATGCTCACGGGGATGGGAAGCATCCTGAAGCTGGGTCTGCTCCAGGTGTGCTGTTTGTTCCTCGCGTGATGCGGGGTCTGGAGTACAGCATGATGCCTGTGCTCCAGAGGGCAACCTCTCATCCAGGACATCAAAGCCCAGGGAACAGCTGAGCAGAGAGTGGACCTGGACCCCTCTGTCAGCCATACCTTAAGGCAGAATTATCTGGAAAACAGGCTGGGAAAGGAAGTTGCCCTCCCCTGCCCGCCCGACCAGCCATCACAGCCGGAAAGGCAGTCCTGACTCATTATATCCTCCCCAGCTGTCTTTCAGGAAAACTTAAGAGTTTCCTCTCCCCTCCACCTTGAAGAAATAGGAGATGCAAAGGAAAGCAGGAGCATCCAGTGGAAGAGGGAGCACTTGGGTGGATATGGTGTGAACTGGCCATGAATGCAGAGCTTGTAGAAACACTGCCAATTTGCTTCCAGTTTGCAATTACAGGCGACTGATGATTTTTGATGTTCACCCAGTTTTTAAAGTGACTTGTTAACTTTGTGAGCATTATTTTAACTAGAGACAATCAGTAGAGTCACACAAACCGTGTATGAACATGACTATAGATACGCCAGCTGATATACAAACTCTTCAGGGACGCTGTAACAAATCTATATAGTACCTAGGAAGAAGGTAAACGTCTTTTCACTCCACACATCTCAAAAGAACATTTTTCCACAAGGGATGCTGGAACAATTGGATATCCACATACACAATGGTGAATTTAAACCCTTACATCTCACCACATAAAAAAATTAACTCATAATAGATCATAGAGCTGAATATAAAAACTAACACCATAAAACTTCTAGAAGAAAACAAAGTCTTTGTGACTTTGGATTAAGTAAAGCATTCTTAGGATACCAAAAACACAGTCTATAAAGAGGAAAGAGTTTGACTTCCTCAAGATAAGAAATGCTTGCACTTCAAAAAACTCCATTATGAAAGGATTTGCAAATCATATATCTGGCAAAGGACTTACACAGAACAGTTCAATAAGACAAATGACCCAAGTTAAAAATACACAACAGGTTTGAATAGAAGATACACAAAAGCTCAGAATCGCATTTTAAAATTCTACACATCGTTAGTCATTAGAGAAATGCAAATTAAAACCCCAATGGCTATAATAAAAAACAGACAATAACAAGTGTTGGTGAGGATGTGGATAGAAATTAAAATCCTCATATGTTGCTGGTGAGAATGTAAAACAGTACGATAATTTTGGAAAACATTTTAGCAGTTTCTTAAAAAGTTAAACATAAACTTACCATATGACCCAGCAATTTTACTCCTAGGAATCTACCAAGAAAAATGAAAACCTGCAATCACACAAAAACCTGTCCACAAATGTTTCTGTTCAGTTCAGTTCAGTCCCTCAGTAGCATCCAACTCTTTGCGACCCCATGGACTGCAGCACGCCAGGCCTCCCTGTCCATCACCAACTCCCAGAGCTTACTCAAACTCATGTCCATTGAATCGGTGATGTCCATCCAATCATCTCATCCTCTGTCGTCCCCTTCTCCTCCCACCTTCAATCTTTCCCAGCATCAGGGTCTTTTCCAATGAGTCAGTTCTTTGCATCAGGTGGCCAAAATATTGGAGCTTCAGCTTCAGCATCAGTCCTTCCAATGAATATTCAGGGCTGATTTCCTTTAGGGTGGACTGGTTGGCCCTCCTCAGTTGGCTCTCAGACTCTTAAGGGTCTTAAGGGACTCTTTAAGAGTCTTCTCCAATACCATAGTTCAAAAGCATCAATTCTTTGGTGCTCAGCTTTCCTTGTAGTCCAACTCTCACATCCATACATGACTACTGGAAAAACCATAGCTCTGAGACATGATGAATGGTGGAATAGAAGGACGTGTGCTTATCTTTTTGTCTCAAGCTTATACTTTTTCCCAAATGACTCGTTTTGGGCAGAGCAGACAGATGCTCCAGCTGAATCCATGTGCCCCTCTCTCTCCACTTTCATTTGTGGTTGATCATTTTTCTTCACATTTCTGGAAGCACCGTCTCTGCTAGAATGCTTAAATAATTGTGTTCAAAGCACACATTCATTCTCTTGGTAAATATCATCTTTGATCCAATAGTTTCAGAAGCCTGGTGTTTGAAGTCCTAGAATCTTCTCAGCTTTGCCATGATAGCATCTGTGAGGCTATGTACCCTGGTCCACAATATGGCTTTTCTGAGGATTCTCCTATGTTCAACCAGGCCCCTCCTCTGTACACTGTCTGTTCTTCATTCTGGGGCTTACTGAAACATGTCAGGTCTGGTTGAAATCTACAGATGCTGGTTGCATTCTGTTAATTTGTTTTCATGGCTCACTAATTGTGAGCCATGGTCACAATCAGTTAGTAGGTCCCTGCCTCAGAGACCCTCTTACATGGTGTATCAGGGAACACACTTGGTAATGTTCATGGGTTCATCATAGAAAACGGTGTAGGAATGACAAAGCTCCACCCTCAGGAGACAGAAACAGTGAGCTTTACACAATGTATGTTATACCATTATGAAAATTCACGAACCTAGATATACCTAGATATAACATGGGTAAACCTCAAAATATAATGTTGAGAGAAAATAAGCAATTTGCAGACTACATACAAGGTAGCATGTTTATAACACTCAAAAACAAGCTAAATGAAACGTTTAGGGAAGTATGTGCTTAGTCATGTCCAACTCGGTGCGACCCCATGGCCTGTAGCCCACCAGGCTCCTCTGTCCATGGGATTCCCCATCAAGAATACTGGAGTGGGTTGCCGTGCCCTCCTCCAGGGGATCTTCCTGACCCAGGGATCAAACCCATGTCTCTGGCATCTCCTGCACTGGCAGGCAGATTCTTTACCACTAGTGCCACCTGGGAAGCATGCATATGTGTTTGAAAATAAGCAGAGTAAGTACATCATGCAAAATGCCAGGCTGGATGAATCACAAGCTGGAATCAAAAGATTGCCGGGAGAAATATCAATAAACCTTAGATATGCAGATGATACCACCTTAATGGCAAAAAGGGAATAGAAACTAAAGAGACTCTTAATGAAGGTGAAAGAGAGTGAAAAGGCTGACTTACAACCCAACATTCAAAAAAACTAAGAACATGCCTTCCAGTCCCATCCCCCCAGCCAATAGATGGGGAAAAAATGGTAACAGTGAAACTCTTTATTTTCTTGGGCTTCAAAATCACTGCAAATGGTGATTGCAGCCATGAAATTAAAAGACGCTTGATCCAGAAAAGCTATGACAAACCTAGATAGTATATTAAAATCAGAGACATCACTTTGCTGACAAAGATCCATATAGTCAAAACTGTGGTTTTTCCAGTAATCATGTATGGATGAGAGAGTTGGACCATAAAGAAGGCTGAGAACTGAAGAACTGATGCCTTCTAGTTGTGGTGCTAGAGAAGACTCTTGAGAGTTCTTTGGACAGCAAGAAGATCAAACGAGTCAATGCTAAAGGAAATCAACCCTGAATATACATTGAAAGGACTGCTGCTGAAGCTGAAGCTCCAATATTTTGGCTACCCTCTAATACTTTGGCTACCTGAAGTGAAGAGCCAACTCACTAGAAAAGACCCTGATGCTGAGAAAGACTGACAAAAATGGGGATGACAGAGGATGAGATCGTTGGATGGCATCACTGACTCAACAGACATGAATTTGAGCAAACTCTGGGAGATAGCGAAGGACAGGGAAGCCTGGCGTGCATGCAGTCCACAGAGTCACAGAGTCCATGCTGCAGTCTGTAGGGTCACAAAGAGGGACACAACTGAGCGACTGAACAATGTGCTACCCCAGCACTCCCCACCCACCCCTCAAGCCTGACACTTAAACATGTTACACCCTTGCACATTGACCCCTAATCTTATCACCCACCCTTCCCCAGTTCTTGAATTCTGTGTCTGCAGTGGAGGTCAGTTCTCAGCAAAGTCCCTTACAGCCTCAGAACCGGATTCTCGTCTTCTCGCTTTGACGGAAACCCACCTTCCCCCCAGGGCGCTGCTTCCCTGGCAGCCTGCTCTCATATCCCCTACACCTGGCCAGGAGACAGGTGTCTGCCAGAGGATGCTTCTGGGCCAACCTCCCTCGTGCTTTCAAAAAATCCCTGCGCTCCAAAGTTCAGGCCATGAGGCTGCACCACTGGCTACTCTGGGTCATTCCTCCTCTCTCCTTCCTGGAAGACTTTAGCTTCTGAATCCCACTCTTTCCAGTACTACTCCTGGGAGATTCTGGGTGACTCCAATATCCGTGTACATAGTCCTCACAGCACCCTGGCCTCAGGGTCCCTTAACTTCCCTTCCTCCACAGAGTCTCTGTCAGTACCCACTCCCGTGGGCATGCACCCAGCACCGTCCAGTAGGACTGTGATGATGGAAACATCCTGGATCTATGCAGTGCAGTATGGTGGTCATTTGTCACACACGGCTTTCAAATGTGGCTAGCCTGGCTCAAGAACCGCATCTTCAGTTTTACTTTCAGTTAATTTGCATTTACATAGACACCCAAGGCTAGAGGCTAGTGTGTTGGAAAGCACAGCTATAAACTTGGCCATGATCAAGTAACTGGAAACCCTCCCTAGTCTCCCCCAACACCCTTGGCCTCTGAGTCATCGTAAGCATACATCTGCATCCATTTCCCTTCAGTGCTCTTAACAGACATGTTTTCTCAGGAGAAATTCATCATTATTCTAATTATTATTTTCTTATACTAACTTTTTCTTTTTTTTGCCATGCATGATGTGGTATCTTAGTCCCCCGACCAGGGATTGAATCCTGCAGTGGAAGCTTAGAGTCTTAACCACTGGACCACCAGCAAAGTCCCCTTTTTTCTCTATCTTGGGTCTCATGGAGTTTGACTATATCTGGCAGACTGTCTTTGAATTTGTTTTGCTCGGCGTTCGGTGAGCCTTTTGAGTCTGTAAAGGCATGTGTTTCATCCAGTTTAGAAAGTGTCTGGCTGTTATTTATTTCCATGTAGTCTCTGCTCCTGGAGAAGGCAATGGAACCCCACTCCAGTACTCTTACCTGGAGAATCCCATGGACGGAGGAGCCTGGTAGGCTGCAGTCCATAGGGTCTCGAAGAGTCGGGCATGACTGAGCGACTTCCCTTTCACTTTCCACTTTCATTCATTGGAGAAGGAAATGGCAACCCACTCCAGTGTTTTTGCCTGGAGAATCCCAGGGACGGAGGAGCCGGTGGGCTTCTGTCTATGGGGTCGCACAGAGCCGGACACGACTGAAGCGACTTAGCAGCAGCAGCAGCAGTCTCTGCTCCATCATTTATCTCTTCCCCTTCTGCGAGTCTTTTCACACGGACGTTGGATTTTTAAACATTATACCACAGGTTCCTAAAACTCTATTCATATTTTTCCAGTTTCTTTCTGTCCTTCAGATTTAATCATGTTTGATTAAAAAAATTATACATTTGATTATAGATTATATCCACACAATGGAATATTATTCAGCAACAAAAAGGAATAAAGTAGTGTCTCCTACAGCATGGATGGCCCTAGGGAACACTGTGCTAAGTGAAAGAAGCTAGTCATGTTTATATGAAACGGCCAGAATAGGCAAATTATGTAGAAACAGACAGTAGATGAACGGTCCCGAGTCCTTGGGGTGGTGGTGACGGTAAGTGACTGCTAATGTATATGGGGTTTCTCTTTGGGGTGGCAAAGATGTTCAGGTGCAGTAAAGACCCCAGGACTTCCCTGGGTCAGAAAGACACCCTGGAGAAGGAAATGGCAACAACCCTCTCCAGGATTCTTGCCTGGGAAATCCTATGGACAGAGGAGGCTGTTGGGCTATAGTCCACGGGGTCGCTGAGAGTCTGACATGACTGGGCGACTGAGCACACACACCCATGTGTTCTGACATTAGACTGTGATGTTGCCCAACTTTGTCCATACACTAAAAACCACTGAAACACACCCTTCATTCACTTTATGGTATGTATATTATACCTCAATAAAGCTCTTTTTTAAAAAATAGTATGAATTGCGTAAAGTTAAAAACATTTAATTCACTCTACTTGGCCAGTTGCGTTTTGGGTCAGCTTTCCCTTTTCCATCTGTGAATTTTCCTCTACTCCTTGCATACACTGGATTAGCAGGCTGCTTGCAATTGCTTTAAACACTCCTAGGATCTGGTATATAATCCATTAGGTTGTCCTTAAACAACAGGGGCGAGCTTTCTTTCCTGAGTTCTAAAAATCTTGATCAGACTCACTCTACGACAAATGAGATTCCCAAGATGACAATTGGAAGTTTCTTGCAAAGTAGACATTTGCTGACTCAGTGCCTGCTCAGAACTGGATTTTTCTTCCTAGCTCATTGACTTCTGTCATACTGGCTTTTCGAAATCCAGTTAAAACCTGTGATTTGTTGCCTGAGAGAAAAAGAAAAAAATAGTTTAGACTGTACTAGGACACATGTAGATACTACTTATTACATGCTTAGCTTTCATCTTACCTAAGTTAACTCATTTTAGTCTGCATAGTCAACCTGGAACATCAGTAGTGCTGTTTTACTAAAGAGATACAAAGATGTTAAACCTGACCAAGGTCACATGCCTAGTAAGTGGTGGAGCAAAATTCTACACCAGCAGCGTGGTTCCAAAGTCCAGAGAAAGGTTGGCAGTGGGTCACCAAATTAACTAACCTTTTCCCACTGTACTAATTACTTAATTCAGAGGTATTTATGAAATTCAATGAGATGGTAAGTATTGATACAACACCAAACCAAAACAACAGAGGACAGGGTTCCTGTTCTGGGACTACTCAATCTAAAGTGGGAGACAGAGAGACCCATCAAGGAAACCACGTAATTCCTTACGTGCACCCTGAGACCCAAAGTCTACGCAGACTGCAGGTGTGTGTTCAGGGTGAGAAAAGATGGCACTGAAAGGCCAACATTTACTCCAGACCACGTGGGAGACCTGGGTTCAATCCCTGGGTTGGGAAGATCCCCTGGAGAAGGGAAAGGCTACCCACTCCAGTATTCTGGCCTGGAGAATTCCATGGACCATACAGAGTCGCAAAGAGTCGAACGTGACTTTCACTTTCACAGAAATGGCTGGTGCACAAGCGGAGTGGTGGAAGGGACATGGTGTCCTAGAAGGGCCATGGTGTGCAAGGGTGCCCAAAGGGGTGGGTGGGAGTAGAGGTCAGGCTGTGAAGCACTCCCATATCTTCAGAACACTCCTTAGACCCCACATATGACAGAGACCTCTGTACTCACCTCACCTGCCGTGATCTAGTCTATTGCAGGTGTGTAACCCTACTGTAAAAATCATCACATGACCTTTAGTGTTATGGAGAGGATGGACACGAAAATCCTGTATCACAGAAAATCCCCAGCTCCAGGACTTAACAGCTGTGCGACCTCATGGAAGCTGCTTAATTTAATCCTGTTCCTTCATCTAGACATGGAAGATTTCTGCTTTTGAGAGAAATGAGGCTAAACAAGGTCAAGTATATAAAGTTCTGAGTGCGCTGCCCATTACAGACTACATACAAGCAAGACACGACTGTGAGTGAGATTCACATTTGCACTCCCTGGTGCTCCCAGGACACTGGTCCACATTATGGAGTAATGTTACCTGAGTAACACCTTGCGGTGTGTGCTCCAGAAGGCACACTGCAGCCAGGCTCATCCACAGTGAGAGGCTGCAGCAAGGCTCATAGAAGGTGATGCTGCCTGTCTGTTGATAAACCATTCCAACTCAAATATGTCCCACACAGAAATATCCCCACTGCAAAATTTCTGGAGGCACCATTCAGATTCTCTTGCTGCAAAGACACTATTTGAGATTGCTGTTTAGTTGCTAAGTTGTATCTGACTCTTGCGACCCCCTGGACTGTAGCTCACCAGGCTCCTCTGTCTATGCGGATTCCCAGGCAAGAATACTGGAGTGGGTTGCCATTTTCTTCTCCAGCGGATCTTCTCGACCCCAGAGATCGGACCCACGTCTCCTGCACTGGCAGGCAGATTCTCTACCCCTGAGCCACCTGGGAAGCCCCTATTTGGGATTAGTAGTACATAACTTGGGCATACTATATTATCACAAAAGAACAGTTAATCTGCATCTGTAATAATGTGAATGACCTTGTACTGACTGTAGGATGAAGACCCTCAGTGAGAAATAGAGTTAAGAAGCTGTTAGGGGAAACCATCAGGGAGCTAACACACACTGGAAAACCTTGCTGAAAGACAAGACCTAAAAAATGCACATACCAGGTGGTACATAGAAAGACACTGATTCTCCCCAGGTACAGACTTCATTTGCATAAACCTAATAAAAAAATCCCAGAAGTATTTTTCCTAAGAAAAAATCGAACTTGACGAAATAGATACACCCTAAAGGTCCTAGAGCAGTAACCCAACACAAGGCTCTACAGGGTCAGGGATCGCACTCAAGTGCCTCATGTAGACACAGCCCTCATACGACCACATGTCTTTATTGTCCTCACTTTGCGGGTGCTGAAGCTGAGGTCTAAAAAAGAAATTGCCAGGGACCACACAGGTTCCAGGCAGGGATCTGAAGCTGAGCTCACTCCCAGAAAGGCAGCTAGGAGTTGTCTGTCTCCTAAGAAAAATGTTAGATTATGTTACCTACAGACATCATTAAGAAAAAAACTCCCAAGTCATCTGGTATAAAATGGACACAGGATATTAATATGCAACTACATTAATATGCAAATAACTAGCATTTATGCTAAAAAGCTCCAGCTCACATGGACTTAAAAGACTGATGGTTATCTAGGGCTGCAGACAGGAAGCGGGCACTCACAGAGCAGGAGCATGTTTATACAGCATTTATGGAAGGCAGTCTGACATTAAAACATACATTCTGTATGCTTCTTTCAGCAATTCCTCTTCTAGAATCAATCCCAAAGAAGCATTAAACATGAGCACCAACTGTCATGTTTAAGGATACTCACTGCAGCTCTTTCTGTAAAAGTGAAATACTGGGAAGAACAGGGAGCGGCTAGAGCGGATGACCCGGCGTCCATGCCATGGTCAGTCAGCAAAGAGTCAGTCTCCACGGACTGACGTGCAGAGATGTCCCTGATTCGCCACTCAAGGAGAGACAGGCAAGTCACGGAATACATAGACCTTTAAGCCACTTGTTAGAAAAAAGGAAAAGGATAAAATGTGAGAAAATGAGAGAAAAAGAATGAACATCTGTACACAAGTTGAAAGGCATTTTTTAAAGGGTCTGAAAGGATACACACCAAACTTCGAAGACTGGACACTGTGCGGAAGAGAGTCAGACTGGGGCCCAGGAGTTGAAGGCAACTTTCACTTTTCACTCAGTATTTCTGTTTATAATTTAAAATGTCTTTATAATTTTGCAAAGACAAAAGTGAGTGATGAAGTACTTGCTATCTTGTGCTCAGCCTTTTGTTTTTGTTTTTTTAAAAAAGCAAGATGTATAAACCAGTGAAAACAAAACACCAAAAACCAACCAGAGAATGAAAGAGGAAATAATAAGGAATAATAAGGAAATTATGTATTAAGAATGACTACTGACGCCTATAAAGATTCAAAGCAGCTGACACAGTAAATTTTATTGTTTACATCATGACAGGCTCTGGACAGAGTGGGGACACAGTGAACACGGGGACAACACATTTAAACTCCTGTCACAAACAGATTCATTACAAAGTCCCAATGGTCAACATATTAAAATGTAAAATACAAAGAAAAAAACCCAAGAAATATAAATATCCAGATTTTTTGCAGCACAATGCAATGTCCTTTTTTTTTTAAAAAAAGTTTGCTATAATTGTGTATTTAATTAAACACATGTTTTCCTACCCTTCCCCAAAACCTGGATCTGGGGACTGCAGTATTAGAGAAGTATGCAAAAAATAAAAACAACTTCAGTGCTCAGAAACAAAGCATTTTCCTTATTTTAATGCATCAAGGTGCAAAAACTTCAATTCCAAAAGCCAATCATCGATATATGCAGATAAATAAAACAGACTTGACAACACTTTTGTCAAACCCAACTAACATTATACTAAAATATATATATATGTATATATATTGTATGTAATACCTATTTTAGAAAAAAAGGTGCCTTGGTGAAAATGATTCTGAAAATATTCACTTGATGCACATTATGTACAAAACCTTCTATATAAAAAATTAAACTATTTTCAATGAAATTCCATGTTCAGCATCTCACCTGAAAACTGTACTTGAAAGATAAATAGGTCTACATAACGGTTTCTGTCTGAAATCATGGCTAAGGCAGTTCTCTTTCCACGGGCTCTCTTTTTCACCCACTCTCTATCACTAATACTAATAATACACAGATGGAACCTGACATGTCTCTGTGTTATTACCTGGAGCTGTCTGTTCACTGTTAAAACAGGGGATAGTTTACTGTTGCTACAGAGAATACTTTTTTTCTTAAAATATACCATTTCTCTATTTCAAATTATGCACTTACTTAAGACATAAAAGAGGCTGATAAGCCACTCCATTTGGTGTCAATGTCAATAGCCCTGTAAGAAAGAACTCTGTATTGGAATAGTTAGAGAAGTTTCCACTAAAGCAATAGTGCATCCTACACCTGCATAGAATCAATTTGGCTCCAAAGCTCTTTGCCCCCAGACACCAGTCTGGAGTTCAAAGGTGCTCCTGAAGGTTCATCTTGGATATAAGAATACATAGGGGAGTTAAGTTGTTGACAGATATGTCTGCTCAGTCTCACAGCAGCCTTCGACAGGAGGAGCTGCTGAGATTAAGGTGGAAACGAAAATAGGGCAGACTGGGGGCAATGTTGTTGAGTTGGCCAATATTTACACCAGTAACCATTTCACTAAGTCTTTAAGCAAGTAACTATAATGACCTGGTACCTTTAGCTCCTCATTCTACAAGCACTGAGGATTTGAAGCATAAAAGGTGAAAAATGGAACACCCTTAGAAAAGGGGAACAGTCTGAGGCAAAAGTTGTAGGTCTGTAAATATATATTTTATATGCACACACGGTTGTGTGTATTATCCTGTATATATTTTACATACATATTCACAAGATGCCCTGCAGTGTAGTTCAAAAGGCCTTTTGTCAAGGAACACACAGATTCTAGTATAGGTCCTAGAGTTCATAACATCCATATAAGAAACAAATGTGCATATATTCACATAATGTAAACCTTTTCAACAAAAACATTGCTAAAACACTAGGTTTAGTAGTAGGTTTTACCAATCAGCGATGTAATAAGAATATTTCTTACACTGAGAATCAAAATAACGAAAGATATACAACTAGGTTTCAAATTCACAAAGAGAAAAGTTGTTTAGCATGGCAAACAAGAACAGAGTTCAAATTCCAGAAGTAAGGAAAAATATCAAAAATTTATAAATCTCCTGGGATGCAATTTATTTACTGCATCAACTTTAGAAAAATAGACTCAGAGAATGAATGATGCTGCTATGGGTTCTCTCAGCACATCATCTCATAGGTTTATCTTTTTCCTCTTTTGTTTCCAGCTGGAGGTTTCTTCAACTGAAGGAGTTGTCCTCCTGTCCCAAAGCCTGCAGAGGCAGGATTGGACACCCCAAATGTCAAACCCGCTGATGCCGTGATGCCAGGATTGCTGAAGTTAAACCCAGATGTACTTGAGCTGCCAAAGCCTTATGTTTAGGGAAGAAAATATTCATATCAGAAGTTAAGTCACAAAAACAAATGTAAAAAATGGGGATAATTCTCTAGCTGAAAGAATATATAGCCCATGAAAACAGCAAATATCTTAGGGCCCTAAATTTCTAACATGGAATTTTACAGAAAAATAATTTAGCTGACAACTAAGTGGCCCTATTATAGATACAAGTTGAGTGATCCAAGCCAAGAGAGAAACCTTACACAAGTAACTGAAATCAACAGAAAACTTCAAGTTGGCAGTCACTTTTGTGTTAATTAAATATGCCAAGGTGCCTTCCTCCTTAGCCATCCAAATACACTTTACCAAAATGTAGAGGAGAGACTTTCCCGGCCTTTGGACCCACCCTCACAACTCTAAGTCCTCTAAGAAAGCCTCAAACCACAACTTTCAGGACAAAGAATACATGGGAGAGCAGTACCAATTGTTACTATTTTATAAGAGCCTTCACATAGTTAAGATCAAATACTGCCTAGCTAATTAATGTTAGCATATCATATTTAAATTATAATCCTGATATCACTGAATTCTATTGTCTTACTTCCTAGGAACTACTGAATTTAAACACTACTTAAATGGAATTTCCTTAAAATTTCCTCAATTAAAAAGCTAATCCACATTAAATTGTTGTTATTTTAAGCATGCTATTAATCCCTAAGCATTGTACAATAAAATATGTCATTACTGGTAATTCCCTGGTGGTTCAGTGCTTGGGAATCTACCACACTTTCGCTACCAAGGGCCTGGGCTCAGCCCTGGTTGGGGAACTAAGATCCCACAAGCTGTGCTGCGAGACCACAAAGAGTAAATAAATAAAAAAAAGAAATAAAATATAACAAGTCATTATTTATAAATACAGAAAAAAATGCACAAGCAGATGGAATTCTCTACTAGAAGTGTCAAAAGATTATATCTATTTCAAAAGCAAAGCATCCAATTAATCATCATTTGTAGGATTGGTATTCTTAAAATCAGAGGGACTTGCAACTAAAGAATTTATAACTTATGTAACTGTATCTCTTCAGGAGAAAAATTATTCTCCTGAATGAATAATGATAAAAACTGGGTTAAAACTCACAATGGGTTTATTTTTGTAATAATGAAAGAAAAACTGTTCAAGCATAAAACTAGTCTTAGGGTTCAAAATAATCTCTACATAGTTAACAGCATTTGTAATTATTTATTATATCAAACTTAAGTTGTTAGAAAGGTTCTACTAAGCCGACCTTCAGCGTATGAGAGAGAAAGCTATATGAATATTGGGCTTGTAGGCTTCATCCAGGGGTAGAAACTGAATCAGGGATCTTTTTTTGATATTGGAAGTAACAACACTTATACTTTTAAAATAATGCACCTAATGGCCTGAAATTCAGGCTAAAACACACAAACCTGCACTAAGACTTCCTGAGGGTTTATTTGTTGTTCCAAATCCAAATGTGGAGGCCCCTGTGGTGCTGCATCCAAAACCAGAGCTAGTTCCAAAGCCTAGTGGGGGTGATAGAGAGACACAGGGAGGTAAAACACAGGTGAAAGGGTACCGACAAGCCACACCCAGTAATAAACAGTGTCGAAACCACGGCCCTATCGAGACCTGCTATTTACCCCTTTGTCTAAGACTTCTGGAAGAACTAGATCAATTCTCAAATAAAACATTTAGCTCTACTTAGACTAAGCTTACAACCCCTCAGTAATTTTTAAAGAACAAAGCCATAAAAAAATAAGAATAGTACTTTCTCTCCCAAACAGACTAGAAATTTCAGTGACCATTTAAGTATGACTTTCCTCAAATACATATACATATATCTATAGGGGTTATTTCATTTTGAAAAGAAAAAAGACTAAATTCATAAATAAGCACATGCACGATAATTTAAACACAATGTACCGCATAGTAATTTTATTCTCCTTTTTACAAAAACACTTTCACTTAAGTTTACCACTGTAAAAGTGCATGACCACACGAGAGTCAGTCACTAATTCTACGCAGGAAGAGCAGGCTCTTGCAACAGTACCAGCAATGCAACCCTGAGAAACTGGGAGTGGGGGCAGCATGGTTTGCTCTTAACAACACTAGTCACAATTTAAATAAAGAACATGTGTTCATCATAGAGTTCTAGAGCACAGTCTGCTAAGTACTTGAAGACTTGTTTCAAGTGCTCAAAAAATGAAATTCAAAATCATCTTTGCCTACTTTGCAATAGTTTATCTAAATTATTGAGTTTGACAGTATTATTGCCTGTAACTCTATGAAATATGGTGACAAACTGGAATATAGACCACAGGAATTATGCTGTCTGCTATTAATTCTAATAATTCCTAACACAGTCTAATATATTACATAACCATATAGCTAATAAGCTTCACCTCTTATGATGATATATTCTGATGGCAATAAGGGACTCTTACTCATTACATGACAGTGCACCTGTCAAAATACAATCAACCTACAAATACCCACACCAGAGAATTGGGAATGCATTTGTACTTCAGCATATTTTGCAGAAGGCTTTCCTTGCTAATTAGTTACGTTATAAAAACTATTGAAATCAACTTAATTGCTTATGTATAGAAGTATACATAAAGGCAAATAGGCCAAAAGTGCTTAGAAATGGACAGAAGTTGGGTTGTTCAATTTATGATACAATTATTTCCCCATTTAAAGCACTGCATTTTCAGAAAAGAAAGATGATTAGGACAATGTCTGTCCAGAAGTAGCCTGAACTCCAACTAACTTTTTAAAGTTAATTTAATAAAAAAAAGCAATTTCCAAATTCATATTTTAGCATATTGCTTTGAAAATAGGAACACCCTTACCATTTGATTTTAATACATTTTTATATTTACTGTTCAGAGAGGAAATGATTTTTAAAATTCTAGATCTAATAATTTTAAAAAGCACTGATATGTTTAGAGAATCCTTTTTTTTTGGCCAGATAGAACCTTAACTTCCCAAAGAGCAGATCCTCTTAGAGGTTTTTACAGGCTAATAGCAATTCGAATGTATCATAGTGCAATGCAATACGAGAAAAGTTAAAGTGTACCTCCAAGGTTTGAAGAACCTAGGCCACTTGACTGCAAGCCAGTGCCAATACCTGAGCCGAATGGCGCTCCAAAACTAACTCCCAGAGATGGCTGTGGCCCTGGTATAAAAAAAAAAAAAAAAAAAAATGGGGGGGAAAAAAAACAAATTTGCCTTACTCTTTCAAGATTAAAGTTTCTTTATGAAATTAATTTTAAAATGAACAGTCATTATTTTTAACAAATTCTATTTGCTAAAACTTAGTTTTCAGGATGTCTCCCCAGCCTAATTTATCTGTCCCAGCAGATTTACCTATTCAAAAATAAATTTAAAAAAAAATTAACTTGTTCACACTTAAGACAAAAGAGGCTTACCATACGAAAAGAGTGTTAGTTTAACCTACTAAATAATTTGAAATCTTTAATGTATTGTAAATTATAGTTCTTTTAGTTTCTCTTCTAGAATGATTTTAGATCTCCCCAGTTGCTTTCTGTTAAAATTAGTTGCTGTAATCAGTAAAGGTTTTTACTTTTTTCTTTTTAAAATAAGCTCCTTACTGTTAGAGTCAAGTCCCAATTGATCAAAGGAGACTGACACTAACATGCAAAACCATCATGTTACTTCATAAGTGTAAGTACCAAAAACTAGGCATGATTTCTTACAGAAAATATAAATGATATAAATAAATAGATAAAAAAACAAGACAATGTTTTATTTTATTAAATTTATTGTTCATTTTAAAGCAAATCAATTACACAGTAACATGACAATTCCAACTTGTTCACAAAAAGTGATAACTGAGTTCTACTGTTAGGCTCTGCTACATCACACCACTTATCACCTGATTAAATAAGATAGAGAATGAACATTTACAAAGGCACTGCTGTGTACCTTGACAGATTCAATACATTCAAGATTTCAATTCAGAAGTTTCTTCTCAACATTTTGGAAAACGTACTCAGATGCAAAACGATTAAGTCATCCTTTTCCCATTTGTTAAAGATTTTGGCTGAGTTTGTTTGGCAAGAATAGCATCAAACTTACTAGCCTCTCTTTTTTAACTACTTTTTTTTTAAAACTAAGCAGAATACAAAAATCTAAAAATCTCTCACTTGATAATTTATGAAAATTATTTGATAAATTTCATAGTACAATCTTCAGTCTTGTCTTTTTCAAGCACAGTGATCAGTGCATCTCAAAGTTGAGGGAACTGCCAAAGTAACATACAGACTGATATTTAGACTTCTTAAAGAAATCAAAGCCTTCAAGTTGTTCAGTGAATAATGAGGTTTCTTTATTCAAAAAGGTAGTGTAAAATTATAAAACATTAAAGAAAGAAGAAAAAAGAAACTAAGAAACTACATTTTGCTACACTGGGACAGAAACTGGACTTTCCAAATAGCTTCTACCCAGAAAATAAAGACCAACAGTAGCCAGAGTTCTTATACTACTATTAAAAAATAAATTAGAAAAGATTTAAATTTTTACATCCAGTTTGAGATCAACTTGAGAATAAAATACCTGCCTAGCAGCTCTTTTGTAAAATGTTACTATATGAAAAAGAAACTAAGCATATTACCTTCTTATTTCTAACAGAAGTATTATGTAGAAAACACACGTCCAGTTTCTTTAACATTGAGAGACTTAAGTGTCACGTGTTCATAGGAGGCACTGCTGGTGGAAGACCCTAGAGCATAATGTACACCACAGCCCTCAGCCCTACAAGTCCCAAGAGTTACTCACATAACATGCTTTTCGTTGTGTGCGGGTCTGCTTTTAAGAGCAACTCTAATCATTAATATTCAGGATATAGGTAATCAAGAACTCTAAGAATGACAAGACTTTCCATTGCACAACAGGTACATGATATTTTGAGTTTTGTACCTTCACACAAATTCTGAAGGCAACATCATTTATAAAACTAGTAGGCAAATGTATAACATTTTTTAATAGTAAAAACTCATGATAAATATCTCCCATGCCAAAGTATTAGCATATATTACACTCTGGCCACCATATAAATTAGTTTCACTCTTAGAAAGCAGAATCTACATCCTTCAGGCAAAGATTACGTAAACAATTCAAGAAGTCTGTCTCAAAATCTGAATAGTCATTAGTCATTCAATGAGAGGCTCTTAGTTCCATAAATAATACCCAGTTAGTAGTAACATATCCCAGTGATTGCCCAAAGTGAAACCTTCATGTAGAGTAACATTTTACAAAAGTTACTGTATATTATATTCACACATAACAAAATCAAGTTAGCACTTTAATTCATATTTTTCAGAATAAATTCTACTTTCTTAAAAGTAAAACTGAATTCACAGGAAAAGGACTAAAGTGCTAAATTTTTCTTTTATAATTTTGAATGATCATTCAAAATACCTAATGTAATTAGGATGGTTATTCCTAAATCATACTTTTTAAAGTAATAATTTTTCTTAAAAAACAAAAACTGCTTTTTCCCCGATTTGAAAATTTTTGCTCACTGATTTTGTGGGGAATGCTCCTTTGGTTATTACATACAACAAAATTGTAAAACCACAAGAAACTCAAATGAAGAAGTTTCCTATTTAGCAATACACCTTAAATGTCCAAACCTACACTAAAAGCTAGAAAGTAGGAATTCCTAACAAAATGTCTCAGCTCTCCTTAAAAACAGCAGTTAAGTCACATGAGAAAAGTCTTTTTATGTAAACATCAAGAACTTTTAAAAGCATCAAAACACAACAGCAAAACTTAATCCCAGTTCATTAGCTTAAAACAATCTATCCTAAGTAAAAATTACACTGAAAAGCCTAATGTCGATGTCTTAAGCTTTTTAAGAGGCTTCAGAAGCATGGTGGACAGCGTGCTCCAGATATGCCAGCACGTAATCTATCCACATATGAAGTTAACTTCATACATAAATAGCCTGCGGAGTTTGTCATCAATTCTCTTCAGCTTTCAGAAGCAATAACCAGAATCACACAGGCCTTAGGTCTATTTTTTTTTTTTTCATTAAAAGACATTGAAGGAGGATCATGAAGTCACTGACGTCCATACTTCCACCTCCAAGAAAGACTACACAGAATGCACCTTCAGAAGGTAGCAGCCTAAGAAGCGGTCTGCTTTTTTTACATTAATAAAGTCAAGAACCTATATGCAAACAGAAGCAAAGCCTCCTGACAACTCAAACCCTGCACAGACCAACAGGGTTGATTAAAAACAGCATACAAGCCTCACCCAGCTTCACCTAGATGGTCTTTAGATTCTGTTACTGGCACTTAAAGATGTCACCAGTCACAGGACATAAGGAACAAGAGATGAGTACAAAGCACGATGCGATAAAGAGGGGTTTCTAACGGGCTGCATGCATCTAACAGCTGCTCAGGCTCACTCCAGTGGTGGGCGACATGACTCAAGCGGCGGACCCTGACTGACCCAGAGAGGCATGAAAGGATGCGCCACAGAGCATGGAGACCCTCAGAGAAACAAAAGGGAACCAAGAAGACAGCACACAACCATCACTATTGTTCAGCTTCTCAGTTCAAAAATCCATACAATGCAAAATGAAAACACTGTAAGACTGTTTAGGTTAATAAATTACAATTCCTGCCACCTGATCAGAAAGCCCTAGATGGGCCTCACAAATGCAGGGAAGGTACAAGGCAGTCAGTGTCCCCAAAGCCTGGCAAAGATCTAAAAGAACCCAAGCACATGAGCAAAGGGTGCTTCAGGATGGTTCCTCTAAATTAAGCTAATATTTTCCACCACTACAGAGAGCACAGACACATCTCTACTGTTTACCTTGCTATCCCTGGAGTCTGACACAGAGGAGGCACTCAAAGAATGAACAAGTATCTTCCTAAGCCCAAAACGTATGCAGGGAAACCTACAAACCTCTCGAGACTGCCTACGTAAGAAAGTGTATAAAACAAAAATCCAACAAGTGACTTTACCTCAATTTTAGCGTACACCACAGAACATAATACCCTTATAGCATAACAGCTTAGATAACTGACTTTTCTTCGGTTTTACTGATTAGAATAGAAATCTCTTACGTTTAAAGAATACCTAACCAAGTACTGCTTTCTCTGGTCTATTTTAGAATTAATATTTGCTCTGAAAAGTAAACTAGTACTACAGTTAGTTTGATGAGCTGGTTAAATAAATCATCAGAACTGAAGGCACCAGTGCAGGGCTGATTCGATTTCTACCCACCCCACAACGACCTGCTGGGAACCAATGCCACAATGACTTTTTCCCTCTGTAATATAAGAATGCAGTCCTACACCCTAGCCAGCTAGAGAACTACTACACAGTGCCTATGTGGGCCACTGTCCACATGGGTCCAGCCATGGAACGTGGGGGACTTGGCATAAAGCCATTATCAGCCATTCACTGATGGTTAAGTCAACTCTGTCATCTCCAAGTGTGAAGAACAATTTTTTAAATTGCCAACAGTAAAACCCAGAGAATGCTTCTCCTGTAGAGGCAGCCTGAATGTAATCTAGACATGCACATTTTTTTACTTTTGTACATGATAACCTACTACTGGACTCTATGGAACTCTCAGAAAGACACATGCTATAGAGTAACTCATAAGCACTATTCAAAAATGTATGAATGAAAAAAAAAAAAAGTATGAATGCGTAAAAAAAATCAGTATCCATTAAGACTGTATTTCTCTATGTCACACTTCAAGCCTGACAAAACAGGGACTGCAGAAATAAAAAGACAATAATCTCTGAAAGACCCAGGGCCAAACTAAACATGCAGAACTGGACCACAGAAATGTCTCTCTCATAGGAAGTGAAATTAAACCAAGGACTACAATTATCTGCTCTCCAGTAGCTCCCCAGTTATTTCATCTGCTCCTCCCAGCACATACCTCACGCACAATCCAGAGCAATTCAAAACATCTTTTTCCTGCTCTTGCCACTGTTCTGTTCATTTGAAAGGTATGAACAATTCCAGCATGTACTTTCTTCTAAATTTGGTTAAGAAGGCCTGTTCTGTTTTCAGTCATTATACGAACCTACTGCTCTCAACACACTTTCAGTCAAAAAAGACATACTTCATCCTGAGTGTGGGCATTCTGTAACCACTGCATGCGAGAACATACCGCCTGTCAGCATCACAGAGAGAAGAATGCAACCTCTGGCTACTTTACCTCTGACTTTAAAACAATATACGATACAGTCACAAATTTAGAATTTGTTCTTAAATGTAATTCAGTAGTGAAACACCATGTTCTAAAGGGCATTTATAGCAACACAGCAAATAACATGAAGTAAATTCACAATATTCAGTATCTAATTGATAATTAATTATTGCTAAGACTACCCTGTGTTTTTATCAGGTATATGTTTATAATTGTGTCCATCACAATTTTTAGACTGTACTGGAACAGTTACTCAGAAATTTCTTCAGTGCTAACACAAAAGGAAGACTCATAAAAATGCACATCAGTGTTCTGCACTTTAACAGTAAGAAGCTATAACTTGAATGCATTCAGACCTGTAGCAGGCTGCTGCTGCTGTGTAAGAGTTGCAGCCATGGCAACGGCTGCTGCGTTTGGCATGTTGCTGAAGGGGGTGGGTCCAGTAGTGACTCGGGGTGCATTCTGCCACTTCTTGGCTTCTGCTCGCCTGGCTTCAAACACATCCACAGCATCTCCCAAGAACATTTTCCTGTAGCCAAGGTACTGTTCTTTAAGCACCTACAGGAATGAAAAATAGAACATGTTAATCACGTCTTGTGTTGACTTTGACACTATGAGGGTGAATATAACCATGCAATAAGTTAGCAAAGACAGATCAAAAACACTGCCAGCATCATACACTTCATCCAACTTGCCAATCACAGTGCTGGCACTGCACACGCATGGTGTGGGAAGTGGTGAATTTGAGAGTTCTACCACACCTTTGTATAGTGTCTTCCTGCTTTTAGCCATATGTCTTTACAATCAACTGCCTGTATATTCTGGCTTCCTGAGGCCCTCTTTAAAATAAGTTAGAGAGCTTGCAGACAAGCAGAGTAATATCGAAAATTCCATTTTAAATATTCTAATTTTTCATGACAATTTCCCCTTTAATAGCCAACCTTTGGGTAATTCAGATATAAAGAGCTTAAAAAAAAAAAGCCTACTAAATACATATATATGCATATATATTTATTATATATATATTAAAAAATATATGTTAAATATCTTTTAAAAGGTGCAGGTGACACATTAAAATGTCACCAAAGCAAAGAGAGCTTGGAGGGTATACTTTATCAATACTGTTTGATTATTTTACAGTGAGAATAACATGGTGAAAGTGAAAGTTGCTCAGTCGTGCCTGACTCTACCCAACCCCATGGACTATACAATTCTCCAGGCCAGAATACTGGAGTGGGTAGCCTTTCCCTTTTTCAGGGGATCTTCCCAGGTCTCACGCACTGCAGGCAGATTCTTTATCAGCTGGGCCACAAGGGAAGCCCAATAATACTGGAGTGGGTAAAGCCTATCCCTTCTCCAGCAGATCTTCCTGACCCATGTATGGAACCGGGGTCTCCTTCATTGCAGGCAGATTCTTTACTAACTGAGCTATCAGGGAAGCCCAAGAAAAAAATTACCAAGTTCATAAGATGTGTAGGATTACCCAACACAACATCTTCCTTAATTAAGGCTATGAATAGGAATGATTCTGTTTCACCCTGGAATTATTAAATACTTTCCTTAAGAGTTTTGCTTAAATAAATCAACTTTATACTACTTTTTACATATTTGAAAACCTTCATAATAAGACAAGGAAGAAAAATATCTGCACAACATAGACTTTTTTTCCCCATTTTTTATTTGATGTTTCCAAATATAAAAAAAGTCAAGATTCTTACACCAATTATCTCAAATGAGACCATGCAAAGCAAAGTGTATACAACAATCATTTCCCCCTCAGTTCTGTGTGACCGACAGAAAACTGAATGGCATATGCCTGGTTGAAAAATTTCACCAGTTCACCAAAAAAAAAAAAAAAAAAAACAACCCCACCAACAACCCAGCAACAAACATGCAAGCCAGTTGCTACTTTACGTCTACAACTTCCTTCATAAACTTTTTTAATTAGGAGGCACACTGAACTGAAAATTTTAGCTGCCCAAATTTATCCTGCTACCCCACAGAAAGCACAGGTGACAGTCCCAACACTCTGTAAACTTCGGAGAGTTGAGATAGTAGACACCATTTGTTATCTACAGTATGTTCAGCTCTTGAGTCTGCCAAAGTCGACTTTTTCTCTTAACAGAAATAAATCTCCTTAGGGCCTTTCCCCGAGGAAATTTTGCTAGGCTGGGTTCCAAAAGAATAGTGAAGTATGAAATTTAAAGTGTGACAACTGAAGTATTTTGATGCATTATACAAATTTTTCCTAGTTGCACAGACTAAAGACAGGTGGTTTGCTAAACAGCACTGAAGAAAATCCTGACCCAGTGGTACTACTTAGTCCAAATACAACATAGACTTCAAAGTAACAAGACAGAACCACCTTCAGCACTTTAAAAAACTAAACACTTATTACAAAGTTTCAAGAGAATTTAATAAAAATTCCTCCTTTAAAATTAAGTTATAAAAAAAATTGAAGTTATTTTAAAGATTTGGTTTAAAATTTTTAATCAATCAAAGCAAAAGGTCTGAACTATGCTATCACTTCAAAAATAGTATGATTTAAGTGGTTAAAGTTAAAAAATTCTATTACCATGCATCAGAATAAAAACAAAAACTCTGGTAATCTCCATGAAATTCTAATCTATACAGTTAAGAATTTATCTAGATTCAAGTTAGGATGCTTTGAATTTTAAAAGGTTTTCTCTGACCATATATAAATCCAAGAAAGACCAATTACATTTGCTTGATTGGTAAAGTATACCTATATTTATTTCACCCAAGTAATTTTTAAAAATGAACATATTACACAAGGTTCAAAATAGTCAGTGACAATTTTTTTTTATTTTTATTATTTCATAAATACAGTTTCCTGTGTTTAGAAGGGACAAGTGTTAGCAAGTTTTTTTATAATGAAGGGTCCAATAAACACTTAAAACACACATAAAATTCAAGCAGTGGGAAATGCTTCTGCTACTAAGAATGTTTACCTTCTATAGTGCTGTAAGAGATGGAAAAACCAAAATGTCTTAACAAAAGACAATGGGTTAAACAAACTGCACATACATGCAACAAAATCCTGCTTAACTACTAAAACGATGGCAAACAAGTACATGTATGAATGTGGAAAGTCATTTACAATATGCTGATGAAAAAGTTAACACACTTCACAGAACACTTGCCCGGTTGTGTCTGGGCATATTTTTCAGAGTTGGTCTTTTTAACTTACAAGTAATCTGAACTATTTCTATGATGAGCATGGACACTTTTGTCCTGCAAATGAACAAATACTTCACTTGGTACAGATGTCCAGATAAATGAACAAGGAATGAGAACTCACCTTCACATTTTCATGAATAGACTGAAGCTGTGCAGCTAAAGCTACAAATGTTTGATAAATTTTCTGCATAGCCATTGACAAATCTATAAAAGAAAATCATATTATCACACAAATACATATATAACACAATCAATATTATTCTTCTATTACTTGAGTCCATTTCTTGGCACAGTTAACGTGTAGGATAAAAAAAATTACACCAATACTTCCAAGGACGGGAGAAGACAGCAGAACAGACTGAGAGAAGGATTTCTCTCTCTCAGTAATCTGGGAGACGTGGGACCCGGGACATCTGCCCATTATATCATAATCATTCATAATAAAGCATTTCATATTTGTAAGAAATAAAGATATAATCAATGACTTTCAAGGAAACTGTCTTATGGCAGTTTAAGACAACTACTAAAAGCACTATTAAAAAAATGACCACAGAAAGCATGTTACCTTGTGGGGTGATATGTGAATTGTTCGCTTGGGTGGCAAGATGGTTCTCCAGCTCCTCAATCTGCTGTCGGTACTGCTGGAGCTGCACCTCAAACTGCTGAACCAGGATCCTGAAGTAGCTACATGAGAACATTTACCAAGTCAGACCATGGTGTAAAAACACTGCTTCCTTCATATTCAAAAAGCTCTCTGTTTAAGTATGGCCTTTAAATTAGTCTGATGACACGATGTACCTTTAAGTGACACAAGTATTTCTGAAACAAAACCTCAAATTTATAAGTTATCAAGGTATCAAAAATAGATGCATATCCTTACTCCAATCATGAAAAATCTCAATTAAGGGATAATCTAAAAAATAACTTAATATTCTTTAAAATGTCAAGGTCATCAAAGAAAAGACTGAATAAATGTTGTAGACTGGAAGTGACATAACAACTAAATGCAATGTGAAAAGAATCCTAGAACAGAAAAAGTACACTAGTGGAAAAGACAGTAAAATTCAAGTAAATTCTATATTTCGGTTAATACAGTAGCAATGTGAATTTCCTCGTCTTGATAATTATACTATGATTATGCAATATGTTAACAGTAAGGGAAACAGGTAAGGAGTGGAAGAAAACTCTTTGTACTATACTACCAGTATTACAACTTTAAGTCTAAAATTTAAAAGAAAAAGTTTTTTTAAAAAAGTGCAATTGTCAACCAGATTTTACAGCCAAATACTTAGTTCTTATATTTATAATTGGAAGTACTATTTATAGGCTGAAAACACTACAGGGTACTACAGGAGTATACAATTACAATTACTATTCTGATAAACATAACCAGAGAATGCGAGATTGATAAAAAGAGACCTTGAATAGCATGAAACACAGTTGGAACTGACTATAAGAAATAGGGAACTGTGAAAGCTTTTACAGTGGAAAATAATGATTCAACCCATTTCAGAATTAGCTCTGATGGCAGACTGAAGAACAAGACAGCAGGATAAGATACTGAGGAAGTCCAGCAAAGCAGCTCACTCCATGCTCATCTGAATAAAGCAACAGGAGTTATCACCATCATTGTCATTGCCTGAGTTTGACCACTGCACTGTGGTTATGAAAGAGAATATCCTTATGTTGAAGAAATATACTCCGAAGCACTCAGGCATGCAAGGGCATCATTTCGACAAACAACTCTACACAGGTGAAATGTGTTTATAAACATGGACAGCAAGGAACAAAACAACTGCAGTAAAAATGCTAACATTCGGGGAATCTGGGTGAAAGATATGTGAGAATTCTTGGGTTTTATTCTTGAAACTTTTTTGCAAAGCTGAAATCAAAACAAAACTTAAAAAAAAAGAATAAGGGACCAGGAGTCCAACGGACCCCGCCCACCCAGAAGCTCAGGACTCCCATCTCCGTGCCTCAGGCTCCCCATCTCTTAGACTGGACTCTGACAGCTGGAGAGGATTTGTGCAGTCAGATCTGGCAGGAAAGAGCCAAGCACCCAGGTGGTGTATGGCAAGCATCTAACAATGCTCACTATTGTCCTCTTGCATAACACAAAAGGATATGGAAACAGACAACAAGATATATATCACATGTATGGAAACTAGATGAATATACAAGCTGGGTACAGGTAGATTTGTCAAACTGCTTATCTACACAATTTTTCTTCCTAAAGATTATTATGTATGCAAATAAGTTATGGATGCAAATAAATTTATGGAAATAAATAAAAGGGTTAAACTATACTTAGTATGCCCTGTTTAAGGAAGAGACTATCATAAAAATATTTTTAAACTGAAAGTACTTATGGTATAATCATAAGTTCCTACTACCTGCACAACATAATCAAGTGGAACAGACCCTGTAAACAGTATGAAGTGCAACTGCAGAAGAGTGCTGGAAAGCTCGACCTTAGCTTTCACTTACCCTCCAGTAAAATGGGGGTGACATACTTTCTTAGAATTATTATGAGAATTACATTTTAAAAATTCACACAAAGTACCCAGACTCGCTAAAAAGTGAACTAAGAAATCCATGGCCTGTATACTGTTTTTATTGTTCTGCTATTTTAAAAACAAACATTTATTTAACTTACTCAGCAGGAGCCGTATTTTCATGTTGCAATCCAGGTGGTGTTTTCTGGGTTCTTAAAGCTATTTCAGCATTTTTTAACTCCTAATATAACAGAGGTTTTAAAAAAGAAAAAGCCAGTTAAAAGTCAGGCTAAAAATACCAACCATCTCAGGATTTCAACAAAGCCACTCTCAGAGCTTCATATGCTGTGAGAACATATTATGACTGAAGCTCCTTCACAAGGTGCTGAAACCTCCTTTCAGGCAGAACAAACTATACTTTCAAGAACAAATTTCATAATAAATGTAAAATGAACTGCTGGTCTATCTTAAACTATGGGTTTATGTAGGATTCATGAATTTTATTCATCCACAGATACAGACATTATTTTAAAACCTGTACTACACAACCACAGAAAACACTGTTGTACAAAAACAAGGTAAATAACCCTGAGGATGACCACAGCAGCAGCACTCACTGTGTACCAAGCCCTTTGCTACAGGTTCTACTCCTCTAACCAACGCCACCTCATGGGGCTACTGTGGAAAATCACTGGGTTAATATACCTAGATTGCTTAGAATACTGCCTCATACAAAGTAAGCACTCAATAAAAACCAGTAACTATTACAGTAATTTAGAAGTACATGTGCTATGTGGTTTTCTTATGCACGAAACTTCATAATTTTTAAAAGACCTATTTCTACTTAAAAAAACCAAACACAAATGAAAAACCCCACAACAAAACTACACTCAGTTTACCTGAGCGGTTTCTATCTTCAGTTTGTCAATATTAAGAGTGTTCCTCTGCAATCCACTGGCAGCCAGTGACAAAAGCTGCTTCAGAGCTTTAATATCTTCCTGGACTTTAAGCATTGCTTTTGAAGACATTCTACTAATTTCTTCTTGAACCTGTTTTTGTTCCTTCACAAATTTCCTAAAAAAAGAAAACTGAGTTTAAAAAAAAATACACCTTTGGGGACTTCCCTGGTGGTCCAGCGGCTAAGCCTCTGTGCTCCTGATACAGAGGGTCCGGGTTCATTCCCTGGTGAGGTAACTAGATCCCACATGCTACTACTAAGACCTGGTTCAGTCAAATAAATAAATTAAAATAAGTACTTTAATTAAAAAAAAAAATACACCTTTGGTTTTCTACAGAAAAAAAGTACATTTACCACACATTGGTCAGAGTTTTAAGTCCGAGTGTTTTGAGAAGCAACTATTAAAAAATTCACCTACAGTTCACAGAATGGCAGTTACAGAATTTTAATTCCTTTATTTCCTTCGTTCAATTGCTCTGCTTCTTTAACTTCTACAGGCATTCCAATGTTTCCAAAGTTTAAATGCTCAGGAGGAGGAGGATATGGTCCCCCTGAAACCCACCCCCACCCCCCACCCCCGCCCGCGTTGGAGTCTGACTTAGCTCCTGATGACACCTGACGCACTTACTGGAGGTTGTCGACGTCCTGGCAGATGACAGCAGGCAGAGTCTCATCCTTCAGTGCTTTACTGTCCCTGAGAAAGATGCCACAGGCCCATTAAACCCGAGATCATACGAAGCTGGCAGTTGAATTCTACTACAGTGTGTGTTAAAGCATGTGAAAACAGAGCAAATATTCCTTATTTATAGCTTTCCTGGATGATTTTAAAGTTCCTTATAAAGAGTAATAAACTTCCTGACCTACACAATAACTAGCAATTCACCTGACATGGAGGTTTCTGTTCTAAGAAGACTGGCATCTGTTACAAGTACACATAGGTGCATTTGACTAAATGTTTCAGAAAAAAATCAGAGAATACTGCAGGGGGGGATGAGATATTAAACTAAGTTTCTCCAGCTCCAAAATCCCAGGACTGACATTTTGTTCAGTTCAAAAATATTACAGCATTCATTAAAGAAAAGAAAGCCTGCCAAACTTCTCACAGTGAGATGCTCACAATACTTTTATTATTTTATAACTTCAATTTGTTCTTCAACAAAATAAGACCTAGGGGTAGCTGAAAGGAATCAAGACTACTTAACAAAGACAGGAATAAATGAAACTCTTCAAACATACAGATAAAGTACATGGAGGCCTTCTCCCTCTTCAACATCAGGAAGTGAATGGTGCTGGCACAGTAATTTACACATAAAAGAAAAGGTACATATACATGTTTAATTTGTATATATAAATAAAAAGTGGTCCAAGAGTAAAGTTCCATGAGTTGTTCAATACTTATAAGAAGGTAAAGAGACACTACATATATTTGTGTTTATTTTTATTATTTGAGGAAAAGCTAACTACTTTGTAGAAAGAAACAGTTATAATTTTCTCAAATATCTGACCTTTCACAATCTCTCCAGAGCCTATGTTTATTATTTTGTCACAAAAACTTCAAAATAATTTTTCTTCTAAATGTGTGTATGGTTCCATTTACTTCCAAAAATACCATTTGCCTACAGTTTAATAAGTAAACTCTTTAATTAAAATATTTTAGAAGTCAAATTGTAAACTTACTCTGGTCTTGTTCCTGTTTTATCACCTAGAAAATTGAAAAAGCTTTGTGTAAAAATATGCTATTTATCAGTGTATTCCAAATACAATAAGTTAACATAAACTAAGGTAAGAGTAGAAATGGTTAAGGATTTCTTAGATTACCTCTTACAACAGTATGTGATGTCATTACTTGTCACGCTCCAATCATAGCATGTTACAGACATATATAACTGTTTATAATGGTTACACAGCTGATTTGCAAGTATTTCTTTCAAGGGAAAGAAGCTTCCATTTTCAACTCTCTTCCCTGAAAAATCTTCTTGCTGAGGAGTTTAACTCCTGAGAGCTTTATTTGACACTTTTTAAAGCCCTATTATCAGGCTGTTCCATCTGAATACAAAAATAAGCTACTAAAACATCTAAGGCTATTTTTGAATTATGGAATTACTACAAAGAAAATTAAGTAAAAACAAGATAGGACCTTGTGTCTAAAATTTTTCATTCAAATAAAAATAAATCCAAATCTTCTAGGGTTAACAGGACTTTATCAACTTTCAGGATAGTAATTCACCCTATAATAGTAATAATAGTAACTTCTATAATAGTAACTTCTAATAATAAAATCCATGTCCAATTTAAAAATTCCATACAGATATAGGACACTGAATATCCTACAACTTCATGCATTATGTCATTCTAAGTTCTTCAAAGAGGTTCAGTGCAGTATGTATGTATGCACTCTGGAGGAACATGCTTTCATCAGAACAAATCACACACAGAACCAATAACCACAAAGAAAAAATTTCACAATGTATTGGATTGGAGAAAATTGGCATTTTCATACTGGTTGGTGAGTAAATCTTTTTGGAAAGCACTTTCACAATACATACAATGGGACTCCAAAATGTCCCTCCCTTTAAGCCAATGATTCAATTTCTAGGTATCTGCCTTAAGGAAATAACCAAAATATGAACAAAAACTCATAATAAAATCAAACAGCATTTTCTGTGTGCCTGGCTCTGCTAAGGTTTTACAATCCTCAAACCTACCCTATGAAGCAGGGACTGTTACTTCCCCTACTTCATAAAGCACCAAGAGGATAAAGAGCTTGAATATGGTCACAGAGCTTGTGAACAGCTGAGCCAGGATCTACGGCCAGCAAACGGGCTGGCCATCACACCACACTGCCTCTCTCTGCAAGGCTGCCCAGTACAGTGACATTTCCCAAAGCAAAGGTCTGGAGAGAAACACTGACTGGAGGATGATGGCTGACTGGATGATGATGCATCCAGTCAGAAAACTGATGATAAGCACATTAAAATATTTGTAAAGAATTACTGACTCTGATTAAAACTTGTGATATATTACACAAGAAAAAACAGGTTACAAAACAATACATGGGTCATGGTCCCGATTTTTAAAATGTGTGTTAATATACACATTCAGATAGTTACATAAGACAAATGCACATACAAATCTCAGTCCTTTACAAAAATAAAATCTTAAATGCATAACACACACAAAATTTGTGAAATATAATGCAAACTTAAAAATTTCCCTATTGAATATTTAACTAATAATTTTTCAGACACAGGAATATAATTCCCTCAATAAGACTGTAAGAAGGTGAAATTACAGTAACATTACTTACTCTTCTTATCCGATGAGCTACTAAAATCTATACCTCCGAGGCCTTCATTGCCAGCGGCTGAAGTAGCTGCTGTAGTTCCCAGAGTCAGGCCTAAAGCACTCTGTCCAAGTCCTACAAACAAGCCAAACATCACTGATAAAGTTTCTCACCCTAATATATAATGAATTACCCGAATGACCAACACACTTAACACCTTTAAGTTGGATCCCAGCTTATCATCATGCTTGACTTAGACAAATAAAAAGAAACAAGTCCAGAGCATGCTTTGGACAAAGACTGATAATCTCACTTGGATTCAGTGCTATATGTAAGTTTGGATGATGTGATTTTTATCAAGAGGGCCAGAATATATCTGTTAACTGATATACACGGACACTCGATTTTATTTGATGTTTTTAAACCGTATCAAAGTAGTTTTAGTGTGCACATTTTTCAGGTGATTACTTCTTGTCTTCCAATCATGCTTTGGAATTCTATACTTCAAAATCATCCATATTGGATGTATAAATTAACTTGATGGGGGAAATAAGGTATACAGTCAAATCTTCAAGTTGTACATTTTAAATATCTTACAGTTTTACTTGTCCATTATATTTCAACAAAGCTGGGGAAAAAGAAATAATCTAGCATGAATTTATAAGATTTTTAGTATAATACAAAGCTAACAGCTTTACTATTAATGAATTTTAAAGAACTGATAGAAACTTACAGTTGAAACATCAAAATTTCACATTCTCAAGTTCTTTTGATTAAACAAACAAAAAAAAAGACTTCACTTATTTAAATTCTACTTCACAGACAAAAGGATGTGGAAGAGCTAGACTACAGTTAATCTTAGGTCATCAATGTACACCTGTGAATCAAGTCTAAACTTCAAAGACCCTGCCCTGGTAAATCATTTAAACCCATGCATTCTCAAGCTGACATAAGTGTGTTCTTTTTAGACAAGATGCTATTTACTTTAAAAAACAGAAAACAGCAAGGTGTACTGGGTAAGAGCATGGGATAAATGAAAACTGGATTTAAATCCTGACAATGTGTGGAAAACACACAGTTGGATAAATGCTATGAATTAAAAAAAAAAAAAATCAATGGCACTTTTAGGTTAACCTAACATAGAGCAAGCATTGAATACTGTGTCAACCGAAACAACACCGAGATACAAAAGCAACCCTGACTCTTCTATTGCTTTTGTGTTTTGATCTCACTAGAATCTTTGGGAAAGATGTTTAAATATTTATCCTGCAAAGAAATGTATGCTATAGTAAGCTAGTGATTTGGTTATTAGAAGACACCAAAAAAAAAAAAAAGGAGACACCTACAAAACTGACTAATAAAATCATTTAATACTTGCTCTTAATGCCTTGCCTTCAAAGCACTCTAATACCCTTTCGTAACATCTGTAACAAAAAGCCATTCCCAGAACCTGGGTCAGGAGGTCAAGTTCTCACAGTGAATTTAGAGGCTAAACAATTCAGTACTATCCAACTGCCATTTATTCAAAAGACAAGTTTCTCTGGAACAGTTTACTAACTCTTGAAACAGGTCCTTCTTTGTCTCCTTATCTAGTCAATGTTGAGAAAATTTATTTCTAAAATATGGCAAAGATATCCAATTATGTATGAAAAACTTATTATTCACTCTTCTGGAGAGTAGGTGTCACCATTTACCTGATGTTGATGTGCTTGTACCTTGGAAAAGTGAGCCTCCCAAACCAGTCAAGGCCCCTCCTAAAGAGAGGCCTGTTGAGGCAGTGGTAGTTGTAGCTGCTGTTCCACTCAAGTTATTCAGGGTAAATCCTGTGGATGCTATAAAAAGTGAAAACTGTAAGACTTCAAAAAGAAGCATCATTTCTAAGAACATCATAGAAAATACAAAGCATTTTCTTAAACTGATGTCAAGATAAAACTGGCTCTTGGGGAAAACTATTCAAATGTAAAGATAACATTACACATACTTAAGAATAGAGAGAAATAGTACCTTTAAAGCAAAAACCAGTGACAAGCATAGGCTTTGGTTAATACTAACATGGTATCAGGTGAGAGAGCGCAGACAGTAATAGTTTTCAACCCAGACTACCAACTCCACACTAAAGACCAGATGACTCCTAACCAGGCAAGGTTTATGCGGTCTTCATCCTCCCGTCACCAGAATGTTCCTTGAGAACAAAGCAGACAGTAACAGACTCACACATGACCTCTCATCCAGTACCCTGTTGAGGGCCTCTGCTGCTTTAGTGCTCAAGGCAGATCTTCACAAACCAGTATTCAGTGCGTCAACACTGCTGAATGACTGAAGTAAAAATCTTCCCAACTGAAGTTACCTTTTCTAAAGGTGGCCACCTGTGTTCACTAACTGAACGAAATGAGAGTAAAACCAGAAAATGCCACTATTCTCCATCAGCCTCACCTGCAGGAGTGGACGTCAGTGCAGACGAGAGCGTGAGACCGCTGGCCGAGGTAGAGGCGATGGGCAGCGCAAAGGGTGTGGCGGACGCTGCGGGTTTACTGAAGCCTAAACTGAAGCCTGTTGTAGATGCAGATGTCGTGGCTGCCGTTCCTGTTTTAAAAAGAATCCCATCTTAATAACCGTGCGTATACTATACCGATATCAATCAGGACCCTAAAAGTCTAAGATCCTACTTTAGATATATGCACTTATAAATGAGAGAAAAGCATTCACCAAATCACAGTGAACAATGAAGAGGAAAATCCAACTGAGGTGGTGATACTGGAGTTCACCTTCTGCCCCATCTCCACATTTACCTAGAATAGTGCTTCCCCTCCTTTCTTTTATACTCAACAGAAAAAGTCTTCCTTCTCCAAGACCAAATTAAAACACCTCCTCTGCTGCTGGCAACCCTCCTCCTCTGCTCCTCTATCAGAGCCCAGCCTCTCTTCTCTTCCCCATGCGGCTCCTCCAGTCCCTCCTGTCCGTCTCCTTCCTCAGTTCACGTCTTCTAAAGCACAGCTGATTTAACAATGATTCAAGTGTACAGCAAAGTGATTCAGTTTTATAAATACATACTATTTCCTTCAGGTTCTTTTCCATTACAGGTTATGACGAGACACTGAATTTAGTTCCCCATGCTGTCTATTGATACTTTACACAGAGATACATACTAGTTATGTATCTCTGTTCACTTACTAAATCATACTGTATCTGGCTCTGTTTTTGCTCTCTCACTTCCTAAAACATCTTGCCCACATTCGGAATCTCAACTGTAGGTTCATGGGTCTAAGTCTATATCTACCTGAGTCTCCAAAGTTATCTCTGCCTTATGTCCCTCTGGATTCCACAGGCCTCCCTGTAAAAACTTCCCTAAATCCCCACAGTCAACTAACTGGGTTGCTAAAACTAGAGACCATGAACATCCGTGGCATACTTTTTCTCTCCTGCATTCTGTCAATTCTACTTCAGAGATACCAGCACCTCCATCACAATCTGCTGAAACTCAGTATTCAAAGCATGCAGACTCAAGGCCACAGCCAGAAGCAGTAGCTCAAAATTATTACATAAAGAAATTATGAATGACCTGCATCTGGCTTCTCCAAGAGAAAAGAAACCAGAAACACCAGAAACCGTGCTACTGGCTTGCCCCCGCCACCGCTCCTCTATCAGTGCCCAGGGAGTCCCTGCCAGGGGAATGTGCTTCGGACACATACAGGTTTTCAAATCTCACAAGAGGAGCCAACTGCTTGACCGTGTAACCAATCCTGTCTAAAACTTCAGTGGTAAACAGACATGCTTTCTGTGGATAACAGGCAAGCAGCATCCAAGTAAAGAAAGTCCACCAATCTTTAATTTATTTCACTTTTAAGGCTGCATTTAACTAAATGAATTAACTTCTGTGGTTCCTCACTGTCCTCTCATCTTTTTGCATTATTCCCTGGCATCAAGGTCAAGGCAACTGTCGCCCTGGTTACCCACATTCCTGACAGCATATCATGATGGACAACTATGATAGTAGAGAGCTGAAAGGGAATCTAAAACCTTTCATTCCAATACTCTCCTTTGACAGATAACTAAAAGCTGCCAGATATGACTGTCTAAGGTCTCACAACTCCTTTTGGTACAACCAGCGCCTAATTCCAAGACTTCTTGCCTAAAGTTTGGTACGTTTTTTCCATTAAAAGGGCTTAAATGACTGAAATATAACTGTGAAATAAATTTTGACCAAAAAATTCTGTATTTAAAATTTTTTTCTGAAGTAGAAAAGTATTACACAGTCATTGATTTTTTAATTTTTTAAATACTCAAATACTGAAAAGTTCTTTGAGAAGTCAGTATCTGTTATCTGTATCAGGTCCTCGCATGCTGTCTTCTATATCCCAACTCTGTGAGAGATCAGGAAAGGGCAGAAAACCACGGATCTGGGACCTCCCCTCAGAAACCCTTACCCAGTTAATCCTGTAGTTATAGTTGTTGTTTTCGCTGGGGACAAAAAGAGAAATAAGCTTGGATCATCAGTGGAAGACTGCACTCTTTTGCCCTGTCATAGGGGAGGATTTGAAATCACCCTGAGGGAGCTGTAACACTGCTGGTGAGACTGACGGGCAACACAGTATCTTCCACCACAATCGTGATCTAACACCAGCATTCTTCCTACAGCACTGGTTCCCTTATTACAAACTGTATATATTTGCTTACTTAGGGACTGAGTTGTAAAATGCAAGCAACTACTGCCTATAACAAAATCGAGCAAAGAGAAAAAAAAAGCTACTCCCAACAAAACACCAGCACTGTCTCAAGAGGCACACTCACGTTACTCCTACAGTCCTTCCATGATCTCTGTGTAGCCGTGGGAAGTGCTACAGTGAGGCTGGCAGCTCAATGCCAAAGGTGGTAACAGAGACCCAGAGGCTCTGAGGGCAGACGACAAAGGTAAGCAAACTTTTAAATGGTGGCTCCAGTGAAACATATTTTTGGCTTATAACAAAATTTTTTTAAATTATTATTAAAATGTCTACCAGAAAGCTTCACCTCCTGCCCTTTCCTAGTGAAACAACTGTTTCTAATAGTAAAAAAAATTTAAGACATCTCTTAGGGATGTAAATTACAATGTTACAGCAAAATAGGAAGCTGACTGTCCCATATATGCTAAATTAATGTCCAAACTCTAAACCTGACTTAATCTTCACTAATGTAAAACACTGTGTTGTGTAATCTAACATAAACTTTTGAATTACTTTGTTATATTTAAAAAGATTTATTTTCTTTCATTCTTAGATGTATGTGTGTTGTCCCTCCTTCACTGAAGTAAATCACAGTTAATGGCTGGCCCTATCTCTGGCCCTTAATCCCACATCCCTGTATGGCTTTTCCTGTCAGTATTTATTTTTTTTAAGTCTACCACCAATGATGATTCTTTTTTTTTCCCCCCTCAATGATGATTCTTGTAAAGGGAGGAGACAGAGGACAGAACCTGGAAAGAATGAATATCCGAAACCCACTCCCTGAGAATGTGACGATTCCCCTTACCTGTGCTCGTTCCTCCCAGAGTGAACCCCGTGGCAGGTTTAGATCCGAAGAGGCTGGTTCCAAAGCCACCAGAAGCAGATGTCGTCGCTGGAGTGGAGGTGCTCCCAAGGGTCCCAAAATTGAGCCCCACAGAAGGGTTGCTTGTTTATAAAAAAACACAAAGAAAAGTCTCCTAGAGCCAATATTGTTTAAGAGAAATGCAAGCTAGCTCTTCGAAGTTAGTATCTCACTCATCTCCACAGGCTACAAATATAACTAACAATTTACCTTTAACCAACCAAGCTCAAATATTTTTCTCTTCTCTTTAATAATAAATCCACATATAAAAAACCCACCCTTAAAAAAAGGCAACATCAGTCTTCAAGAAAAGTAGGATCTAGAGCAGCTAGGATTTCAGCTTGGGATTTTATAACTCCCAAGGAGTTATAAACAGGATCACATATATTCTGCTCTCACTAGTTTTTGTTTGAAAGCTGACATATTTTAAAACAACCATAGGAAATCCTATAAATGTGGATCATTCTCCTTTTTAACTAAGTATGTACGATTCACACTGCTAAGCTCATTTGTCCTTCCCCAACTGCTACAGAAAACACATGACCAGAAAGAGAAAAGTCAGTCTAAGTTGTCTCCACCCCCTCTCTATCACTATATTACCACCAGCAGGACTCAGGGTGAGGGACACAAACAGATGTGTCCTGGCACAAGGAACCTGCAAAGCAAAACTACCCTCTACCACGGCAATGTGAAATCAGCAGAAGTCAGAGCTCTTCAGAGCTTCTGAAAGCTTAAAAAAGAGCAGCTGACAATGACAAGTGATGGGAACAAAGTTCACAGCTTTTCAACCGTTCTTAGCAAGCTGCAGAGGCTCAAATTTGCTATCTATAAATGGGAGAACAAATTATGAAAACAAGCCAAAATATCTTGACAATCTGAGACTTCAATATATGTAGGAGAATTAAGAGTGATTATAACCTGTATAACATAAAGGGAAATCCCGTTCATCCTATGCCCAAATCTTTATTTCTTCTCTCTCTGCTCTTCCACATAGACATAAATGCCACAACACAACCCAAGGTCAGTTTTAAAAGAATCTTCAAAGCCTGCAGCATTTCAACTAAAGGGGGCAGGCAGCAGTGATTGGGCCAGGCTCCAGTACCAGCCCTCCAACCTCCTGGCACTTGTGTAACATACCCTTTCTGAGCCTCTATTTCCTCATAAGCAAAATGGGAATAACAGGGATTTCCTATAAAGATTTAAAGATTATGAAGAGCACATTAACTTCATTCAATAAATGTTGTTGCTACTGTTATCATAAGGAGCACTTATAAATTCAACTAAACATACTATGTACACCGCATTATGCCAGGAGGTCACTGTCAGAGGAAAGGAGAGGGAAGAGCTTCTTAAGAAGGAGAGCTTGAAATCAGTCATCAGCACTGAGCAGGAAGAAGGAGAAGGTGCACCCTGTGTCTTTCCTCATCAGCAACGTGTACGTGCCCCTGGGATATATAAGCACAGGGGACTGGCAGAGCAGGGCTGCTAGGTCTCACCCACAATTACAATCAACTGAATCAAACTGTATTTTACAAAACAGAATCAAATTAAGAAAATGCTTATTATGCTCCCCTTGCTCCGAAACAAATCAGCAACTCCATGTTTTTGCTGCTTTCCCATGAACATACAAAAGATATATAGTGAAAGTATGCACATTTAAGACAGGTATTTAAAATTTCATGACAATTCAAGACAAGTGGAGACACAATGAAGTGTTTCACAACTTCATAAAGTTGAAAACATTACCAAAGAAAATACATCAAAGTGAAATCTTACTTCACCAGAGAAGCAAAGGAGAAATTTCTCTGTGGCAGAGAAGTTCACTGAAAGAAAAACAAAAAGCTACCCCAGACCTAATCAATTACTGTCTTAAACAATATAATTATCTGCCAATTCCTCAACAGAACGTGTTGTAGAAAAGCCAGGAGACTGAGACTGATCCAGAATGGAATCTTACCTTCCCCGCTGGCCTTACTGTGGACTTCAGAGCTAAACTAACAGGTGACATTTACAGAGTAAACCGACTCATTTCACCCAGCAACCCTAGATATGGGACTGAAGCTTGGAGAGTAACTTCCCCAAAATGATTTCCCAAAAGAATGTTAGGTCTCCAAACCAGTACTTCAATAGGCAGGTGTTAGACTATCTCTTCTTTTATTAATTTCCCAAGACTTTCTAAAGCGTGTATAAAATTTTCTAGTTTATTACTCAATCATTCAACAAGTATTTATAAAAGTCCTTTTATATGACCAGGCACTGTCACAGGGTCTTGGGAGTGATAAATTAGCTTAAGACCTTGCCCTCAGGAAGTTCCCAACCAGAGAAATATTTATCATTCATGCAGGTGGTGCTAGTGGTAAAGAACCCACCTGCCAATGCAGGAGACATAAGAGATGCAGGTTCAATTCCTGGGTCAGGAAGATCCCCTGGAGGAGGGCATGGTAACCCACTCCAGTATTCTTTTTTTTTTTTTTTTTTTTTAATTTATTTATTTATTTATTTTTTTCAGTGGGTTTTGTCATGCATTGCCACGAACCAGCAATAGATTTACACGTATTCCCCATCTCGATCCCCCCTCCCCACTCCAGTATTCTTGTCTGGAGAATCCCACAGACAGAGAAGCCTGCTGGGCTATACAGTCCATAGGGTTGCAACAAACACACCAAAGCAACTTAGCACATGCACACACATTCAACAAGTATGTACTGAGCTCCACTGTCTCAGTGTCTCTCGGAAAACCAGCATGAAAAGATCACCACCATCATGGAGCTTACACTGTACTGTTGAGATCAGACAATAAACAAGTCAAAAAAAAAATGAAATGAACTGACCACAACTATTTAAGTGCTCTGACATCAGGTAAGGGACGGAGACCCCTCTCTGCTGACAGGTCTTGAAAAACCTCCCTGGGCTGTAACCACCGGAGGCCCACACAGGCATCAGCTCAGGGAACTGCCCTCAAGTTGGAAGGGGTTTGGCCCTCCTTCACCTGAGGAACTGAGAAAATGCCCAAGTTGTGTTTTTCAAACTAAGATAAGGATCCACCACAGGAGAATAACCAGCATTTAAAAAAAAGAAAAGGAAAAAAAAAAAAAAGAAACAAGAGTAACAGGTCAAAAAAGAAAAAGAGAAAAGATCAAAAGATCAAAGTGCATAGAAAATATCAAAGTGTAACTGTAGTATCTTTTGTTGAAACTTTGTTTCAGTTACTTATTGGTGTGCCTGCAGGTTTTGTTTTGTTTACAGTGCACCTAGCTAGATTACTAAACTGGAGCAAACAAATGAGGTGGGCTCAGGATGTCCAGAACGGATCCAGTGGACCATGGTAAGATTCATTTTTATTTCATTTGGAAAACAGCTGAAAGTCACTGATGAAAGGCAATGGAAAAAAAAATTTTTTTAATTAAAATTTTTTAAATTACAATTAAAAAATTAAAACAATTTTTAATTGTTTTAATTAACAACAATTTAATGTTGTTTTAAAAAAAAAAGCTGACGTGAATGCAGCTGAGACAATTGGGATTCCAGGGAACTAATCAAAGTAGAAGATGGAAGCAGTTTTCATCTAACATGAGAAAGGTCACTGGTTGAGAAATTGGCAGGAATCTTAAGTATTTTCATAAGAATGTAAGCTTCAGGAGAACAGGACTTATTTTACCGCCTAAAAGAGAGCCTATTACACAGGAACCTGTTCTACAAATGAGGAGCCTACAACAGGCTGTTCCCCTTTTGGTACAGACAAAGCTATAGCTTTTGTTTCCGTGTGGTTTTTTTGGCCTTGATAATCTACAGCCACATTCTTCAAGTTTCAGGAGCTATCTTGTAATTCATTCTACACACGCCTCTTAATTTAATGATCTCCTCCACTTTTATATTCAAAAGATTGAGTTTAAGATTAAATCTCACATCATTGAAAAGATCTTTATCTTATACTGCTTCCTTCTGGAGATCAGCTAGCCGATCACACTTTGGGGTAGGGAGGTGGGTAGCAGGCGCCACAAAAACGTCGACTGTGGTGCCTACATTTTACAAGCCAAGTAAAGAACAATGAGAGTCGACACAACACCCTCACCTGCGTTATACTAATTTGCAGAGACTGTTCGAAATTACAGCCAATAAGTGCTGTAACAAGTATTTGAAACAAACAAACAAAAAAACCCCACAAAAACTCAGATAGGGTTCCATGAAGCACAAAAGGTTTGAAACCGTGTTTAAAAGAACTAGGAAATCATTAACGTCCCAAACCACATATCCTGCAACGGCGTCTCAACTATCGGGGACAAACTTGACATTTTCCCCCCTTAAAATTTCCTATTGTCTTTTTCTAACCCCAACAAGCTGAGATCCACTCAGCCGCTTGACAGTCAATTGGTGCCGCAGTAGAGCGCCGGGATGGACCCAGAGAAGTCGCGATGCCGCCGCCGAGCCTCCACCCAGGCCATCCACCCCCGCCGCCCGCGACCCTCAGGCCGTCCCCAGCCCCTTAGGGCGCCCCCACAGGCCCTTTGTCCCCCAGGCCGTCCCCCACAGGCCCCTCGCCCCCAAGGTCGCCCCCCACAGGCTCCTCGTCCCTCAGGTCGCCCCCCACAGACCCCTCGCCCCCCAGAGGCCACTCGTCCCCTAGGTCGCCCCCCACAGACCCTTCGCCCCCCAGGCCGCCCCCCCTCCACAGGCCCCTCGTCCCCCAGGCTGCCTCCCGCTGGCCCCCACCCCTACTCACCCCGCCTTCAGGCTCCGGCCCCCAAGGCCGCCTGCCCCCAGCCCCGCCGGGAAAGAGACCGCTTGCAATTACCTGGACGTCCCGGTCCCGAAGGAAAAACCTCCACCCGTGCCGCTCCCGCCAGCGGCCACGGTGGAGGAACCCAGCGTGCTGCTCCCGAAGGAGAACCCTGTGGACATGGTTGCGGGCTCCGCGCGCCGTCGGCAAGCTAAAGGGTCGGCACGCCGTTCCCGCCTCAAGGTCCAGGCCAGCCGGGCAGCATCGCTCCCGCCTAGCCGCGACCTGGCGCGAACGCCGAGCCCTGCAGCCGCGAAGACAGGTCTGAGGGCGGTGGAGGCCGCACCGCCCACGTCTGAGCTGGTCGCGCGCACGCAGCTCCGGAAGCGCGCCGCCGCGCAGGGGCTGCTGGGAAGAGGTGGGGCCAGCGCGCCGCGCAAGGCGCCCTGGGACGGACGGGGGCGGGGCCCGGAGGTACCGCTGGGACAGTGCTTTGGTTTCAGTTCGGTTTTGGTTTTGTGCTCTGTATCTTCTTTCGTGTATGGCTGTTGAATCTCAGTCAGTTCAGTTCAGTCTCTCAGTCGTGCCCGACTCTTTGCGACCCCATGGACTGCAGCATGCCAGGCCTCCCTGTCCATCACCAACTCTCCCCGAGTTTACTCAAACTCATGTGCATCGAGTCGCTGATGCCATCCAACCATCTTATACTCTATCTTCCCCTTCTCCTCCCGCCCTCAGTCTTTCCCAGCCTCGGGGTCTTTTCAAATTAATAAGCTCTCTGCATCAGGTGGCCAAAGTATTGGAGCTTCAGCTTTAGCATCAGTTCTTGCAGTAAACATTCAGGACTGATTTCTTTTAGGATGGTCTGGTTGAATCTCCTTACAGCCCGAGGGACAACCAAGAGTCTTCTCCAACACCACAGTTCAAAAGCATCGATTCTTCGGCGCTCAGCTTTCTTGAATCTCAGTTATTGCTTATATTTGCCCCCTGCCAGGGAAAATGCGCAGTGGACCGGACGAAAAAAGTTCCGAAGCGAGGACGATGTAAGGGTTCCGTAAGCAAACCTTACACATAAGAAAAACGGGGTTTTAAAGTGGATATTCCCTCTGGCAGGAGGATGAGGAAAGGTTTGCGGGCGGTGGTGCATTTGAGGTGCACCAAATGCGGGTGCACCTTGTTTTTCCATCAGAGGTTGTCACGTTACTCTTGCAAAGGATTTTCCTACCTGCTGGTGTTTCCCCCCACCCCCCCATTAAAATACATTTTATAAGCAACCGCCGTATTTGCTTTCCAAAACAGTTCCCACCAGGACACTGCCTTGATCAGAAACCCAATGACTCTTCCCGTGTGGTACTCAGTGGCTTATACGTGACGTATCTTTATAACCTGACATGTCACAGCTCCCCTTAATGCAGCATTTTCTCCTGCCTTGAGCTTGGACTACCTGATATGCACTGAACTGTGTCCCTCCGCAACTCACATGTTGAAAACGTAATCCCCGATGTCCTGGTAGTTATTTGAGATGGAGCCTTTAAGAGAGGCAATAAGACTTAGATGAGGTCGTGAGACTGGGACCATCATGACAGGATTGGTTCCCTAATAATGAGACACCAGATACAACACTGTAAAGCAACTGTGTGTCTGTGCGTGTGCATAATCGAAATGTTTAGTGGATCGGTCCTGTTGGGCTCTGTGACCCCATGGACTGTAGCCCGCCAGGCTCCTCTCCGTGGGTTTTCCAGGCAAGAATACTGGAGTGGGTTCTGATTCCCTTCTCCAGGGGATCTTCCCGACCCAGGGATGGAACCCGCCTCTCCTGCATTGGCAGATGGATTCTTTACCACAGAGCCACCTGGGAAGTCAAAGCAACTATACTTCAATAAAAATTAATTTTTAAAATGAGGAAAATTTATTTTAAAGGAAAAAAATTTGTTTTTAATTTATAAAAGTTCTATTTGGTTCTTCTTCATGTCTGCTAGATCATTAAGAAACTATTTTTCCCCCATACACTGCAGATATTTTCATCAAGTCTGATCTCTTTAAGCATAAGGAGCATAATTTTCTTTTTTACAAACTAAGCCTGATAATTATGAACTCTCATTGCCACTTATGCTGTTCTTGCAAATTATCTCTTTAAGAATTGTTTCCTCTTGTGCTAGTTATTTTTATGGTGACTAATGATTTTCCCTGGAAAATTAATTGTGAGGGTTATTTAAATTTTATTATAGAGTGGCATTTCACCAAAAAAAAAAGGGAGGGATTTGTGTTTGCTATGCTAACATTCCTTGCTGTCATTCAGTTGCTGAGTCATGTCCAACGCTTTGCTACCCCATGGACTGCAGCATGTCAGGCTTCCTTGTCCTCCATCATCTCCCAGAGTTTGCTCAAACTCATGTCCATTGTGTCGGTGATGCCATCCAACCATCTCATCCTCTATTGCCCTCTTACATTCCTAGGCACTAATCCCAAACGTTTAAAATGATATTCACAACCTGAAGGTTTCTTTGAAAGTCTTTTAGGTGGGATGAACTAGGTTATATAAATTTATCCAATAAATGTTAAGGTAAATTTCCTGCAGTATTCTGGGCACTGGAGTGGTTGAGACTCCTTCTGGTCCTGGCTTCACATAGGTAAAATCTCCCATTGTGCTCACTACCTGAGGTGGGCCCTAGACTTTGACTCCTGGACTTTGGGTGCTGCAAGAGCGTCAAAAGAGGTACTAAATTCACCTGGTTTGGAAATGGCCCTTTGGCAGGAATTTCTGCATCCTGCTTACCTTTCTGCGTACACACTTTCCCTTCCATTTTGCACTTGTAAGTCCTCACTCTCTTCTCAGTTATTTGGTACTTTATGGAATTCAATTTTCTATTTTATTTATTCATCCATACATTTATTTTGGCCATGGTGGGAGGCATTGGGATCTTAGCTCCCCCACCAGGGACCAAATCTGCACCACCTGCATTGGAAGGGCAAAATCTTAACTGCTGGGTTGCCAAGGAAGTCCCTTGATTTTCTATTTTAGATATTATTTTCCTTTTTTTTTTTTTTAAAGAAGCACAGACTCATCTCCTAGCCTATCAGATTACCACAAATGAAATTTTAATGGATTTTGAAAAACAAATCAATACAGAACAGTGTTAAGAATACAGACTCTAGAGTCAGACTGTCTGGCTTTACCTCTGAAATCTAGGCTTTATCTGCTGCATGATGTTGGGCAAGTTACTTTATTGTATTTCACTTTCCTCGTCTTTAAAATGAGAAGGATAATAGTATTTACCCCGTAATACAGATAAAGCACTTGGTACTCTTTCTGTCACCTGGTAATCATTAGTGTTAGTATTGTTACCTCTCTATGAAAACTGAAAAAAGATGAGAAATGACAAGAGAAGAGAACGGGGAGATAGAGTTTTGATGATACATGTATGAAGATGTGAAATGGAGAAAATGACAAAACCTTGGGGGAAAATAATACAGAGAAAGGTTTTTACTTGCTTGGACTCATCACATAATTTTTAAGAGATGATGATATTAAACTGTGGAGATACCATGCTTTACATCACAATCCCATAATACTGGAGATGGTGCTGGATTCAGATAAGACTACATAAAATACAGCTGAGTGTCAAAGAATTGATGCTTTTGAACTGTGGTGTTGGAGAAGACTCTTGAGAGTCCCTTGGACTGCAAGGAGATCCAACAAGTCCATCCTAAAGGAGATCAGTCCTGAATATTCATTGGAAAGACTGATGCTGAAGCTCAAACTCCAGTACTTTGGCCACCTGATGCGAAGAACTAACTCATTTGAAAAGACCCTGATGATGGGAAAAATTGAAGGCGGGAGAAGGGGACGAGATGAGATGAGATGGTTGGATGGCATCATCGACTCAATGGACATGAGTTTAAGTAAACTCCAGGAGTTGGTGATGGACAGGGAGGCCTAGCGTGCTGCAGTCCATGGGGTCGCAAAGAGTCGGACACGACTGAGCGACTGAACTGAGATTCTCGTGAAAGAACTGCAGCTCAGACAAAAGCGGAAGTATCGAGATTTGGTGCCGTCCCCTGATAGGGTAAAGGGGCTCCAGGGACTCCCCGTCTCTCCCTCACCCACCGAATGCTCTGCACGGTCGGTCCCCACAACTTCGTCCACCGGGTAGAAGCGCGGGCCAGTCGCTATGGAGAGGACCACACTCTCCCGGGGATCGGAGAGCCTCCACCAGCAGGGGGCGCCGTGCGTCCCGCCTCGGGCCACGGGCGAGTCCGCTGCCGCTCTGCTCGCCGCGCCGCGCCCACTCCGCGCTCCGGGGTTTGCGGAAGTGTTTCCAGGAGACGGCGGGTGGGTGGCGCATGCGCGGCGGGCGCGGCGGGCTGGCGGTGGTGCGGCCCGGGTCTGGGGTCCTCTGCTTCACGGTGCGGCGGCGGCGGCCCGTGGGCGCCTAGTCGGGATGGAGCACATCCGTACGACCAAGGTGGGTGCACGGCGGCCGCTCGCGGCGGAGGGCCCGGCGGGCCGGGCGGCCTGGGCGGGTTTTCCGTCAGGCGTTCGGCGCCGGGGGCCTGCGGTCAGTCCCGAGGGACCAGCGGCCTCCCTCCCCTCCCGATCACCTGCTCCACCTCACTTTCCCTGGGGTGGCGGTTTCCGGCGCCGCTTCAAGCTCGGGGGTCTGTAGAGTTCAATCAGCTGCACAGACGAGGTCCGGAGAAGGGGAGTGTGACCCCACGTCTTAACGTGTCTGAGGGAAACGCTCTGCCGCTGAGCTCACGAAATCCCTCGCTTCAGTGTTGTGTGTGAAGGGCACTTACTAGGGTTGTGATCCTGGGACAGCTGTGAAAACGGAAGGGGGTGACATCGGAATATCGGCGACTTGCTTGACCGTCGGCAGTAAAGTTCATCTTCAACTTAGGGCTGGGAAGGGGAAAACAAGTCGAGATCAGAAGCATTGAATGGCCCACGCGGAGCCTTTAACAAAATCAGGACAAGGACCAGCTGTGAGCCTTGATTCTCCCTTCGCGTTTTGTCGAAGCCATCAGTCAGTTGTGGCCCATCCTCAAGTTACAGCTCCTGTAGGGAAAAGAACATCTTCTTTTCCGTCTTCTTCATCTATCCCAGGGAGAATGAGATGGATATCATTAAAATGTTTCACAAACCTTCCTAAGGTGGATTTATATTAAAGCTTTTTTTTTTTTTTAAAGAAAAACATGGTCCACATCACTCATTATCAGAGAAATGCAAATCAAAACCACAATGAGGTACCATTACACTCCAGTCAGGATGGCTGCTATCCAAAAGTCTACAAGCAATAAATGCTGGAGAGGGTGTGGAGAAAAGGGAACCCTCTTACACTGTTGGTGGAAATGCAAACTAGTACAGCCACTATGGAGAACAGTGTGGAGATTCCTTAAAAAACTGGAAATAGAACTGCCATATGACCCAGCAATCCCACTCTTGGGCATACACATTGAGGAAACCAGATCTGAAAGAGACATGTACACCCCAATGTTCATCGCAGCACTATTTATAATAGCCAGGACATGGAAGCAACCTAGATGCCCATCAGCAGACGAATGGATAAGGAAGCTGTGGTACATACACACCATGGAATATTACTCAGCCGTTAAAAAGAATTCATTTGAATCAGTTCTAATGAGAAGGATGAAACTGGAGCCCCTTATACAGAGTGAAGTAAGCCAGAAAGATAAAGATCATTACAGCATACTAACACATATATATGGAATTTAGAAAGATGGTAATGATAACCCTATATTCAAAACAGAAAAAGAGACACAGATGTACAGAACAGACTTTTGGACTCTGTGGGAGAAGGCGAGGGTGGGATGTTTCGAGAGAACAGCATGTATATTATCTATGGTGAAACAGACCACTGGCCCAGGTGGGATGCATGAGCCAGGTGCTCGGGCCAGGTGCATTGGGAGGACCCAGGGGAATCGGGTCGGGGGGGGGGGAGGGGGGATCGGGATGGGGAATACATGTAACTCCATGGCTGATTCATGTCAATGTATGACAAAACCCACTGCAATGTTGTGAAGTAATTAGCCTCCAACTAATAAAAATAATTGAAAAAAAAAAAGAGAAAAACATGGCACATGCTGTATCTAATAAAATTAAAGATGCTAAAAAGTAATCCCACTGGAAAAAAATTCTCTTTGTATGTTTAAGAGAGGAAAGATAAAATAACTCTGGAATTCAAGTTACTGCCACTTCAAGTTTGAAGATAGAGGGTGCCTAAGTTAAAGAGGCAAAGTAGTAGAAGGTGCAGAGGTGGAGAAGAGGACTAGCATACACTCAGACCAGGGTCTTGTCCTGGTTTCCAGTTTCCGGGTGTGTGTTAGGTAGTAGCTGTGTGCACCATGACTTCCTCCTGTGCCCAGATGAACCTCTTCATTGCATCTTTCATCCTGCTGGCCACAGTGTGGAGCACACAATGAAAAAATAGTAAAGAGTGAACTGAACTGAAGCAGTCAGAGCAAACCCTACTCCTCAGGATTGGTGAGAGGGGACAGAATGTTAGAAAATGTTTAGGATCCCTTGGCTTATTTTAAAGCTTTTCACCTGAAATTTATGATGAATATGTACCTTTGTTTCTGTCTCTGTAGTTGTAGCAGCCCTCATGCTCTTAAGCTTCTTGCCCATGACTTTCATTTGGTCTGATGTTTCTCTTTAACTACCAGTTGACGGACTTTAATTATGTCTTACCTTTTCACAATGGATGCATACTGGTGGTTTACTAAGGTGTTTTTATGAATTTTTTTTAAAGACTAAAAGATCTCGGACTAATTTCTTATTAACGTTACTTTTCAAGTGTGCTGCTTTATTTCTTTGGGTTATTTTTCTAGCTTTAGACCATTCCTGCTCTCTTAAGTGCCTGTGAGTGAACTGCAGTTAAACAGATATTTCCTAGGTACTGTTACGTGTCAGGCCCACAACAGTGAGCTGAACAGACATTCTGAGAGTTGCTCAGTGAGCTGGATATCCCCCTAAATAATAAATTATTCTTAAAAGATTTTTGTTTCTATTACACATAGCCTTCACCTGGACAGTTAATTTGCTGCAAAAGTAACTGTAAGTATTTGAAAACTAAAAATGAATTGCTTTCAGTTTATTTAGCTGTTTTGACCTGTGCGGTTTAGTCACGATCAAGAATTGATTGTCAGAATAGTAACTGTGTAACTACTGATTTGTTCTGTGTTGTTCAGACTGGCTGTATTTGAGAAGTAATAATTACCTTTTATTGAGCAAGGGTATGTCAGAATAGCCAACTCTACAATGTGATTTCAAATATTTACAATTCCCAAATATGTTAATTTATACAAAATCATCCCTGATCTTTTACCGCTGCCTTTGGGGACTTTATCTCCATTTACGGATGAAGAGGAAGTCAGCTTCAAGAGTTTAAGCGACCGAGGTAGAGCCTAGATTTACCTCAAAGCTGTCTCACCCACAAACTACACAGTGGCTTTTCCATTGCCTCTCTGCTTTCAGTCTGTTTGTTCAAGTGTATTAATATTAATTCAGAAATCTTAATAATTCTAAGAGCTTTTTCTTCCACAAACAACTTCTTGACATAAGTAAATAAAGAAATTGTATTGTCTTTTGTACTGTTTTAGTCATTTTTAAAAAATTATTGCTTACTAACCAGAGATGTACCAGATAAAGTATTTTAGCTGACTAGTAATTAGATGGCTTTATAGTTCTAAAATTTAGGATCAGATGTATTATCCTATTTTGGTCACATTTGGCTTACTAACTGTATAGTGTCAATAAAGACGTCAAGTCTGAATTTGCGTTTCTGAAAGTGCGTTTCCAGGCTGTATTTGTGAGCAGCGTAGCAGCTGTCTCACACTTTGAGCTCTAACTTTGCCCTAAAGAGAGTCTTGCCAGGAAACAAAGGGAACTGTGCGGAAGCAGTCCTTTTTTATGCATCCTCTTTCCGCAGCCAGGCCCCAGTGCTTTGGCTGACATCATACGTTGATGCCAAATGGTGTTGTGCTGCTTGCTGTGAATGGAACGTTACAGAATGGAATGGGAGGATTTTCCTTGGTGCTCTGTGTATGAAAGACCACTTCCTAGAGCTGGTTAAAGAATGGAATATCCCTTGAAAATCTGATCCCACTGAGGCTCAAATTGAGTTATTTCAAAAGTGATGCTTTCTTCTTAGCTTGCTACGTGCCCCCATTTTTTTATAAATGCATGTGCAAAGGTTATTACTAAAAACACAGATCATTTGCTTGAGTAGCATTGATACTTAATAATAACCTTTACTTCCATGTATATGCGTTAGTTCTCTTTTCTTTAGAGCACTTTGCTTTAATTGCTGCAGGAAATAAGACAGATGAGCTTTAAATCCAGGTATCACTGTTGGCTGACCAGAGTGTCCTTTTTCAGCTGAGCCTCACACAGTTAAGGAGGAGTCAACAGTAGTTGATCCCATTGTTTTAAAGATGTTTATGTTTTGATGAGAAGTGTGTGGTATAATAAAGTTAGATTTTTATTTAAGGAAGAAATAGTCCTGAGCAGTGGTAGTTTACTTTCCTAACCCTGGATAATAACCTTATTTATTTCTTGACTTGCCAACGTACAAAATACATTGACTCTTGGATACAAAAAAATGTTTTTGCTTATTTATACCACACTCCTCCTCCCTGATTCCCTTTCATATTTATGTTAAATTTCTTACAGGGTTTTTCTCTGCAGGCTGTATTTGTTGCTGTAAGTAATACCAATGTTGTTGGTGGCTTATATATTACCCAAGATATATGAAATTTAACTTTCAACCTTAAGTAATCTCATCTTTTTGAACAGAAGGAGGAAGCAGTTTGAAACTGTACATTTAAGTACTGAGATAAAAAGAAGAAGAACTTATATGACTTTGTAATGAGAAATAACACTTTCTCTTTTTCAGGTTGAGCAAGTGAAGTTACTTGACCGGTTCAGTACCAGCAACAAGTCGTTAACAGGAACGCTGTATCTCACGGCCACACATCTGCTCTTCATAGATGCTCATCAGAAAGAAACCTGGGTGAGGCGGGCCTGTGCTGCACTCGTCACTGTAATTACAGTAATGGACTCGCGCCTTGTTTTCTCTGAACATGTGCAAAACAATGCTCCTGTTAGCTGGCTGTCTCAACTGAGGAAATTTCAGTCACGTGATTACATCTGCCCTCCTCTTTAAATAAAACAGTGGTGTCACTGGAGTGAGTGGCATTCTTTCTCAGTGGTGAATTGAAAGTGAAGCCCAGAAAGAGCACTCGAAGTTCCCAGGTGAAGAGTTAGAGCTGCCTCATCCCAGCAGGTGGGGGCAGCGCAGTGTTGTGTGAAGGAGCTTGTGTCGGAGGAGCCGAAAGACGGCTGTTGTCACAACTTAGGGATGTGGGGGGACTTGAATCGAGGCAGAGGAATGGGGAATAGCATGACTAGACGGCTTTTTTTATAATTGCCTTTTTTTTTTTAACTTATTTGATTTTATCTTTAAAAATTATGTTGAAGTATTGTTGATTTACAATGTTGTGTTTGTTTCTGTCATCCAGCAAAGTGACTCAGCTTTATGTTTACATACATACATATATCCTTTTCCATTATGATCTGTTACAGGATATTGAATATAGTTCCCCGTGCTATACAGTGGGACCTTGTTGTTTATCCATCCTATATGTAATAGTTTGCATCTGCTAGTTCCAGACTCCCACTTCTTTCCACCCCTACCTCTCTGCCCCCTTGGCAAACACAAACTTGTTTTCTATGTCTGTGAACCTATTTTTGTTTTGTGGGTATGTTGATTTTTATCATATTTTAGATTCCACATGTAAATAGCATATGGTGTTTGCCTTTCTCTTTTTAGCTTACTTAGTATGATAGTCTTTAGGTCTATCGGTGTTGCTGCAAATGGCATTATTTTATTCTTTTTTATGGCTGAGTAATGTTCCATTGTATAAAGCATATCTTTATCCATTCATCTGTCGATGGACATTTCAGTTGTTTCTGTGTCTTGGCTATGGTGAATAGTGCTGCTGTGAACATAAAGTGCTTGTGTCTTTTCGAATTGTAGTTTTGTCTGGGTGTGTGCCCAGGAGTGGCATTGCTGGGTCATTTGTCAACTGTTTAATTGCTTTTCAGTGGTCACTCCTCTGCCTTGTAGAAGATGGCTTAGAGAAGGTCAAGAGTGGCTATGGAGAGAGCCTGCGGAGGCTCTTTACAGTAGTTCTAGTGGGACCAGTGGAGACGTTGCACCCAGGGCCATGATGGTGGAGATGGAGAGAAGAGGACAGGGTACAAAGATGTTTCTAGGGTCCTGTTCTCAAGCTCTGATTGTGTGTAGAACAGGTACAGTGGTAGGGAGGTATCAGGCATGTTTCTGGCACGGGCATTTGGTCGTTTAAAAGCTTAAGTTTGAGTGTGTAACCTTGAAGACTGTTTGAGGAGGCGTTTCTAACATTTCTGCTCTCTAGCAGAGTAAGATGCTGAGTGCTTTGAAGGTATGACGATGAGCGAATGTTCTCTTGCGCTGTAGATACTGCACCACCATATTGCCTCCGTGGAGAAGCTCGCTCTGACGACTTCTGGGTGCCCCCTGGTGATCCAGTGCAAGAACTTCCGGACTGTGCACTTCATCGTTCCCAGAGAGAGAGACTGCCACGATATTTACAACTCTCTGCTGCAGCTGTCAAAGCAAGGTGCTGTTCTTCAGGACCAAAGCTTACTTCTCAATTGACGTGGATTCTCTAAGCTGCTTTTTAAATATCTCATTATTGTTATTTTGTACTTTAAGTTACTCTTAAGTCAAGGTCATTCCAAAAAATTTGGCCTATAAATAGTTAGAAACTTCTGAATTATAAGACTGGTTTCCAAAGAAGGTGTTGTTGTTCAGTTGCTCATTCGTGCCTGACTCTTTGTGACTCCATGGACTGTAGTTCACCAGGTTCCTCTGTCCATGGGATTCTCCAGGCAAGAATAATGGAGTGAGTTGCCATGCCCTCCTCCAGGGAATCTTCCTGACCTAGGGTTCACACCTGAGTCTCCTGCATTGGCAGGCAGATTCTTTACCACTGGGCCACCGGGGAAGCCCAGAGAAGGGGTGATAATAAGGAAAGTGTGAAACATTTAAAACCACTGAAAAACCATAGATTTATGTAGATGTTTTCAAAGTCTGTTGATCACCTGAAGCACAGATTTTTTTTTTTTAAGTGGGTATCTCACAACCGAGAGAAATGATGTGGAAATTGATTCCAGTTAAGGGCAGTCAGCCTCCTCTGATAGCAGTGGGGTTAGTACATATAATCCAGGGGAGTGGAGCCTGTGGGGTTGACCTCTTCTTTAGCAGAGGTGGCAGTGAGGGTGTGACACACCCTAAGGAGGAATCAGATCACTGCTTATGCCCCTGGGGTCTGCAGGCTTCCTTCCAGGACATGCTGGAATCTGTTGCTGTCTCTTGGTGGTGAAGCACACAGATTCCTGAATGTTCCTTTGTGTGGAACACCTGGGTGGCAGTGGTCTAGGAGCGGGTCCACGCTCACTCCCCTCTCCCAGCCCTGCAGCCTGTGCCATTGATCCCAGTATCCCCAGGGCAGCCACGTCTTACAGCAGGGATGGCCCTGTGACTTTGGGGCTTGGCCTTGTTCAGGAGGAAGTGGTCTCTTGAGCTCTACACAGTCTTTGCTGGTTTGGGTCCACACTGTCCCGTGGTGGGGTGTGTGCTGCCTCAGGTTCTGCATGCCACCTCTGGCTTTCCACTAAGTGCACACTGGGCTTCCAGTTCACATCCCATTTGGGGAATGTCTACTTGTATCTTTAAAATTTTACTTTGAGAAAAAGGAAATATTGCAGTGTAGTATTTAATGCGTGTGTATTGTTTACTAGCTCTTGCTGATTTTATAAACTGAATCTCAGATCAATATGTGTGCCTTTAGGTATAATCATCCATTTCAAAGAACTGAAGTGTTAAGTTGTAGTATGTTCAGATGTTAGCTGTCTCTTTGAAGATTTTTTAAATAGATAAAACTGAAAAATTACTCTCATTTGTAGTGTCCTAAGTCCTAAAAGTTGCCTCTTAACATTCATGTGTTTTGTATACTGTAGCAAAATACGAAGATCTCTATGCGTTCTCTTACAATCCCAAACAAAACGATGCCGAAAGACTGCAGGGATGGGAACTCATTGACCTCACCGAGGAGTATCAGAGGATGGGAGTGCCCAATACCAACTGGCAGCTGTCTGACGCCAACCGAGACTACAAGGTACCCATCTCCCTCTCTGGAGGTTCTCAGAATACAAGGTGCTGGGGTCAGGGACCGTCAGAGCAGGAACTTTTACTGTTCTTGCATTTAGTGAGTTTTAGAGGTTTTTAAAGGTGATTTTTAACCTGGTTTTAGAACCGTGAGTAGAATCATTGTGTTTTGTTTGATTTTTACAGATCTGTGAAACTTACCCCAGAGAACTGTATGTGCCCCGAATAGCAAGCAAACCAATAATTGTTGGTAGTTCCAAGTTCCGGAGCAAGGGGAGGTTTCCTGTTCTCTCCTACTACCACCAGAGTAAGGAGGTAGGGAGTTGCTCTGACCTTATTAGTGGGGTACGAGTCCTCTGCAGGTCTAGGTGTCCAAAAGAATACCCATCTCTACACTTAGAGGTCACCATCAGTGTTGCCGATAGAGAAGTGTTGACCTTTCCCTTGATTATGTTTCTGAAATTTTGAAACAAAATTATCCTGAAATATGGAAACTTTCATACTTGTCACCTTCCTCCCCTCACCTTTATTAGAATTTTAGTCGGGTTTTAGAAGGGAGCAAGAGGTAAAAAATAAAACTTTAAACAGAAGTTCCTCATCAACTTTTCACAGAAAACTCATAGGAGTTTTATCACTCTCATTATAGCCTTTGTTTGACACATCCATATTTGTGTACATTTTTTTAATTGGAAAACTGGGCTGAACTTAACAATTACAGAAAATAGATCTGAAAAAAAACCTCAGGCAATCTGTATTTTCTTCTACTATTTTCTTAAATTTCCATGATCTTATTTTGTGTGTGAGTTTAAACTGTGTGAATGTGAATTTACGTGTACTTTTTTCCCTCATGATACTATAATTGTAATGTTTGGGTAGGGTCAAGTTGGAGTTACTAAGAATGAGGTTGGAGAAAAAGTATATGGGTCTAAATCTTAGAAATCTTTTTTAAGACTTTAAGCAACAGTAAATAATCCAACACACACGGCTTATTATAGATATTTTTGCCCTCTTAGATTGACTGTATTTTAACCAAATTTGAATTGAAACTTATTTTTCTCATAAGTCTCATTATATATAAACGTCAGTGATTCTAATTAGATATCGGAATGACTTTGGAAGGTGAAAGTTCAAATGTTGCTATTTTTAAAAATTCTGTTCTACATTTATTGACTAATTTACTTACTTGAACTTGAAAGAATCTTGTAACGCAGAGCACAGAATGCAGGTATCTGGTTAGGTTACCTGATAGGGAATCAAACAGTTGTTACTTCTTAGGACCAAAGATTTTGGTTTGTTTTTTTTTTCCATCAAACTCTTGAGTAAGGAGGTATTCAGATTTCTTAGTAGAAGAGAGTATTGAGAAAACTTAGGTAAATGTCAATATGTTGGAAAGTATTTAATACAAATAGGATTTCCAAGTTAAAAGTGAAAGTATTAATCGCTCAGTCATGTCCAACTCTTTGCAACCCAGGCTCCTCTGTCCGTGGACTTCTCCAGGCAAGAACACTGAAGTGGGTTGCCATTTCTGTCTCAAGGGGATCTTCCCAACCCACGGATCGAACCTAGGTCCCTGCATTGCAGGCAGATTCTTTACCATCTGAGTCACCGGGAAATCTAATCGTCCTGTCAGCTTTTAAACAGATTGCACATTTAATTTTAACTGTGGGTTTTTTCTTTTAAGCATGTTTTCAAGATGTGTTATAGACTTCTCTAGATAACCTGCTTTCTCTCTTTCTATAACTAGGCTGCCATTTGTCGCTGTAGTCAGCCGCTGTCAGGGTTCAGTGCCCGGTGCCTCGAAGATGAACACTTACTTCAGGCCATCAGCAAGGCCAACCCAGCCAACTGCTACATGTACGTCATGGACACCAGACCCAGAGTATGTGTCCAGTACAGCCTGGCAGTTCACTGTCTCTGCTGATTCAGTTAGTGGGAGCCGGGCACTGTGTCCATGTTAAACATGCTGAATCCTAGTTTTAAATGAACCGAGGCTAAGGAAGTCAATCTTTTACAGGATACCAACTTAGGAGACCCAGTTCCCAGTAACCCAGGTGGTGATTTTTTATGTCTTCTGATATATGTACAAGTTTAGGAAAGCTGAATTTTATATCGGGAGCTCTAGATGGTATATCAGCATTATGTTATTGTGAAGTATGTTGTGAAAATTAGAAATTTTCACTACTTTTCATTGAATTTTTAATTGGCAAAACACTTTGTGTTAAAATGATGTTCCTTAATATGGAATATTCAAGAAAATAAGGAAAATAGACAGTGAGCTAACTTAAGAAACATTGAACTAGAGAAATGAACTAGTGAACTAGTTGAACGTTGAACATTGAACTAGTGAACAACAAACAATTGTTCTGTTAGGTATCTATCATGTCAAGATAAATTTTTATCTTTGGGACAAATGTCTGAATCCCTTTTTCCTTTTGTCAGTGCAGTAAAACAACCAATTCATGTAGGATCCTGAAACTAAAATAATTAAAATCCTCAACAGTAATAGCTAACATTACTTTTAATTTTTATTGTAGCATCGTGTGCAGAGCTGGTGGGCTACACAAAAGGACATTGGCAGAATTATAGTGAGGATTTCTTCAAAAATCTGGAATGATGAGAAAATAAGAGAAAGCGATGAGAAAAAGCGAGTGAGCGATACAAAACACAATTTTAGGCAGCTTTGTTGAAAGGAATCATTAGCTGTTTTAGAAGTAATTCTCATCATTATGCAGTTTTACAAAAGATAATGGAGAAAAAGAAGATAAGAGTAACTTGTGTAAATTAAGTATTAAAAGTTAGAGATTGATAGTTTGATAATCTTTGTTTAACAAAAAAAAGACTTTCTTAGAAGTCAAGAGTGTTGGTGTTATCTCTTGTAAGAAAAATTTTGGTTTACTTCCTAGTATAATTTGAGTGGCTTAATTGCATTGCACTATTTTTAGGTAATATTAGATATAAAGGATGACTGTAATTTAAAACTTTCTGAACATGAGGTCTGAGGGTGATTTGTTTCTCAGGCACTAATATCTCATATAATTGATGTCCACACAAAAAATGTATATCTTTATTTGATTGTTGTGTTTTACTGGTTAAACCTGAGTAGCAATAATGTGGAAGCATTTTATAAATATCTAAGTCTTGCCTTAGTTATCATAGATCCCAAATTACCAGTGAGTCAGTAGACAATGTAACTGTACTTCTTACCAACCTGAGCCCCAGTCCACTGCAAGAAAAGCAGTTTTTTCTTCCAGTTTAGGTTCTGTTTCATCCAACTCCTTAAGACTATTGACAAATATCATAACACACCATAGGAAATCCCAGTCTCAAAGAATTAAACATGCCAGATAATAACCTCTGAGAGCATTTGATCTAATAACCTAAGACCATGGGCCCATAGGCAGTCTTTTCTCCCTAGAAATCAGGTTGTTTTGGGCCCAGTTCTTGGAACTGTATCAGGCTAGCTCATTGCATGCTGTGTGGTATACTGTGTAATCTGATCCCAAGTGACCTGACCTATGTTTCAGCTGTGCTTCAGGGTCCCTTTGGCTTTCTGAGTGATCAGGTGCTCCAGGCTTGTTCTGAAGTGAGTCTGAAAGTTCATTCTGTAACAGCTCTGCTCAACCCTGAATCGTGTAAAGTTTAGATGGGAGATAATTCTTTTATAAATTTTGAAATGTTACAAACATATGGAAGACTGACTACACATATGAATCAGTTTCATGAATTATGCGTAGGGAATTTCTTGTCTGATCCTTACGTAGCAAGCGTGTTGTTATAGGATCCTCTGTACTTTGAATAATATAGATGATACTTTTCAATTATTAAAAAATGGTAACACATTCAATTTTGATGAGTTCCTTTAAACTCTGCTAGCTAAAAGGTGGTTTATTTAGTGTTTTCATGATATTTGGTAAATTAAGTTAAAAGAGAAAGGCAATTTGTCTCTAAATTTCTAAAACTTAAAATTTTAGCTGAATGCAATGGCCAACAGAGCAGCTGGAAAAGGTTATGAAAATGAAGACAACTATTCTAATATTAGATTTCAGTTTGTTGGAATTGAAAATATCCATGTCATGCGGTCCAGCCTTCAGAAATTATTGGAAGGTACGATTATTGCATGCCTATAGGCAGCTTTGTCCAACAGAAACAATGCTTGTCACAGTATAAAATTTAAAGTTACATACTTAAAAATTTTCTAGTAGTTAACATTCAGACGTGTAAAAAGAACAATTGAAATAAATTTTAATAATGTAATTAAGCTAATATATTAAAAACATTATGCTAACATGTAATCAGTGTAAAAAATTAGTAAAATATGTTTTGGTTTTTTCTCTTTAAGTCCTATAAATTGGCTAGGGTGTCTTTTACACTTGCAACACATCTTAGTTTGGAATACTCACATTTCAGGTGTTTAATAGCGATATTTCAGTAGTGGCTACTATATTTTGGGGTGGTATAATTCTAATGGTTTTACAAAAAAATACTATTGTTTAGATATTTTCATCAGTCAGTACCATGAAGATTTAATATATAACAATGTTCTGTTTAAATATTAGGCTATCTTTCCAGTCCTGATATGGAATTTAAAAAATTAAAATATCAGACTTTTTAATTAAACGCTTGTGTTGCAGATTTTTTTAAAAGGGACATTGGAACTTTTTTTTTCTTTTCAAAGCACAAGGAGTGACAGAAAAATGTACCCAAAAATCCATTAATGAGCTTTTAATAGCATGTCTCCATGTATGAAGAGTCTAGCCTGTTTGTTGTGTCTTCTCCAGCTGGCTCCCTGGGGGTCTCTTGAATAGAAGTGGGGACTCAGGCTCCTACCTAACTGGACTGTCTCTCTCCTTGCAGTCAACGGTACCAAAGGGCTTTCCGTCAACGATTTCTACTCTGGTCTGGAGAGCTCAGGATGGCTTCGCCACATCAAAGCTGTGATGGACGCTGCGATCTTCTTAGCCAAAGTAATGCTTTACCACTCACATTCGATCGTGGTCTTTCCGTGGTTCGGAAGGAATGGGTTCATTCTGTGGGGTGCTCGTATCCTTCCCAGTCAGATCGCTGTTACTACATTCTGTCTCTGTAGTGAGATTTACTTTAATTGGAGCTTTAAAAATATCATATAGCAGTTAATATAGGAGCTTCAAAAGAAATTCCCCAGCGCTTTGAAATGACATTTTTGTCTGTTTTTTGTTTGTTTTGTGTTTTGTCTTGTTTTTTGGAGATTATGCTCTGACAGCATTATCACTGCAACCCTAGCTCTTCTTCATGATGCATACCTGCTAATCTGGTTTTTTGAGTAAGTAGAACTTACTGACTTACCTAAAATGTGTCCTGGTAGAATCAAAGTGTGTGGTCTGTCTTTTCAGGCAATCGCGGCTGAGAGCGCGAGTGTGCTGGTGCACTGCTCTGACGGCTGGGACAGGACCTCGCAGGTCTGCTCCCTGGGCTCTCTCCTGCTGGATCCCTACTACAGGACGATCAGAGGGTTCATGGTAAGGGCTTGCTTGGCCAGGCCAGGGGAGACAGCAGGAGTCATTTTGATGTTTACGTCTAAAGAGCAGGGTACACCTGGGCTCCAGCTGGTGGAGGGCCAGCTGGCAATGTCCTGTAACACACAGGACAACCCTTCAGCAGAGGGGTACCTGGCACAAAATGTCGGCGGTGCTGAGGCTGAGAAACCCTGCGTTAGACGAATTTCTTCTTGTGCCATCTCTTTGACAAAAAGTTTTAAACTTTTTTTTTCTCCTGCAAAGTATTGCAATAGAAGTATTCAGCATTTCTCCCTTGTTTTTAATCTCACAAATGTAAATAATGTAGTAAGACAAGACATAGGTAAGAGTACTTATAAATTATATTCCAGAGGAAACTTTGTATTTAACACACCTTCATTTTCTCAGTCGTAGGTACACGTTAAGTGTTAAGTGTTAGTTGCTCAGTCTTGTCTGACTCTTTGCAACCTTATGAACTGTAGCCCGCCACGCTCCTCTGTCTATGGGATTCTTTAGGCAAGAATACTGGAGTAGGTTGCTGTTCCCTTCTCCAGGGGATCTTCCCAACCCAGGAATTGAACTCATGTCTCCTGCATTGCAGGCAGATTCTTTACCTTCTAAGCTATCAGGGAAGCCCAGGTACACATTAGGAAGCTTGTTTTAAATCTGAAGAGACAGTTTATAGCTGGACAGATTTTGTTTTGTGGCCCTGAAACCCTGGCCCCTGGGTTTTATATACCTTTTTAACATATGATCAGATTAACTTGTGTTTTCAAACTTTGCATCTTAACTGAGGGCAGGTACATAAGTGAAAAGCTGGTAAACAGTTTTCCTTGGTTTAGAATTACTCTACACAGTGCCAGCTTAGCAGGGGAAGGTTGGACACCCCCAGATCCCTTTCAGAACCGTTGTGTTTGTGGCGCCAACATATTGAATCGGGGACAGGCCAAGTGGAAGTGCTGCTGATAAAGTGCAGTTCCGCTTGCCTCCAGCATGTGAGACAAGATGTTTCCTTGGCCGTGTTTCGCTTTCATTGTCTTGATGTCCAGATGAACTCAAGCAGTGACCAGTGCCTGTGTGAGAGCCTCCCAGACCAAGGAGCAGTGAGAACTAAAGCGTGGCTCCTGCAGGGGCCTGCAGGCTGTGTGAGGGGCGGGCCGGGTGCAGAAGAGCGGAGTGGGCTACAGGCCTGAGGAAGAAAAGTGTGGCGTCTGGACTTCACCCTCCCTGGGTGGTGAGAGCCGTTAAATGCAGGAAGAGTAACGTGCTCAGAACTGTTTTTTAAAAAATGGCTTGATGTCTTGAAGGCAGAGGGGTGGGGATGGAGGCTTGGAGACTTGCTGGAAGCTGCTAGGACGGCTTACGGAGAAAAGAGGGCAGAGCTAAGGCAGTGCTACACAGGTGGATGGAGGAGAGGGTGCTGGGTCCACCTCCAGGGAGGTCAGGACAGCAGCGTAAGAGCTGTTCTGGGACTGGAGGTAGTGCCAGAGAAGAGTCCTCCCCTAGGATGGTGCTCAGGCTCAGGGCTCAGGAGCAGGATGGATTGTGCGACTCTGCTCTTCACTTGAACAGCAGAGGAGTGAGTTTAGTGAGAAGGGTACTGAGTTAAGTTTCAGAGGTGAGTGTGTCAGAGGGTGGCAAGGAGCCCACGGTAAAGTCCGGGGCTGCAGGTGGAAGAACAGGTGCTGGGAGTTGCGGGGCATGAATGTAGGGAAGCCAGGATCTGAGCCCAGGCACTGTGACGTCAGGTTCTGCACCTTACCCTCGAGTGCTGTAGCCTCTTGGAGAGATTCAGGACAGAGAGGAGCTGAAAGTGACAACTTCGACAGCGAAAAGGATGTACTTGGTGATTATATAATGAGATTAGAAAGTATGTTAAATACTACAAAGATAATATTGTTATGATTAGACCGAAAATAATTAGAAGCCTACTATTTTAATAAGAGTTGTAATAGAGAAAACATACAGAGTTCATTCAAGAGGTTAGATATCAACATTTGAATTTGAATATAAACTTTTCGTTGGTTTCTTTACCATTATTTTTTCTTTTTTTTTAAGTATCAATATTATGGAAATGATGTACAGTAAGCCAAAAGATTTAAACCATCCACCCCTGTCTACCACTCAGTAACCACTGGTAACCTCCGGGTTTGCATTTTCCTAACCTTTTTCTGTACATATATCATCATCACTCATACAAAATGCAGTAATGTTTTATAACATGCTTTCCACTTAAAATATAGTATTTAAATGCAACTGAAAAAAAATAAACTTAAGTCACAAGACTACTATACTTCTTTTTATGAATCATTTTCATTTTCTGTTAGGCCAACCTGTAATTCAGATTCTTGCTGGTTTTTGCCTATAATTTAAACAGTTTTATTTGCCACCATAAGTTTAAAAAGTAATGTGTTTTTAAGATGACAGGATTGAATCCATTCTAAACAAAAAAGGAATTGAAGGGGGTTGTAAAATGGATTTTACTTTTTCTCATTAAGGTTTTAATAGAAAAAGATTGGATCTCCTTTGGACATAAGTTTTCAGAGAGGTAAGTCACAATGTACATTCAGGTATTTTGTAAAATTAATACAACTAGTTTAGATGACTAGAATGTTCTGGTTCTTCATGATGGGAAATGAGAGTGGTGTGAATTTTTGTATGAAAACCGATTTAATTTTTTTTCAAGTCTCATACTTTCATGAATTCTCATGGCAGTTTAATTACCTTCCTTTTTGTCTGGATTGTAGTGGTTAGAATGTAATAGATCCTTTACACTGTGGTTGAAAAACTCATAAATTGTTTCAATAGAAACATGACAGGTTTTGGGGGTTTTTTTAATGCCAATATAACAATGTTTTAGGACTTTTTTTTTTCTGGATGGGGGTGTATGTATTTAAATTTAACAGTACCCAAACAATTGACCTCTTCCAGTGCCATTTTCAAAAGCTTGTACTTTCTGGGGGGTAGGTGTGGCCATTTGGATGGTGACCCAAAGGAAGTCTCGCCGGTGTTTACTCAGTTCTTGGAGTGTGTGTGGCATTTGACTGAACAGTTTCCACAAGCCTTCGAGTTCAATGAAGCGTTTCTTCTTCAGATCCATGAACATATCCATTCATGCCAGTTTGGAAACTTTATTGGGAATTGTCAGAAGGAAAGAGAAGAACTCAAGTAAGACAGTTGTTTGAAATGGGCTTTTTTTTTCCCTATTTAGCTGAGGTCTAACATAAATTGTAGTTGAACCTAAACTATCTTGACAATATGATATAGAACTGGGTCTTAACATGAATATTTTGCTGTCTGTATTTCTGCAGCTGAGTAAGCTCTGAGCACCCCTCACACTCTTGGCTAATGGTTAAAAATTTCTTTTGAAGTATGGTGTCTGTGCAGACAAGTATGTATAACCTAAGTGTGAAAAATTCAGAGGTGAGGTTAGACTGTGACTAAAAGAAAAAGGGGAAATTAAACCTGTGTGGGAAATGATTACCTGCTTTATAGGAGAGTATCAGCGTCTCTGGAAAAGGTCTTCATGTTTATCTCATCACATCAGGTTGAAGGAGAAGACGTATTCCCTGTGGCCATTTCTTCTGGATGACCAGAAGAAGTACCTCAACCCTCTCTACGGTTCCCAGTCTCAGAAATCGGCAGTTCTGGAGCCAAATACAGTGTCTTTCAATTTTAAGTAAGGTGGCATTATTGAAATACTTAATTATACTCAATTTTTCTCAATTTGTTGAAAAAAATTTTCTATTTTTTGTCTGTTTTTGTCATAAAGGTTTTGGAGAAACATGTACCACCAGTTTGATCGAACATTGCATCCTAGGCAGTCTGTATTTAATATAATTATGAACATGAATGAGCAGAATAAGCAGTTAGAGAAAGATATCAAGGACTTAGAATCTGTAAGTATTCTGAAGCATCTTGTGTGATATATTTGGAATATTAAGTTAGTTTAAATCCTTATTTGTGCTCTCAGTGTAAATCAGTATATATAGAAATCTCACGAGTACCTATGGTTGCTTCAAAATCAGATCTCCGCTGCCTTGAAAGGTTGGTTCAAATCACATTTTCTGAATTTTGAAATATATTCAAATATTTGAAGTATATAGGAAAAAGAGATATAATGAATATTAGGGTATTCACCACCTAGCTTTGTGAGATTTTAGCATTTGTCGTATTTGATTCAGATCTTTCCTGTTTCTCTCTGAAGAAAAGGAGCATTACTGATCTGTTTGCAGAGCCTGCGAGCCGCTGCTGCGTGCTCCCACCCGCTCTCACTGCACTGAGCCTGGTGTTGGTCCCTCCTGCCCATGTTTTTATACTTCCTCTATATATGTTTGTATCCACAAACAATTTATCACAAGCTTTTTTTGGTTTAATATATTATTTTTATTATGTATTGAGAAAACATAGAAGAAAACAGTTTTCTATAAAGGGCAGCAAACTACACGATTGCCCAGTCCCTTCACTCCGCTTCAGGAACCACACATTTTAAAACTATACAAAGGCTGTCACACTGTCATGCTTCACCTTGCTCTACATTGTTCTGAAATTTGTCCATGTTGGTACATGGACCTTTAGTTCATCTGTTTCCTCGGTGACTACTACCTGATATTCTCTTGTATGACTGTGGCACAGTCTGTCAGTTCGGCTACACTAGACATTTCAGTTATTTGCAGTTTTGGATTTCTGTCACAACAGGTGAAGTTGGATGACTTTTCATGTTTTTGTTGGCCATTTGGTTTTTCCCTTTCTGCATGCGAATGGCCCGTTCAAACCTGTACTCATTGCTCTGTTGGCGTATTTGCCTTTTTCTTACCAGTTTCTAAGAATTCTTTATATACTAGACACTAATTCTTATTTAGTTAAATATATTACTAATGGCTTTGTCCAGTCTTTGTTTTTTCCATTTTCTTGATGGTGTGTTTTGTATAGATACTGTGAATTTTAATATAGTCAAATTCATCAGTCTTTGTTTTACGCCTTTTTTAATATCTTTTTTAAGAAATCCTTCCCCACCCTAAAACATCTCTTTACCATTATATATAGCCAAAAAGGATCAGTAAGTACATGTTTTTAAAAAGCCTAACCAGTTGTTATATCTCAGTGAGACTGTCCTGTCTGCCTTTGAGGCAGGGCTTTTGCTGGTCGGCTCTCAGATAAGGAGGCCACGACCGTGTGAGTGACCTGTCCGAGAGGCCCTAGTTTTAGGTGGCACAGGAAGGTTATCTGGAGATCAGTCCGAGGATCTGTGGAGTGTGAACTCTGCCAATGAATTCTTTTAAAATCTGTTAAAATAAAAAACTCTGTCGTGTTCTAGCGCCTGTTGTGCACGCCTAACAGACCCGTGCAGGCTCACCACAAACAAAGCTCATCAGGCCAGCAGATCTTCAGCTAAACGAGTGTGCGTGTCACATTGTACAGCTGGGATTTCAGGGTGACCGTCTCATACATATTTCTTACATTGTAAAATGCTTACTTTTTATCCTTTCTAGGAAATGTATGTGCTTTTCAGATATGAAGGTCTAGTGACCCTCTTCGGATTCTCAGTCCTGTCTCACCTACACTAGATTTTAGTTTTTGAGATTTAATTTTGCATTCTACATAAACAGAGCATTTGCAAAAGCGGGATCTTTTTCTAGCTTTTATCTAGTATATATTGAACATGTGGAGTGTGCAGCTCATAATTTCTTTCAAATTTGACTTTGTTCTAGCAAATTAAGCAACGTAAAAATAAGCAAACAGATGGAATTCTCAGCAAGGAATTGTTAAATTCAGTCCGTCCTGAATCACCCGCCCTCAAAGCCACCCTGAGTCTCAAGGAGCAGGCTCTGCTGCCTGTGAACGATGTTCTTCGAACTATAGAGGGCAGTAGCCCTGCAGATAACCGCTACAGCGAGTACGCAGACGAGTTTTCCAAAGCCGAGCCTGCGGTGGTCAGCCTGGAGTATGGCGTGGCCAGGATGACCTGCTAGGCTCGAAGAGGGCTTTCTGGAGAGGGCTTTCTGGCTGCCGGCGGTGTGATTATTGTGAGGGTGGTCTGTGTGCGTGATGCAAGGAATTTGCCTAATAATGATCCTAGAGTTTAACAGGTTAATCGTTGAAGTCAGGGTGACAACTACTCTTGTGAGAGAAGTCAGTTTAATTGCATTTCTAGCAAGGAATGAATGACTTTCATTTCTGTAAGAAGCAGGTGATATATTGGCCAATGTACTCCAGACACAGTTTGTACTGTATACTAGTAAAGTGACCTGTCTATATGATTTACATGTTAATTGCAGCCAAACATGAATAGCTTTCCATAAGTATAATTTGATTGCCAGAAGACTCAACTGACAAAGCCGTCCTTCACTTAATAATTCACATGGCATGTACTTTCAATTATGTAACTATGAGTGTTTGCAAATGTTGCCTATCAGTGGTGTTTATTGTTGAAGTGCCATGAAAAATATTTCTAAGAAAGCCTTAAAACCTCAGTTTACTCATTAATCATTATAACACTCTTAGGTTTTATAGCCAAGAGCAATGGTTTGTTCTGTTTTGCTTGATCAGCCTGGTTGTGTTTGTGAGGGGTTGCTCTCACACCCGCAAGAGCTGTAGGCCCTACGGAGACATGGTCAAGGGACACTGCCAAACTCAGGTGTGACTGGTCCCACTTCTGGAGTCAAAACAACCAAACTGGCAGTTTAATTCTGGTTACTATTTGTTTAGTGCTACATTTCATGACTTATTATTCATAGCTTCAATTGTTGATTTCTTGTGCTTAGATTTGATCGTCTTTTCTGAATGGATTACTGCATCCTATTGATTCTTATTTTGTGGTTGGCCTTATTCCTTGGATAACTGTGTGAGTTTACAAAGCTAAAGCTCTAAATTGTTATTAGAAACAATGAACAGTACATATATGTATATTTGCAAACTGTTTTATCTCTCAGTGAATTGTTCTTCCTAGAATAAGTTTTCAATTTACTCAAGAATCTTTGGGTTTAAAAAAGGGAGTACAGATAGTTCAGATTTTGCTTGGTTGCATGAGTTTTTCTTTGTGACACATTATTTTCTTCTCTGTTTTCATAGAAGAGAAAAAAGGAAAATTAACACAAAGGTAATGTTTAACAAAAAAATTCAATGCTGGGAAGAATTTCATTTTGCCATGTTACAGTAACTGTTTATTCTCTGTACTAGTACATATCGTTAAAGTACAAGAAAAAGAAAAAATAAAAGAAAATTACTTTCAGTTGACAGTATCACCCAGCTGGCTTTAAAATGGAAAATTCAATGTGGGTGACACAAGCTGTGATTCAGGGGTACTAGGAAATCTGCATAGGATCCCTTCTGCTTTTTATTATACCTACATCTGTTATATTGATTTTAAACATAAACATCTTTTTCAAATGGAAAAACAGGCTTTATTGTATGAGCTTATCTAATCCTATTTTTTCAGTGCTTTTCTGTAATGCATTATGTAATAAGAAAAACACTTGTTTTTTAACAGTAATAGAAACACACTGTAACGTATAGTCTGTGATTTAGCCAAGTCTATTTCCACATTTGAGCCCTGGGATGAGAAACTTAATCTCTGTGACCATAGAAGGGAAGCTCTTGTGCCTTGTTACCTGGTTCCAGGTGCTGACTGTGGTTTTAGGATCTTCCACAGCACCCTTCCTATCTTCAGCTCTTTGGCTTATTGTTTTCATCTTCAACTTGAGGCATATATATGTGTGTTCATGTGCTCACATGTGGACTGAGAAATCCGTTAACATCCTAAGTGACCTACAGGGTGTATGTTGATGAAAAGTAGATTGTGTATATCTTATAAGATTGGATTTGTATTCAGTGTGTTTGGGAGTGTATAGCATGTACATTATTACATATATTATTTAAAGGTAATTAAATGCTCATGTTTTACATTGAATTTTTTTTTTTAAACAAATGGGATCTAGTTGTGGTACGTTTTTTCCCTCACTTAGGCAAAATGACCTGCATATAACACAGTCATCACAGGGTAAGGTTTGAGCATTTCACGTTTCAAAAGTGAATGTTGATAAATAGTAACATATATAGAAATCATTTTCAAAATACTTAAAATAACCATAGAGGGCTGAAAGTTTCAGCAGATACAGTTGATAATGTCACTGCATTTTCCTTTCGATCCTGTCACTTCCTGATGTCACATCAGTATATTACTGCGCCCTTCTCAACGTCGATGGAACATGGTGTCCAGTGGGTGTGTTTCTTCAAGGGGCAGGGTCTTCCCCAGAGGCCAACCTGCATGTAATCAGGAAGAAGGTGCCTGACAGAGAAGCGTGTGACTTTATATGAGGGTGTTTCGAGCAGGTTGGTTAGGCTAGAAGTAGCTTGGGAAATCTTCACTAAATAAAGATGGATGGAAGGCCTTTTTTTTTTCCAGTTTGTTTGTGGGGTAGCAGGGCAGGGGGTAGTTAACCTCAATTTTTTTTTTTTTAAGACCATTATTTTTCGGGCAGTTTTGGGTTCACAGCAGAACTGGAGGGGAAGTCCAGAGATTTTCTGTACTCCCTGTGCCCCACACGTGCACAGCTTCCTACATCGTCAGCATCCCCACCAGATGGCACATTTGTTAGGGCTGATGAGACACTGACACATTGTAATGACCCCAAGTCCACAGTTTACCTTAGGGTTCATCTCGGTATCATATCCTGTGGATTGGGACAAATGTATGTATTGACCTTTATCGTGTCACACAGAGCAGTCTCACTGCCCTAAAAGTCCTCTGTGCTCCGCCCGTTCATCCCCGCCTCCCCCCAGCACTCAGCAGCCACCCATCTTTTTACTGTGTCCAGAGTGTCGCCGTTTCCAGAATGTCATACAGCCGGAGTCATACAGTGCGTAATCTTCCAGGTTGGCTACAGAGTCGCTCACTTAGTCGTGTGCATTTAAGTTTTTTTGTTTTTTTTTTTCCATGGCTTGGTAGCTCATTTCTTTTTAGCACTGAGTAATATTCCATCGTCTGGATGGGCCACAGGTTATTTATCCGTTCACCTACTGTAGAACATCTGGGTTGCTTTCCAAGTTTCGGCAGTTAGGAATAAAGCAGATGTGAACATCTGCATCTGTGTTCAGGTTTCTGTGTGGGTGAGAACCCAGGAGTGTGGCCACTGGCTTGTAGGGGAGGAGCGCGCCCAGTGTTGCAAGAACCTGCAGGTCGGTCTTCCAGAGAGGCTGTACTGCATCTGCATTCCCACCAGCAAGGATTTCTGCATTCTGCATGTGGGAATCTGCATTCCCACCGGCAATGCTTGAGGCTTCCTACCACTTCACACCCTGCCCAGTACCTGGCGTTGTCAGTTATCCGGACACTGGCCTTCCTGTGGGCGTGTAGCCAGTGGTTTTTGCTTTTCTCCCCCTTGTGCAGAAGGTCAGCTTTGGAATACTGGACGTTTTCCAGCTGGCATCCCAAGTGAGACGAAATGCCTGCTGTCCCCTGCAAGTGCTCTACAGAGCAGCTGCAGACTGTTACTGACATTGGTCCACTTTCGTTCCCCAGGTTTGAGCTATGTCGTTGGCTTTTCTGTGTAGTAATCCAGTTGGCATTAGCATATCTTGCTTAAATATCTACATTCTAAATAAAATGTAGAACCTATTTTTAAAAACATGTCCCTTTACCTATATGGAAGGGGCTTCCCAGGTGGCGCTAGTGGTAAAGAACCTGCCTGCCAAGGCAGGAGACATGAGAGACATATTTGATCCCTGGGTCGGTGAGATCCCTTGGAGGACAGCAAGGCAACCTACTCCAATATTCTTGTCTGGAGAATCCATGGACAGAGGAGTCTGGTGGACTAGAGTCCATAGGGCCACAAAGAGTTGGACATGACTGAAGCAACTTAGCACACATGCACATGTATGGGAAAAGAATCTAAAAATAAGTGGATGTATGTGTATGTATAACTGAGTCACTTTGCTGTATGGCGGACACTAACAACATTGTAAATCAACTGTACTCCAATAAAAATTAAAAACAAAACCAAAAGGTCACTATAAGCTTTAAGAACCTATACTAGAAAAAAGCCTGTAATTTAGAATGACTGATTATCTCAAAAAGAAGTATATACTTTTTGCTGGCCATCTTATAAAATAAAAACATGAATTCTGCCATTTTTATAAATAATGTTAATGCTACTCATCACTGAACAAGTAGAATATCCTTTTGCACTGCAACTTCTGTAAAATAGTGGAATGTGTAGCTAAAAGCCACTTTCAGAATCTAGTTTGTTGACTCCTAAAGCCTTGGCTTTGAGCTCCTGATTCAGCAAGTGTGGGTTGGGACTGTGGAGTTAAAAACATTTATATAGCAATAAAGCATTTTAAAATGCTTTGGAGATTCTGATGCAAAATGGTAGGAGAATCCCACTTTGAGGAGCACTGCCCTAAATCATCTACCCTGATCCTCAAGCAGTGTCTCTCATTACTGAAAGAAAAACTGAACTGCTCTTATACAAAGAGCAGTAGATTGGGGACCGTCTTACTTCTGAAACTTGTGTGTGTGTGACTGCATGGGTGAGAGTGAGGCCTTTGTTCTGAGCCACTGAGAGTTTGGGCACCTTATTACTGGAGATGACCTGGCCCTTCAGGAACAGTGAGACCACGGACACACCAAAGAAGAGAGCGAGTCTGATTGCATCTGAAGACCGCTTCTTCACCGTCCCCAGATGGCCTTTTACTTACGATGCTTGCACTCATGTCCAGTAACAGTTCAGGCAGTGCTGTTGGCTGGAGCTCTTTTGTCTCCACCTCAGACAGTCGCCTGACCTTTGCCCCTTGGCACTGATGCTTTGAACCAGAGCAGGTGTGAAGTACCACTCTGCCCTTGTCCAACTGTTCCCCCAGGTGTAGTTCCGCTCACTCCTCCATCAGCTGTACCTCCTGTATAGTAGGCACGAGGTGAGATTCAGATTAAGCATTTTAGGAAAGGTGCTGTGCACTGCATATTGAATCCCTCTGGAGGGTATAGCATCAGACTGTCAGCTGTGCTGATGCTGGATTTGGTCTCTTGGTTGATCTCTCCAAATAAAGGTGCATTTTTCCCCTCTGGATTTAGCAGGTGCTCTGCAGGATGTGGATATCCCATTCTCTAACAACTTATCCACTAATATTTGCCTGAATCAGTTATTTCATTGCATGATCACAAAACAGTGATTTTTATTTTTTAAATTTAATTTTTACCCAAATTTTTAATTTTTATTTTTAATTTATTTTTATTTTTACTCAAATAGTTCAAAATGTGTGTATTTGTGTGTAAATATATATATACATCTTAGGTGTGGTTAATATATCATTGCATTGGACTTGCCACATCATACATGCTCCGTAGTCGTATGTTCTCGCTGTCTGGGGCAACAAAAACCTAACCAGTGGGGTCTTGCTCACCCACATCTGTTCCTCTGTTTACTTTCCCAAAGCTTCACAGATTAAATTGGTCGCTTTCCTGCCCTCTGTTGGTAAATAATTACCCAACTGCAAGCTAGTACACAAGAGAGTTCCTGCAGATAGGTGTAAATCCTGGAGCCTTCAGTTTGTGCAATCATGCCGTCTTTAGAAATTATCAGACATCGGGCAGAAACTGATGTGCAGTCTTGGCATCTGAGGGGAAAGGAGGACTGGGGCAGAGCCATAGCAGGTGAAGCCAGGGGTTCATGCAGGGTCTTAGGCTAGCAGGAGCCAGAGAGAGGGAGAGCTTCTGAGCAGTGGGTAGATGGAGAGAGAACTTCAGGGAGTCTGGGATGATGGGCAGGGAGGCTGGCCTGCCTTCCCTCCACTCCTGCCCGTGTGAGGTCTGCGAGAGGTGAGTCAGGCACACTGCTTGTCACCAGCTGTTCACATACACCTCAGTCTTGTTCTGTGCGGCCCTTCCATCCCCCTTGTATCCCATTCCCTGAAAAAAAACCACTTAACGTGACTAACATAAGCCTCCTTAAAGTACAGGCAGAAATCAGACTTCAGTGGTTTTACGACTGAAGGGAGATGCATAAGTAGAGACCACGGAGGCAGATTGCACTTATGACTAGGAAGGAAACAAAATTCTTGTCTATATAACTTCCCCATTAGAAGGATGGACGTATATTAAAGATCGTTGTTTTTTAAAACCCAAGCACACAGAGCCTGTGGGATGGAACAGAAAGGGAAGAGCAGTTCCTAGCGCCCTTGGTCCCGGACCACAAGCCTCTCAACGACTGGGCGTCTTCCTCTTTTTATCCGCAGCTCAGGGCACATGGCCAGGAGCCCAGCAGTTGGACAGTAGAGCTTTATTGATTGGGTGGGTGGATAGAGATATAGCCCCAGCCTTTTTAGGGTCATTTCTTTCTAGTTTCAAATGGCATTAAAAGGAATTAAACAGAATCATGTTCAAATATTGATGTATACCAAGAACGATACTTTTAATTTTCAAATAGGCTGTCATTTCCCCCATTTGCTAGGATGACTATTTCTTAATATGCTTTCTCTTCCCTTCCTCATAATTCTAGCAGAATATTTAATCTAAATATCTTAGTATCTTACAGAGCTTGGCAGTGAGAGGATTTTAAAATTTGAATGTTGATACCAGCTAATGAGAATACAGGATCCTAGCAGGGATGTTTCAGCTGGGCTCCAAGCCCTTATGCCGTGTGGCAGCTTCCACTTGGAGGCCTTGGAAGTATGCTCCAAGGGCAACCTCCTGGCAGCCACCTGGCAGCCTCGGGGCCAGGGCCACTGCTCCAGGAGGCAGGCCAGGTGGCTCTTGGCCAAATGGCTTCTGAAAATGAGCAACATTAATAAATGTTTAATGCTCCTCCTTTGCAGTTGCTACAAAGCACCATCCTCTGCATGATGACCCTGTGTTTGGTGCTGTTTTCCTTGGTTGTCACCTGGAGTACTTTAATCCAATTTTCTATTCTGCATGGTCATCATGTCCACTTACCCTCCCCCCAGTGCCTCCTTCAAAGAATTTGCAAGTTATTGGGGATGTTGAACTAATACACTTTATAGCAGTTGCTCTCACAGGACTATATTTTAAAGGGTAGAATAGGGAAAGCAGAAAGCTGCGGTCTTCAGTGAAGACAAACAGTAGACGAATGAATTTTCAGCTCTTTATATCTGCCGGGTCACCTCCTGATGGTGTGCCTTCCAGGTGTACTTTGTTTGGACAGGTTTCTGATTCCTCCCTGCCTGCACTTGAGTGACATTTGCATCAAATACTCAGCCAAGTGGCCGATTCCTTACATGACAAATCCATGCTGTCATTCAAGAAATACTTTGTGTGTGACCTACGAGTCAAACACTGTTCAAGGCACTAAAAAAACAAAAATAAGACATAGAGATTTGTGCACTCAAGGGTAGATGGTAGGGGAGAGACAGGCATGTAATCAAGACTGTTGACAGGTGGAATTAGAGTTGTGTACATTATTCCTCCTATTTGTTACAGGAACAAAGGAGGAGGGAGCCTTAGCTGGTTTTTTGTGGGTCTAGCTGGGGGCCTAGCTGTGTGGGAATCAGGAAGGCTCTACAGAAGTGGTGATGGAGTTGAGTTTCAGATGAGGAGTGGAGTCCACCAGTTGGTGGAGAAGAGGCAGGCGGATGAACCAACACAAGGGCTGGCCAAGGGTGCTGAGTGCAGGTGACACGGGGGCTCTGACACGGAGCCGGGGGGCAGTGGGGCGCCGTGGGGAGGGCAGTGGTGGCCGGAGCAGACAGGCCTTATCCTCTGCTCTGATGGTGGGTGCTATGAATTGGGGGATTTTACACAGGGAGGTATGAAATCAGCTTATATTTTAGGAAGATGTTGGGAAGGAAGGGTGTGATGGGACGGGTGTCAGACTCCCCTGGTGCCTCCCCCCATGCCCCTCCCCGACCTGGGAAGTACAGGATTTCACACCCTCATGGTGAAGGATGGAAGCCAGTGGGTCAGCACCTTTCCTGGGCCCCTCCTGGGTGGACAGTCCAGGGAGGCAACCTGCATGGGTCTGGGGCGCAGGGGGCCCCAGGAACTCAGCCTTGTGCTGGCTTTGCTCTGCCCGCCTCCCTCCAGGCTCCCGCATTCCGTGCATGTGTGCGTGCTAGGTCGCTTCAGTCATGTCCGACTCTCTATGACCCCATGGACTGCAGCCCTCCACATTCCTCTGTTCATGGGATTCTGCAGGCAAGAATACTGGAGTGGGTTGCCATGCCCTCCTCCAGGGGATCGTCATAACCCGGCAATTGAACCCGGGTCTCTTGCGTCTCCTGCCTCGGCAGGCGGATTCCTTACTGCTGGGTCACCAGGGAAATCCCTTCCCTCCACTCTTGTGAGTACCTCCCAAAGCCACTTTCTACACCCAGCTGCCCATCACGCCTCTCTCGGGGAGGGGAAGGGAGACCCAGGTTGGGATGGCAGGTCCCAACAAAGAAGCCTGTGCAGTATAGTTCAGTGGCGATGATGAAGGACCCACACCAAACATTATCTCCAACAGTCAACCTCCCAGGTTCACAACTCATGGTTAACATGGTCAGGAAACCAAATGAGTGTCAGATAGTCAAATACCTGATTATTTTGTAAATGAGAATAGGATTCTAGCATCTGGCATTCACTCTGGAGATTCTGTCTAAAAGCAGCCTGCTGTGGGGACTTGACATTGTGTGTGCGAGAGAAGCTTACTCCTGTAATGGAGAGTCGGTCACCAAAGAGCAGTCCACAGAAAGCCAGTGACAAGGTTACAAGTGTCGTCTGGGGGCGTGCGGGTTCCAAGAGAAGGCTTTTAACGTCTGGATTCACTCTGGGTGGTGGAGTACAGTATTTTGACAGGGAAAACCTGCTTTTAGCCACCTCAAATATTTATGTCCTTGACTTCTCTCCAGCCCGCCTGTAGGGTGGGGGTACATTCAAAGAGGAGCCTTGACCCACAGAGGAAAGTGGGCTGTGGATAGAGATCACTAAAAACGTGTGCTCACCAGGAGGGAGGAGTCGTGTCGTGTTCAATAAAAGCAGAAGCAAGTTTGTGAAGTAGTCTCCACTAGTTTTTACAATTACAGAGCTACATCGGAGGGGAAAGGTATATTGGGTATTTCACATCAATGAAATTCAATTTCCAAGCATGTGAAGTCTGTTTTCCTGGTGGGAGATGAGGCCGTAACTAGGGGGTGGTTCTGCTTTGCTCAGGACTGGAGGGGGCACTGAATTTGCCTCCATAGACCTGGGGACCCAGGGACCTTGCTGGCAACCCAGGGTTCTCTCTCCTGGTAGTGGCTTTAGACAAGGGCGCAATTTATCTAACTTGTATTCCTGCATTCTCTGAAGCAAGCACACACACACACCATGTTGATCACTAAAAAAATTTTGAAAACTTTTAGGGCCACCTTCCTATAATTCTCCAACCTTCCCTGGAGCCTCCTTCCTCCAGGTGATGGCTTGGCTTCTGTGTGTTTTGTGAGAACACACGCCATCCAAAAGGGGTTCCCCCGCCATGGCCTCCCCATTGCCACCTCCAATGGCCCATTCTCTTTGCCCCCCCCTTCTGTCTTCTTGGGACCTTGGATGTGATTGGTCTTCCTTCCTGCATGGAACTTCTCCTGCCATCGGCTCCCCTCGGCTCCGTGGCCCCGTGTGTGGGGGTGGCCTTGCTGCCTTGTCCCAGCAGGTGTGTGCAGCCCTGGCTCCCCTGTCCCTGGCTTCTGGTTTAGAGCCTAACATGCGTTTCCTGGCACCAAACAGGTGGGCAGTTATCTGGGATTTGCATTTAATTTGGGGTAGGCCATCGGTGTTCCATAGTGTAACTGAAAGTGGGATCCACTGCTCGCTGCTCAAAAGCCAAGAGAGAGGCCAGTTTAGTGGAAAGGAAAGTTTGCTTTATTTTGGATGTTGGCAACCCAGGAAGTGGGCGGGGCAGACTCCTGTCCAAAGGCTGACTCCCTCCCCTGATAGTCAGGGGGCAAGTCCTTTTATAGGCTGCGGGAGGGGGCTACATGCAGAAATAGCACAGGCAGCTCTGACAGTCATCTTGAAATTGATCATGGGTGGTCTGACCAGTGTCATCTTGATTGTTTTAGATATAATCTTCAGTTCCAGGTCGGTTTTTTCCAATTTCCTTGGAGCTAGTTCTCAGAATTGTAGCAGCTTATGTCGTGACTACGGTGTGGTCATCATGTAGCTAACGTCTTCCACCTGGTGGGGATCTCAGTCTCTATAAGACAGCTCACAGAACATGGCTCAGAATAGTATCTATAGCCCTTAAGGAGGAACTAAAGATCCCTGAGCAGAGAAGTCTGGCAGGCTACAGTCCATGGAGTCACAAGAGTCAGTCACGACTTAGCGAATAAACCACCACCACCACAGCTGACTCGATGGACATGAGTTTGAGCTAGCTCTGGGAGTTGGTGATGGACAGGGAAGCCTGGCGTGCTGCAATCCATGGGGTCACATAGAGTTGGACATAGCTGAGTGACTGAACTGAACTGACCACCACCACTGACTAAACTATTATTACTTAGTCTTATTGGACTGTTTTCCCTTGATTCTGCATTTTCTTCTCTGATTAAACTTATTCTTTGGCTGATGTTTTTTCACAAATGAAAGGCAGGCAGAGGATGTGGGAGCAAGGACCACAGGATCCTGCTCCATCTCAGTAGGGTGGAGAGTTCCCAAGCCTGGGAGCATTCAGAAAGAACCACAGTTGTCCATGTTGGACCTTGATATAGTGAAATTTGGGCCTTCCATGTTAGTACCCCAACTGGCATGTCTACTGAACTAAGGTTTTGCTACCTATCAGATAACAGGATACATCGAAGTCTCTAAATGCTTTTGTTTTTAAAGAAAGCAACACACATATGAGCTAAGACTCAGACAAGAGCAAAAGGAACAGAATGTCAAAAGAAATAGAGAGCAATCACAGAGCCCAGAACACCACTGATGAATTATTGACAAGAGAACATCAGAAGAGAGTGCATCAGGAAAGCCAAGAGCTGTTTCCTAGATGAAAGCGATCAAGCAGGCAAACTTCCAGAATAACTACTTGGTAGATGAAGAACTAAAACAAAATGAGAGGAGGGACGTGGCCACACCCTCATCTCCTCCCTGGACAGCCACTCAATCCCGAGCGAGTCTCCCCGTGGCCACTCTGGTTCTCTGCCCCGACACCCCTACAACAGCCACACTGCCCTTCTTGAGGTGTGCACGAGATTCTGTCCAGCCATGCAGAGACTCCTCCGGCATCCTCCCATTGCCCTCAGCAGCCATCCAGTCTTCCAGTGACGCCCAACAGGGCCTTCTTCTGTGCCTGTGTCTGGCCTCCTTTCTCATCACCTGCCTGACTTTCCTTCCTGCCCTCTTTTTGTTCTTTAACTTGCCATGCTTTTTCTGGCTTTGGAGCCTTGGCAGTGCTGGCCCTAGGCCTTCGCAGGCCTACCTCCCATGAAACCCGAGCTCCTCTGAGCACTGTGTACCAGGCAGCCACTCTTCTGTCCCCATTACATGTCCCCCCTTTGTCCTCTTCATGCCACTGTCTACAGTCAATTTGTTTACTTTGTCTATGGTTACCCCGCTGGGATGGAAGCTCTATTGGCATTTTCACAGCTGTATCACCAGCACCTAAACCAACAACTAGGCACAGTGATTTTATACCTAAAATGTGATATCTCCCTGCCAGACTCCTTAGGAATTGGATCTGTAAACTCAAAACACAATAGTTGTTGAAGGGAGGGATGGATAAGTATAAGGGAGTTTGAAAAGATTATAAAATACAATAAATGCTAATAAATGGGAAAAAATTTAACTGGATAAAATGGGAAACTTGAATAGGTCAATAATTAAAAATTATCAAAATTTTTGTTAAAAGATTTATTTTTCCCAAATTCCAGAATAGAAAACTGTAGACCAACCTCAGCTTCAAACATGGGTGAAAATCCTACATATAATACTAGCAAATTAAATGGAACAGCACATTTAAGGAATCATTTATTATGATCATGTAAAATTGACTATAGGAATACAAGAATAACTACACTAATATTAATATATTAATAAATGAATAACTCAAAAAGGAAAAGTTCATCTCATTAGAGGCTGAAGAGACTTGTGAAATTCAAGGCTCTTGCCCTACTGAGATAAGAAAAAGCCTTAAAACACTAGAGATTTGAAAGTGCACATTTGTACAGAATATGTAGCTTCATTAAACAGCAGCTGACTTCAATGTGAAACCTTAGAAGTATTTCCATCAATACTGGGGGTGAACCAAGGATGTCTGATATGGCTATCATTGCTTACCATTTCCTGGAATCTCTGGGCAGTGCACTTAGATCAAGTGGAAATAAGATATATAATTACTTAAATGGAGCGGAAAGTCACAGACAGTATTGTTGACTGCCTATGAAAACCCCAGACAATCAATTAAAGAAGCATTTCCTGATGAAGCATCAGGAGAGTTGGACCATAAAGAAGAACTGGTGCTTTCAAATGGTGGTGCTAAAGAAGACTCTTGAGAGTCCCTTGGACAGCAAGGAGATCAAACCAGTCAATCCTAAAGGAAATCAACCCTGAATATTCATTGGAAGGACTGATGCTGAAGCTCCAATACTTTGGCCACCTGATGCAAAGAGCTGACTCATTGAAAAAGACCGTGAAGCTGGGAAAGATCAAAGGCAAAAGGAGAAAGGGGGGGGCAGAAGATAAGATGGATAGATAGCATCACCGGCTCAATGGACATAAGTTTGAGCAGACTCTGGAAGGTAGTGAAGGACAAGGAAGCCTGGTATACTCTGTGTCCATGGGGTCACAAAGAGTCGGACACGACTTAGTGATTGAACAACAGTTTTCCCACCCATATGATTTTCCCTCTTCCTCATTCTGGGACGTGTACCTCACAACTCCAGCTCACAGGGCAGTTTGCAGGTTGAGGAAGTCACTCTGCTTGAAATTGACCTTAAAGGTAAGAGTCACTTTCTTTTGACCTGAATTTCCTACCGTGTCATGAAAAATTCATGAGGGAGAAGATAGAGCCCATAAACTTTCCCCTCATTCCAGGCAGGCCTCTTGTGCTCCTGAGCACACACCGTTCTTGAATGACAGCACCTTCCAATGGCCCCCCTGGCCCACTGGGAATAACATCTCAGCCCCTCAGTGGGGACTAAAATCCCAGCCCCTCGCTGGGGACTGGGGATGTAACCTCTTCCCTGCCAGCAGTCCTCTTGTGTGCCACGAGCCAGAATGGGATGAAAGGAACCTTTGTTCTCATTACGAATCCTTTCTTAGGAAGACAAAATCAAACCCACTGTCAAAACCACGATACCACTTTTAGTGTTCCAGTGCTTACTTGCTGAAGAGGGGGAGGGGAGAGGGGAGGGTGATGGGAAATTGAATTGCGGGGCACAGGAAGGAGGGCACTTTCACAGCACCCCTGGCGTCGCCCCCGCCCCCTTCTGTGGGAGGCCTGGGAACGGAGCTGCGGGTGTTCCTGCCTTGGCCTGGAGGACCAGGGCTTTCATTGTGCTGAGCTGGGTTTCCCACTGAGCTGCCAGTCAGACGCAGCAGGACTGGAAGTCCACAACCCCGTTGCCAAGGCCCAGAGAGCATGCAAGGACCATCTCCACAGTGAAACGGCCCTGGGAAAGTGCAGCCCCTCCCCCTCAGCATCACCCATATCATCTGCACCAGCACTTTTAGAGTTAAGGCTCTAAAATGTTTAAAAAAAAAAAAGATGAAAGTGTTAGTCGCTCAGTCCTATCCCCCTTTGTGACTCCATGGACTGTAGCCTGCCAGGCTCTTCTGTCCATGGGATTCTCCAGGCAAGAATACTGGAGTGTTGTGCCATTTCCTCCTCCAGGGGATCTTCATGACCCAGGGATCGAACCCAGGTCTCCTGCATTGCAGGCAGATTCTTTACCGGCTAAGCCACTAGGGAAGCCCTTTGAAATGTACACCCTCATTCAGCTCCTGCAACCTAGGATTAGCTAACGCTGCTGGTGCTGCTATCAGGCAGCAGATAGGAGTGGGGCCAACTGGTCACCCCTTCCTGGAGGGGGACATTGCATTCAGGCTCTTGGGCTGTCACTACCAGTGTAAATTCACAGTTCAGAGACACATTCAACTGGGATTCCCCAGGTCAAAAGGCAGCACGATTGGAAACTCAAACTTTAAATTGAATCATAGTCTAGTTAATCTTTTATAATTAATTACTCCATGTACAGCCACCAATCATTTGAGTGTCCTGAGTCCCAAATCTGAGCTAATTGGCATTTGGCAAAGTTGTTGTCTGCGTTTGATTCCATCTGTGTTGTCTTAACTGGTCTTGGAAATAACAGGGTCCAGGTGTTGTTCAGCTTAGTTTTTTTTATTTTTTTGGTCTGTCTATTCCTTAGTTTTTGTTGTTTGTTTGTTTTTGGCATTTTTGTTGTTGTTGTTTGTCTTTGACCATGCCATGTGGTTTGTGGGATCTTAGTTCACCAACCAGGGATTGAACCTGTGCCCCCTGCAGTGGAAGCAGGGAGTCCTAACCACTGGACCATTGGAGAATTTCCTCCTCAGTCTTACTTATACAAATGGCTTAATACTGGTTTTTGATCAGTCTCATCTAATTTTTTAGGAAATGCCTGACTTTAGGATAACCTTAGTTTTACAACAGAGATACAGAGAGAATCCCAGATGCTTTTCCCTATTTCCCCCATTGCTGGCATCTCACTGCAGTGGGGTTTGCCCCAGGAATCAATATTGGCATGTTACCACTAAACTGCACTCTGTCCTCAAATTTCATCATTTTCTCCCTCAATGTTCTTCTCTGTTCCAGGACCCTATCCTTGGTTCCATTTAGGGGTCGTGTCCCTGTAACCTCCTCTGGTCATCAACAGTTTCTCAGGCTTCCTTCCCCTCATGCTGCCTGCTGATGGGAATCCAAGAGGGCTTCACGGAAGAGGTCCCATCCAGGATCTTCATTTTATAGCATCCTTTTGATGGCAAGCAGATCACTTGCCTCTCAGAGAGTGAAAAGGACCCCAGCACCCTTGACTTGTCCCTGGTCGGCACCACCTCCCATGATAAACCAGGAGATGTCCCCAGTGGTGACTTAGATCTTTGTCTGCTGCTTCGTCTGCCAGACACCTTTTCTGTGAAGCCTGGTCCCCAGCTGCTGGTCCCCCGTGTGACCCCTTCCACTATGGCATGAGGTCAGGACCTAGCTGTGCCCTCCTTCCCTGGGGACAGCCCACAGGCAGGTCGAAGCCTGCATGGAACAAGGGGCTGGAGCGAGGACCCCTTAGAGGGTGTGGGCACAATGCCTCTCCATCCATCCGGACAGGCCCTGTAAGTCCTCAGCTGTTCTGGAAGGATGGCGGGAAGAAAGGACAGGCTCTGAGGACTCAGCCTTCTGCCGAGGAGACTGAGCAGAGACCTGGGGGTAATGCTTCAGTGATCCATCAAACTGGATTTACAGAGCCCAGGGAGAGTCCATCCTGCAAAGTGGGGCTCCTGGGGGCAGCAGCTGAGGGATGGAGACCTGCAGAGGAAGGGGGGGATTTGGGGTCCCCTGCCCAGGCCCTGTGGGCTCAAGACAGTTTCATCCAGAGTGCAGCTCCAGGGGGCAGAACCCCAAACCATCCTATTTCATGCCCCCAGCACTTCTGTAAGTATCCGAGGATAGATGGGCTTCTGTATTTCCTAGTTATAAACTCCATCCTTAATCATCACTCTCGCAGAAGGGTCTCATGGCTGCTCTCCAGATCAGCACAGAATAATGTGATAGATGGAGCTGCAGACCTGCTTCATGGGACACGGGGATGCTGTGCCTAATGAAGGAGATGAAACATTCATGACCCTCATGTTTCACTTCCAACCCAAAGCCTGGGGTATTTCATAAATGTTATTTTATATCAAAGCGTGTAGAATCACTGTCCCAGGAGCATTTGATCAGTCAGATATTTCCTCTCTGGAGCAGCTCTCGGGAGATCAGAGGCATGTGGGCAGCCACACAGGACACGCACGTGCAGCGGGGAGGCCAATGCCCTACCTGGGCCATTCTGCCGAGAATGGCCCAGGAAGGAAACCCTGTACCCTGCCCTGTTTCATCAGCACCAGTGATGTGTGCGAAAGGGTCCTTGATGGAATTTGAACAGACGTGCAACCTTTGGAAAGATCCAGTCCTCCCTGTGCTCTGGGGCACACAGAGATGTACAGATGTGAGAGTTGAACTATAAAGAAAGCTGAGCACCGAAGAATTGATGCTTTTGAACTGTGCTGGAGGAGACTCTTGAGAGTCCCTTGGACTGCAAGGAGATCAAACCACTAATCCTAAAGGAAATCAACCCTGAATATTGTTTGGAAGGACTGATGCTGAAGCTGAAACCAGTACCTTGGCCACCTGATATGAATAGCTGACTCATTGGAAATAAGACCCTGATGCTGGGAAAGATTGAAGGCGGGAGGAGAAAGGGACGACAGAGGATAAGATGGTTGGATGGCATCACTGACTCAATGGACATGAGTTTGAGCAAACTCCATGAGATGGTGAAGAACAGGGAAGCCTGGTGTGCAAAGGCTTCCATGGGAAGCCATGGAGCCAAAGGGAAGTCCATGGGGTTGCAAAGAGTCGGACACAACTGAGCGACTGAACAACAGCGATAATCCTCCCCTTGCTCTGGGGCAAACAGAGATGCAATTTTCAGGGCCTCTAAAGGGAGAAAAAGGGGGAATCATGGCATACGTATGGTATTTGGGTAAATGCTAGGGCTCACAGCAGAGCCTGCTGAGGCTCACAGGCTCTCGCCCACCTCACAGATGAGGAAGCAGGGTTGGGAGATGCTGGGGATTTGGACTGAGGTCTTGGGGTTGCTCTGTGGGAACCATGGCTCAGAGTTATCGCTGGGCAAAACCAGAACAAACCCCCAAGACTTTGTCTGTGTGACTTCACCAGGAACCGTATTGATCAGCATCTCCTTCCATCTTTGGATCATTACCCATAGATGATGTGTGCAGGAAGTCTTGCTGTCACCTGATGTAAGGATCAGACGCTTAGAGGGACTGGGCTCCCAGCTTAGAGCTGGGCCCCACTCTGTGGCGCCCATTTCCCAAGAGCGGGTGAGGCTGGCCAAGGGCAGCTGCTTCTGGCGTTTCCCAGCCGCTCTCTAAATGGGGCTGTTCTCTCCTCCTTCAGATCACTGCAGTGTCGGGGGACAGGCCAGATGGACAGTCAGGCTGAGAGCACCCTGACAACACTCGGACAATTTCACGCCACCAGGCTGACATCCTGCTTGGTGTCGTCATCTGCCAATCCTGTTTCCTCCTTCGTCCACCGAGGATGCGTGTAAATCAGTAAATGCAATCAAGGGCCCACATGCCCCCCGCCCCGCCCTATTCTCTGGTGAACAATAACGACAGTTAGCTTTCAAGGCTTTTCCTGGGCTGAACATGTGACAATACTAGTTACCCATCCTTTCAGGGGCCCTGGTCCCCAGTTTGTGAAGGAGGAAGTTGGGCCTGGGGGCAGGGTTCACTGCCTGGGGTCAGCAGAGCTTCCCTCCTTCAATTCTTGGGGTACCTGGCACATGAGAGGTTCCCCAAAAGGACAGTGGGAGCCACTGTCTCTATTGCCCTGTCTACGTGGAACCAGGACTCTTTGAGTGTGAGGGCCCACAGTTGCTAAAAGTAAGAAAAATCATTCTGGTGATTCTTATCTAAAAACGTGCTCAGAGCCCGTGACCCAGGGCCTGGTCTGAAGGATGTGAGCAGGTCCAGAACCAGCGGGCCTCTGAGTGATGCCACATCCTGAGGAGTCACGTCAGGGAAGCCGCCGAGCCTGGTGCTCAGGCTTCCATTTTGGCCTTGAGTCACGGAGCCAACTATCCTCAGAAGATCCTTCTCCTTAATGATTCAAAATGTAGCCGGGAAACCGTGGCCCAAGCCCTCGATCTAGGAAGCCACTTAACCTTCCCTCGGAGCACATCGGGGAGCTGGCACACACTTGTGTCCTCACTCCCCTACATGGCTCTGCAGGCACTCCATGACCAGCACTTGGCTCTTATAAAATACCTTCATGATCTTTCAGATTGAACCGCCAAACACACGGCCACCCTTGTCCAGAGTGCAGCCTCATTCCAGCTGCCTGGGCCTTGGACACCCCACCCCCATCCGAGGGCACACAGAGCAGGCTCCCCTCCCAATCCTACAAGCCTCAGGGGCTGAGGGGTGTTTCTGCACTGGAGGTGCTGGCAGGACCAGTTCAGGCTGTCCCCTGGACCGGCTGCCTGTCTGGAGAGGACCTGCTGTCTGGGGCCTGAGGTGCACGCCCGGATAACCCCCACGTCTTTGCCCACCCCCATCAAGACACAGACGCCTCACTGCCCTTTCTTCTTTCTTCCTCTTCTCTGGAGCCAGTAAGGATCTTTTGAATGTTTCTTCCCTCATAGTTCACTTGTTTTTGGTTTTGGTCTTTCCATGCTCTTTCCTAAAGTGTCAGATATTCCAGATAGACTGGTAACACCTCGATGCCACTTTGCTCACCTGAGACACCCCCTAACCTGATACCCAGGGCAGATTGGGAAGATGCACCCAGACAGAGAGCAGTAGGGTGAGCATCAGTCCCCAGCCTTTTGGCATCAGGGAGCAATTTCAGAGAAGACAGTATTTCCACAGACTGGGGTTCGGGGGATGGTTTGATGGTTTTGGAATGATTCAGAAGCATTGCATTTATTGTGCACTTTATTTCTATTATTATTATATCAGTTCCACCTCAGATCACCAGGCATTAGATCCTGGAGTCTGGGAACCCCTGGGCTGAGGGGACCCAGGAGGACTGCTCTGCCATGTGGCTTGCAGTCTTGGGTTTTATGGTCATGGATTTGGTTTTATGCTGATGGGTTTGGTTTTATGGTGATGGGTTTGGTTTTATGGTAATGGGCTTGGTTTATGGTGATGGGCTTGATTTTATGGTGATGTGTTTAGTTTATGGTGATGGGCTTGGTTTGTGGTGATGGGCTTGATTTTATGGTGATGGGTTTGGTTTTATGGTGATGGGCTTGGTTTGTGGTGATGGGCTTGATTTTATGGTGATGGGTTTGGTTTATGGTGATGGGCTTGGTTTTAAGGTAATGGGTTTGGTTTCATTGTGATGGGCTTGGTTTATGGTGATGGGTTTGGTTTTATGGTGATGGGTTTGGTTTTATGGTGATGGGTTTGGTTTTATGGTGATGGGCTTGGTTTTACGGTGATGGGCTTGGTTTATGGTGATGGGCTTGGTTTTATGGTGATGGGTTTGGTTTTAAGGTGATGGGTTTGGTTTTATGGTGCTGGGTTTGGTTTTATGGTGATGGGCTTGGTTTATGGTGATGGGTTTGGTTTATGGTGATAGGTTTGGTTTATGGTGATGGGCTTGGTTTTATGGTGATGGGTTTGGTTTATGGTGATGGGTTTGGTTTTAAGGTAATGGGTTTATTTTGCAGTGATGGGCTTGGTTTTATGGTGATGGGTTTGGTTTTATGGTGATAGATTTGGTTTATGGTGATGGGTTTGGTTTTAAGGTAATGGATTTGTTTTGCAGTGCTGGGTTTGGTTTATGGCGATGGGCTTGGTTTTATGGTGATGGGCTTGGTTTTATGGTGATGGGTTTAGTTTTACAGTGATGGGCTTAGTTTATGGTGATGGGCTTGATTTTATGGTGATGAATTTAGTTTTATGCTGATGGGTTTGGCTTTATGGTGATGGGCTTGGTTTTATGGTGATGAATTTGGTTTTATGCTGATGGGTTTGGTTTTATGGTGATGGGCTTGGTTTTATGGTGATGGGTTTGGTTTTATGGTGATGGGTTTGGTTTATGGTGATGGGTTTGGTTTTAAGGTAATGGGTTTGTTTTGCAGTGATAGGTTTGGTTTATGGTGATGGGTTTGGTTTTAAGGTGATGGTTTGGTTGTCTCTGGACAATCATCTTGCTTGGACTGTATCTGATGACTCAGGGTCCTTCCTGGTGGTTCACGCATCTCTCAGCTAAGACAGATTCCAGCACAAAAGATTCTGGGAAGTTGGCAGGGCAAATCATCTCCTCCCTCCTCCTTCCCCTGCCTCCTGTCCCTCACCCTGAATTCTCCAGATTAATTCTCTGGGTTAGTTTTCGGGGCAGCACTGCACTCTGTATTGAGCCCTTCTGTTGTGGGACAACTCGGGCAAGTGGTTGTCATCCTGTGGCCAAGGTGGGTAGTTTTGGTCAATGGTTCCCTAATGGAACAAAGGAGTGAATTCCACTTTTGGCCACACAGGCCACACCATCCAGACCAAATCTTGGGCAACAATGTGGTTCATGAGCAGAGAGCTGGGACGTATTTCACTTACTCACTCAGGATGGAAACTGAGAAGTAAGACACTGCACTGCACTCAGTCACTCAGTCGTGTCTGACTCTTTGCGACCCCATGGACTGTAGCCCCCCAGGCTTCTCTGCCCATGAGATTCTCCAGGCAAGAATACTGGAGTGGGTTGCTATGCCCTCCTCCAGGGGATATTCCCGACCCAGGGATTGAACCCCCTTCTCTTCTGTCTCCTGCATTGACAGGTGGGTTCTTTTACCACTGCATCACCTGAGAAACTGAAGAGGGTTAAAAAACAGTAAGTAATGAACAATGATCTTAGTGAGCTCTCTTAGTGCTAAAAAAGGTTTTCATCTGGTCACCTTGTGTGAGGAGGGCTTGTTAACGGATATGGAGGAAATGGAGATGTGAGGTCTGGGTCCCTGGTCTCAGGAGGACAGAGCAGACCTGACTTTCTGAGTCTGAACGCATGGCAGCTCTCAGGGCAGGAGAGCCTGGTACGGTCGGTTCCTCACTCTGCTTCCAGTCTTTTCTGCTAACTCTGTCTCTGTATTTCACATTCAAACTCCCCAGGAGGAGAATCCGATTAGTCTATTACAGTGGTGAAAATTAAATTAACCTCCCACCCGGTGCAGGGATATTCAGACTAATTAAAATAAGCCACGCTGTAACCTGCTCAAGTGTTCAGCAGCAGAAAACAGCAGTATCATAAAATCTGTTAAGTGTTACCTGCAAATACGGAGGGAACAGCCCTTTCTCTTTCCTCCCCTGCCCTCCTATCCCTCACCTTACCCCCTTCCCACCCCGCTCTCTCTCCTGCACATACCCCAGACCACACTTGGGAGCTGTATTGGTCCTTAGTGTGGCCCCCTCCCCAGCTGAGGAAGTAGGGTGTCGGGGGAGGGGGAGTAAGCCTCTGCCTTGTTGGCCAGAGGAGGGGCTGGGTCCCCAATCCCCAGGTGAGATGGAAGATCCTCCTGTCCTCAGGCTGGAATTGAACCGGCTGGAGAGAAGCTTTAGCTTGTTCACAAAAATTTTCTTTAATTTTTGTGGACATGGGTTTCATATGTACACAAAAGTAGACAGAATAGAGTCATAACCACCACCCCCCATTTAAAAATCAACAGTATTCTACCTTTTGTGTTTTACCTCTTCTTCCCCTGTGCGATGTCTCCTGGAGGATTTTAAAGCAAATCCCAGACATGGCATCACAACTGATGCTACTTAAGCGTGTGTCTTTATTACATACGAACATTTTTAAAAGAGCATAACCACAATGCTGTTATCACGCCCAACCACACTTAGTAATATTCCCACAACATCTAATATTTAGGAGGCAACTCATGTTCGATTTTCCTCTTGGCTCAAAAATGAATGTTTCGATTCATTTATTCAAATCAGGACCCACTCGGGACCTCCCCTTGCCTTCCGTTTGTGGGATGGGTCTCTCAGGTCTTCACGTCACTCCTGATGGATTTTAACAGCCACTGATGATTGTTCCCAAGCTCCACCATTTCTTCCCAAAATTGTGATTTTCCAAGAATATAATTGCTTGCATATTAATTAGCTGTGTTCTTCTGTTAAGCATTTCCCCCCATTAGCTGCATTCCATCTTTAGAATAACTTGCACATGTCCTATCTGCCTCCAAAGACAGCCAGTAGGTTTGGGAAACCCTGAGCCTTCTCAACCCCCATATCCATGGGAGCCAGTTCCTCTAAGAAATCTCCTCTTATCTATGTCTGTATCGACGTCATCGATCTCTCGGTTGTGTTTCTCTAATGCATTATTTTTTGGGGGGAAAAAAAGAGCCCAGATGCCAAAGAAGTTCTGCTTTCTCGACTAGATAATTTTTGTCCTTTGATGTTCATGTCACAAATGGCTTCTCTCCTTTAAAAATATCCATTCTAAAGATGATTTTCCCTTCTGAATGGACTCCTGAGTGAGAGACAGGGGCAGAATTCTCAGTGCCGGGGCACTGGTCTGCTGGCGTCTCAGCCAGTGCAGACCGCCCCTTTCTGGCCTCTGCCTCCAGGACTGTTTCTCACAGGACAGAAGCTTCCTAGCACCACGGCCGAGGGAAGAGCTTTGTGAAAGGCCTGTCCAGAGAGGGTGGAGGAGCCAGCAGGCAGCCCAGCTCTGGGCCTGGAGGGCTGCACTCCTTCAGGACGCAGAGCTCAACCTAGATGGGCTCTGCATCCTGCTGGTTCCCTCAGTTTCCCTCTCCATGGAGATGGGAGGATCTGCTGATGGTGGTGGTTTGGGGAAAGGTGGTTTGTGTTCCAGCGAATGTTGTGGGGATGGAAGTACTTCAGTTTGGGGAGATTACATTTGGAACATCGAAAATAAATGTTATAATGTTACCATTTTAGCATGTTTTTAAGTGATTTGATTCTTAAATTTTTAGGATGTTATCATTTTATTGTATAAGGTTATAATTTTCATTTCACATTATTTGTAGTAATATTTGCTGAACAGAAATTAATTATTTTACAGTCAAATATTATATTCCTTTCCTCACCATATCTAATTCTTTACAACCCAGTGGACTGTAACCTGCTAGGTTCCTTTGTCCATGGGATTCTCCAGGCAAGAATACTGAAGTGGGTTGCCATGCCTTCCTCCAGAGGCTCTTCCTAGCACAGGGATCGAACCCACATCTCTTATGTCTTCTGCATTGGCAGGCAGGTTCTTTACCCCGAGCGCCACCTGGGAAGTCCATTAACTGAATACGTAAGGAAATGTGAGACACTCCCATTTGTCAATTAAGTCGGTCAGCCTTGTATGAGCTTTGAAAAAATTATCTTTCTTTCCTTTGTTGTTCAGTCGCTTAGTCGTGTCCAACTCTTGGTGACCCCATGGACTGCAGCACTCCAGGCTTCCCTGTTCTTCACTATCTCTCAGAGTTTGTGCAAACTCGTGTCCATTTGGAATTAATTTCCTGTCATCTTTCAGGAGGAGTGTGACATCAGTTCCATCACTTGCACAGCAGGGCTGTCTGACTCGGTGAAAGTCGAGTGTCAGGCACTATGTTAAGCCTTTGGAAGGGTGCCTCTCCTAGTGACAGAAGCATCCCAGAATACCAGGTTGCACACTTTAAGGGCAGGAGATGGAAACTCTGCCCCAAAAATATGCCTCGTAGTTTCCCTGCCTCATGGGAACTATGTTCATTCATGTTCATACATTCAACAAGTATTTATTGAGTGGCTACTATGTGCTTCTGGGGCACTGTGCAAGGCATCGTAGATGCAAACAAATTGATTCCTCTTCTCATGAAATCTGGAGCTCAGCTGTGAATACAGACAACAAAACAGAGGATAAAAATTAAATGGAAAGCTTCTGTCACTAGAAGAGTCACCCTTCCAAAGCCTTAAAGTAGTGCCTGACTCTCGACTTTCACCGAGTCAGACAGCCCTGCCGTGCAAGCGATGGTACTGATGTCACATTCCTCCTGAAAGATGACAGGAAATTAATTCCATGCTTGTTTTCACAACGGTTCTCATTTTAACCTCAAAATTAAAGTAGAAGTAAAAGATGTGAGTCTAGTGACATGGTTAAACTGAGCTACTACAAATCTTTAATCAGCTTAAATATTAATATGATCTGGGCATCTGTCATCTCCCAGAGGACACTGTGACGTGTCCACTGGCCAACAGTAGGAACTCGTTCTTGGTTCAGCAAATGCCTGACTGCAGAGAAGCTCCCTGTCTCTCTATGAAACCAGACTCAATTCATCACCCAAATTCAGCTGTGTTCTCCTCTTGTCTCCCAGAATCTTCTCTGTTGTGGGCTCTCCAGCACCACGTGAAAAGCCCCCAGCTGGACCGTTGCAGTGATCAGGGTCCACGGCACAGAGTAGCCACTGCTTCGTGCTCAGCTGACACCAGCCCCCCCTTTTGGGGCCCCCCCGCCCAGACCCTGCCGCACATCTGCGGTTGACAATGCGTCTGAGCTCACATTTTGGCTCCGCAGTGGCATTGTCATGGGAGCTGAGCACATGCCCTGAGGGTTATAAACAAGGGGGCTCTTCAGTGACAAATATTAAAATAGGAAAGAAAAGCTATTTGTCTTTCTCTGTTATTTTTGGTCCCCCAGGTTTCCTTCTCAAAGCTTCATGAAAACCCTCTGGTTCTGTCCACCTAAATGGAAGCTCAGAGGCTTCTCCAGGGATACACGGCTGGGGAGCCTCTGTCCTGGGGGCCAGTGTGCCCCCTCCAAGTTGTCTACCTCACAGTCTTTGTCCAAATCCCCGGTGAGGGACAGCAGAGTGTGGAGGTAGCCCAGGACTCTGGGGTCACCAGTAGGAGATGTGGTGCCCTGGATCAGTCAAGCAGGGCAGGGGTCCCTGCTGTCCACGGTTGAAAGAGTCCAGTGTCGCTGGGGGGAGTCACAGGATGATGGGGAAGTCCACAGGGTGCTCCCACCCGTAGGCAGCTCTGCCCTCCATCTTCTCTCTCCATCCTCAGGCTTCGGAAGGTCCCCCTCTGGGCATGTCTTCCTTGAATCGGCCCTTCCTCACTTTGGGGTCCTTAGGAACTCGGTGCTAACAGGTTAGTCTTGATTACAGGGCTCATCTCGGGGACTGCTCGCCCTCCATGGGCCTGCATAGGGTCACTCAGAAGGCTGGACACAAGCCATTGTTTGTTCAGAGGGTCCACACACAGGAGACATCTTCCTTCCAAAATACACAGTGATGCTGCTTGCTTTCTGTCAGTGGAGTGATAGAAACCTGCTCCAGCAGAGATATTTAATCTTTTTTTAGTTTATGCTGGGAGGCATTTTGGATCCTTGGGCTTCCCCAGTGGCTCGGAGGGTAAAAAATCTGCCTGCAATGCAGGAGACACAGAAGACACGAGTTCGATCCATGGGTCAGGAAGATCCCCTGGAGAAGGGAATGACAACCCACTCCAGTGTTCTCGCCTGGAGAATCCCATGGACAGAGGAGCCTGGCGGGCTATGGAATCGCAAAGAGTCAGACATGACTGAGCAGTTGAGCACGAACAGAGAAATAGATGATGCCTGTAACTGGCCTAGTGTTTGGATTCCTACTAAAAAATTCAGAAAATGAAGCAATCAGCTCCAAAGGGGAGAGAATGACTTCATCTCTGTTATTTGAGGAAAGGTAGCAATTTGTCATAAGGAGCAATCGTGATTGGCAGGAAACTGGACAGATGAAATCAAGGGTCCCTCTGTCTCTGGATTTTACAGGTTTTCCTGACATTATGAAGATGTGTGTGTCTCAGGGAAATAATCTGATACAGTTTAAAGGTTAGTGAGTGAATTTTCCTAGTTTGTAGAACTCCAGGCCAAAGGACAGAAAGAGCTTGGCCTCTCTTCCACTAACCTCAGCCCGTTTCAGGAGATGTCATATGTATGAACATTGATTGTTCATAAATTTTCTTTTAAAAAGAAAAACCTGTGGACCTCATAGGATCTCTCAGGACTAAAGGGCTGTTTGGGCATAACTGGTTCGTAGTCATCAATAAATGTAAAATGAGGGTATGATTGACGTATTTTAAAGGTACTGCAATTTCACTTCATCTCAAACACTCAAGGCTAAGGAAAATCAGTTCCTTTTCTAACTGTTTAAAAAAAAAAATCAAATAAGATGTTGCCTGTCTCACATATCACAAAAAAAGGACACATATGCCACAAAGTCACAATTATCTATTTATTCCAGGATTAGACACAGGACTGGACCGAGAACAGATTAAAATGACTTGACTTCATTAGCTTAATTAGGGAGTTCCAAATTAGATTTTTTGCAGCTAAATTCTTCAACCGGGCAGAGTGAGCAGCTGTTCCCAGGCGCCGGCCTCAAAAGGAGAGCTCACCCGGCCGTCTGGCTAGCCCCTGGCCCTCCCCAAGCTCATCTCCATGGACCTCTCTGCAGGCCGCCCAGGGGGCCACACCCTGTGATCCTGGCGCGCTTGGACCCACAGTGCCGCCGCCAACAATGTTTCCAGGAGAGACCCCACTGACCTTCTCTGTTACTCCTGGGACCTTGAGCTGTGCAGCAGGGCTGGCTACAGAGTCTGTGGGGTTCAGTACAAAATGCAAATGCAGGGCTCCCCTGTGCAAAAAGTATCAGCAATTTCAAGATGCAACGATGGGCCATTAGCCAGCAAGGCCCTGTGATACTGGCTGTGCTACGAAGCTGGCCCTGCTTTGTGGGATGAACTAGACACAACTTACCATCTGAGCTCTGGTTGCTTCTCTATCTCTCTTCCCAGGTCCTGCCACACCCTTCTACTCAGGAAGGAGGCTGAGGTCTCTAGTACGTGTGTTTTGCACATAATGCATGCATGTTTCGATTATTTACTGGTAAGCACTTTTTTCTACATCTTTGATGTCCAGAAAGACAGCAAGATACCAGGGAGGGATAAATTCAGAGGTTGGGATTAATATATACACACTAATAAGGAAGATCCCCTGGAGAAGGGAACGTCTACCCACTCCAGTATTCTTGCCTGGAGAGTTCCATGGACAGAGAAGCCTGGAGAGCTACAGTCCAAGGGGTCACAAAGAGTCGGACATGACTGAGCGACTAACACATACAGCTCATGTTATCATAAGCATTTTCCCATGTCACGAGAAATTCCTCACACACTAATGTAAGTAGGGAAATGTATATTATTAGCAACTGATACAGGAATTCCTTCTAGGGAAAAATTTGCCTCCTTTTTGGGGAAAAAGCTCTGGAGAAACATGGGGACTGACCTGTCTGTTGCACTAGGGAATTGAGAGTGGGCTGACTCCCAGCGGCCTCATCTGAGCCCCCTTGCTCATCCCCACAATGTCAGTAAGGTCGCCCAAAGCATAAAGTGCTTGGGGGGCTGTGGAAGCTGAGTTTGGGCAGCCCCAGACAGGGGGCATAGACAGAAAAAAGCATCTGGGAGGAAGGAAAGTCTTGGTCATTTACACGATTATCAGGAAAGGATTGCATTTTCACCAGTTGTGGAGAGTCAGAGCATGTTAATTGTATACCTAGGTCAGTAAGTGAGGGCCTCTTAAATCCCTAAGCTGAGGTCAGGTCTGTATCCACCATGGTCTTTTGCTGGCTGCCTAGCATTCCATTCAGCAGCCTGCATGCGTGCTCAGCCGCTAAGTCAAGTCTGACTCTTTGTGACCCTCTAGACTGTAGTTCTCCAGGCTCCCCTGACCATGGGATTTTCCAGGCAAGAATACCAAAGTGGTTGCCATGCCCTCCTCCAGGGGAATCTTCCTGACCAAGGGATCAAACCCGGTCTCCTGCATTGCAGGTGGATTCTTTACCACTGGGCCACCAGGGAAGCCCTTCCATTCAACAGCAATATCATTTTAATAACACTTTGAACATCTTTGTGTGTGGATGAGTTCCTTGGATTTTGCACACTCAGTCATGTCCGACTCTTTTGTGACACTATAAACTATAGCCTGCCAGGCTCCTCTGTCCATGGGATTCTCCAGGCAAGAATACTGGAGTGGGTAGCCGTTCCCTTCTCCAGGGGATCTTCTAGACTCAGGAATTGAACCAGGGTCTCCTGCATTGCAGACAAATTTTTTACCACCTGAGCCACCAGGGGAGCCCAGCACGAGATCAAATGGTAGCAGGATGTTAAAGAATCTGCTACATTGTCACCTGGCCGTTCTCAAGAATGTCCCGAATGGATAGGCTTATAAGCAGCAGAGCAGAAGCCATCTCTCTGCATCTCCGCCAGTGCTCAACAGATATTTAGGATTTACTCCACATGCCACTGCCTCCAACAAGCTTTTTCCCTGCCCAAGTAGAAGTAATTTGTCTTATAAACCCTGTCATGGCTCACTTCCACCCTCATAAAGGTAGCAATTATATTCTTTTTATAAATATATGATTGTTACTGGCATGCACCCTTGAACTAGACTGTAAGTGGCTTGAAGGGAGAACCTATGCCCTTCTCTTTGAGGGGAGCAGAAACCCACGTTTCTAGAAAAAAAGTTGGCAGCACCTGCTACTCTAACTTTATGTCTGCTGACCCAGATTCTTAAGAGGATCAGACTTGTGGTGCTGTGATTAATTCCATGAGTGCATCCCCGAGGTTCTCTCTGAAGGGCTCTGGAGCCCAGGAGAAGGGCTGGAGATGGGTGGACAGTGCGGTGACATCCAGACAAGGCAGCAGGTGAACAAGTTGGGGCAGGGGTCCAGCATGGGATGCTAAAGGGATGATTGGGGGAGGGGAGGATTTGCCATTGTCAGGAGTCCACAGGGGCTCCATAAAGCAATCCAGGCCGACCGACTAAAATCCTTGTGCTGCACACCAGGGGAAGTCATGGAGCAGGAAGTTTGTGGAACCTGAACAAACTGCCAGCAGTGGCTCTTATGCCAAGACAGAAAGAGGTGGCTTGCACGCAAGGGCAGGTTGAAGCCCAAACTCCCCGAGCAACTGCCCCATCCATTTGCAAAGCTGCCGATTCATGGCTAGATTGTAACATGGAGACAGGCTCAAATGGTGGTTCTCAGAGCTTCGCTCTTGTCTCTGAACAGGCCAGTAGGTTTGTTGGTCATGTGGCAGAAGATGCAGAAGAAGGAGGTGAGTTGTGAGTCAAACATACATTTGACTGAAAGCTGGGAAGGGGTGTGAATACAGTGGCAGACAAGATGGAGATCCAGAAAGGCTCAGTGAATCAGAGGGCCAGGCTGGATTTCATAAGATGGAATTTAACCTGGGTCCCTGGAAACAATTGCACAAGTACAGCATGGGGGACAGAGAATTTCAGGTGACAGAACTGCCATGTGAGACGGTGTCCAATTCCTAGTGCTGTATCCACAGCTATAACACATGGATGATGGTCCTTTGGTTGAGACACAGCCTGGAACCAGACACTATGTCCTGGGTGTGTCAGAGAAGGACAGCGTGTGTCCCACTCTCATAAGGAACAGTTGTTGGAATGAGAAGGCTAAGCTGACAAGAAGGCTCAGAGAGACTTGAGAGAGAGCTTCGCATACCTGGAGAGGTATCACTTGTAAGTTGCATGAACTTCTCTTCCGGAGATGCAGTGTGGTGGCATGGTTTTGGTAGATGGTGTTTCCCCAGGTGGCCACAACACCCTCTCTCACCTCACCTGTTCTTCTGTGTTATGACCTTGTCATTCTTTGATAAACTGGTGGAGTTTGGTTATCTTCCCCTTGAAGCTGGGCAGCCTTGAGACTTGTTAAATCAATAGAATTCGGTGGATGTGGGGTCAGGTAACTTCTGGGTCTTAGCAAGCATACGGCTTTTGCCTTTGCAGGTTGAAATGCTTGCTTTGGGGGTCCAGTTGTCATGAAAAGAAGCACTCACCGGTCATTTGGCAAAAGTCATGTGGAACCTTTTGGCTTGTCCTTGCCACGTGCCATGTGTGAAGTCACCCTCCCGTCCCAGTTCTAGTGCCATCACACCGCAGTCCTCGAGGGACCTCAGTTGATAGCAGTGGGACAGAAGATCCACCCAGCGAAGCCCTCCTGAAATATCCAAACCACAGAATTCTGAGCCGAGCCAATCCAATGAGCCTTGTTTTAAACAACTAAGGTTTTGGAGAGAAACATTATTTAGCAATAACTCTACCAGACAGTGATTGGGAAGCTAGGCTGTGGAGCCAGCTGCTTGGCCACCTTCTGGCTATTTGATCTGGAGCAAATCATGAAACTTCTTTGTCCCGGTTTCTTTTGTAAAACATGTGATGACAGTTGGGATTAAATAATTTAACACATGAGAATCACTTAGAACAATCCCTGTTCCCTAAAACCTGGGGTAGAATGAGGACGAAGGGATGGAAGATACAAAATAATAATAATAAGATACAAAATAATTCAACTCTATTAAAAATGTCTCTAGTGAAATCGTCCAGACGCAGAGTGAGCTGCATCGTCCAGACTCAGAGTGAGCTGCCTGGGGATGTCAGAGGCCCTTTTCCTGGGGGCCTTGCAGTTGTGCATGGGCTGTTGTTCACAGGGTTGAGGTCCTCTGTCCCATGTCTCCAGTGGAAGAGGCCCTCATTTTGCTCCATGCACTGCTCCTGAGCACATGTGAACTAGAGAGATAAGAAAGAAATCTTCATCTGGCTAAATCGTTACGAATTTGAGATCACCCAACATGTTCAATTTGCCATAATGTCTTCTCATCAAGCATGAATATTCCTGGACCCATCCTCACAAGGTCAACATCATCACTTCAAGGATCAAGGATAGTTTATTGATTATTGAATGGGCTGCTAACAGCAACCTCCTGCCTGTGCGGTCACCCTGGACTTCCTTGCCCAGATTTGTACAGACTGTCCTGACCTCCCAAATGCAGAAGCGAAAAGGCACAAGACATGAAACGGATCTCAGTTCACTTGTCTCCAGCTTCCGAGACACAGAAGCAGCCCAGGTGGCCCCTGGAGGGCAGGAAAGGAAGGAGCTGCCCACTCAGAAGCTCACAAAGCAAAGGAGGCCTGGATGGAAACCGTCCCGTCCGCTACGATCTGATAGTGTCCCAGCCCTGGTCCCAAAGGCCCCGAGCCCTAAGTCACTGGCAGTTTAGCTGAACAAATCTACCAGGTCATTCTAGGGTAGAGCAGAAAATGGGGACGGAGACGCAGGAAGGCAGGGGTCCTGAGCCAGCCAGGGGCAGTCACTGGCTCTACACCTGGGCCTCAAGGACAGCGATCCTGAGGCCACGAATGAGGACAGGCTGACCCAAGAGATGGGGACAGGTGGTCACTTTGCTGCTCAGCCTGCAACCCCCTGTGGGGTGCTTTAAGACTGCTCCCCATCTGTCCCACCTCGGGGGTTAATCCCTGCCTTGTCTGAGCCGTAATCATTGGGTAATCAGACAAGGCACTCCAGAAAGCCAGGCCACGGTTTTGCTGTGCTCTTTGGCTCGATTTCTCTTTCATTAGAGCAGAGAGTAGCTGACCTAGAAATCTCCTGTATGCGCTTCTGTCATCAGCTAAACAAAAGCAGACACTCCTAAGAAGCGGGCTAAGAGGAAGGGCCCAGCCCTCCCTTCCCGCGGGTGATTTTAGTCCCTGCTGCCCCAACTAGTGCGAGCTCAGAGGAGGACATCACGTGGTCCTGCTCTTTGCTGCAAACTAAAAGGAAAAAAGAAAGAAAAAGGAAAAAGAGGGGAGGGGGCGGGGAAGCCTCCTGGTATTAGCTTGGGCTAATGAGCTCACTGGTGTGTGTCCGGGAAACATCCCAGAATGAATTCATCTGCTAAGATGTCTGTCTTTTGAAAAAAGTACCCTTGTGGTGGTGGATGGCAAAGAAAACACAAATGGGAACCGCGTGAAGCCAGATCAGGGGCTAAGCCCCAAGCCCAGGAGGGGCCAGCGTCTGGGCACAAGCACTGCGTCGGGCTGTTTGGGGATTAACCCATCCTGGAGGTAAACACAGAGTTTGGTTTTTTGTTTTTTCCAAAGGAGAGAAATCTAACATGTGAACTGCCAAGGCCCCATCGCACTGGTCCACAACTGAGATGGAACCAGGTCACGTCAATCTGGCCAGGTGGAGAGTTTCATACTGAATAAGGGTCACAGTGACGAGTCTCCTGGTCAGTGTCCAGGGCTGGCATCATGCTTGATTTCTGCCAACCTCCAGGCACACAGTAGATGCTCCATAAACTCGAATGGTACAGCTAAGGCGGCATGGGGACCCTTCCTAAGATAACCATGGTCAGGTGGTTAATTTAGCCTATTTCAAACATTTTATTGTTGTTGCTGTTTAGTTGCTAAGTCATGTCCGACTCTTTGTGACCCCTGGACTGCAGCCCTCCACGCTCCTCTGTCCATGGAATTCTCCAGGCAGGATACTGGAGTGGGTTGCCATAACACTCTCCAGGGAATCTTCCTGACCCAGGGATCAAACCCACATCTCCTGCAATGGCAGGCAGATTCTTTACCACTAAGCCACCTACGAAGCCCATTTCAAACATTTACTAGATATACTTATTATTATTATTTTTAGTTCTACCAGTTTATTGCTACTAACCCATCTCCCTCCACCCTCATGCACATATGCTCAGTCATGTAACCCTATGGACTACAGCCCGCCAGGCTCCTCTGTCCATGGACTTTTCCAGGCAAGAATACTGGAGTGGGTTGCCATTTCCTTCTCCAGATACACTTATTTTTTAACAGAGAATATTCTCTTTGAAGGAGAAGGCTACAGGGCATGAGAACTGGGTGTGGGCCCGGAGGTCCTGGGATCTCCCACATGGCTCACGGAGGAGGAGGCAGGAAGGCAGATGAACCCCTGGGGGTGGGAAGCTTCCTTTCCTCACATGGCTGGGGCTGGGTGGGTGGGTGGCAGATCCTGCCAGCTGTCCGCGCGAATCTCTTCTCTCCTTCCACAGTTGTGGGCATGCAGCCAGGCACGGCTGAGACGGGATCTCCCACTCTCACTGTCACTAGATGCAGCTACATGCCTAGTTGTCACCAACAGACCCTGAAAGGAAGTGAAATGCACCGCGTCTCAGTCGGAGCTTCTCCCAGGGTTTTTGCCCGCCTCCCATCAGCCGGATGCAGACAGCAACCGGACCCCAGAGAAGACAGTGGGGCAAGACAGCTGGGACTCTGCAGATCCTGTGGCGGAGACCACCTCCAATGACCTGAACATCCGCCGGGGACTCGGAGGGTGAGCAAGAAGTAGTCCTCTATTGGGTTGAGTCATGATATTTGGGGAGCTATTTGTTGTAGAAGCCAGCACAATTCCAAGTAACACCTTAGAACACCAAGGGAAGTAACCCACCCACCTGCGTGACTCGAAACAGGGAGACGGCGGCCCCAGAAAGAGCTTCATCGGCCTCCTATTGAGTTGACAGAGCTGCGTACCTGCTGGGGAAGAACCACACCCTTCGCTGTCATCACAGCCTTGGTTTCCCCAAAGTCAAAGCCCACTTCTGAGGGGCGGGCCCTGGGCAAGACGATGGACGCTGGGTAGAAAATGGCCTGACCGTGTTGTGGGAATCTGCGGCAGCTCAGAGAAACCAAGAGGACCTGGGGTCCCTGCCATCGTGGAGAGCGTGCATAGGAATCCTAAGCTGTGTGGGGTGGGGCGGGGCAATACTACCCCAGGTGACAGCGGAAGTGGTTCAGATGCAGACGGCCAGCAGCTATTCAGGGGCTGTGCTCAGACTCGCTGGAACACAGAGTGTGAGTGTGAGAGCCACTGTTTATGTGTTGTGCATAGCGGATGGGACAGAGCCGGAAAACTAGAATAGGTAGGCAGACATGCAGGAGAACAGAGAAGACTCACCTTTAGAAGCTAAGTTTATTGTGAAATAAACTCTGAAGCGTGTGGCTAACCCTGCACCCAGGTCCACCCCAAAGGCGCGGGGCTAGGACACCCCACGGGCTGAGCGTCCTTGTGTGTGTCCCCATGCCATCCTGGCAGGCGAGGATGAGGTAGTATCATGTGGGGCAGGGGTGGGGGAAGCAGGGGAGCTTTTTGGAATCTCTGAGACAGATGTGAAAGGGAGTCAATGACCACTCAAGGCCTCCACGTGGTGGTGACGAGGGGATTCCCCCAGCAGAGGTGGCAGTGAGGAACAGCAGAGGGTGTACCTGGGCTCAGAGGTGACCTGTGTCGGCTCAGAATGCTGGACCTACCGCATGTGTGACGCTGCTTCCTGGCAGGAAGGAGTTCCTTTGCCAGATGCACAAGCTCAATGAGGGGCCAGGGGCTTGGGCTTGGCTGGTTGTTTGCAGCCCCTCCGGGCTCACATTCGTGAACTCCTGTGTCTTGCCTCCGCATGCATGCCAGTGGGCCCACATCTTGAACTCTGGTCTAGTCTGCATCCCCGCTAGGATTAGATGGTTCCTGCGGCTGAGCCTGGCCTTCCCCGACGTGTGCTCATCCAAGTGTGAGGCCTGGCGTCTGTCCACATGCCCTCTGCTACCTGACCTCATTCTGCTTGTTTTTGGCCTCCCTGTGGCCACCTTGGTGCCAAGAGTCTGGGGAGACCCCGCCCCACCCTGCAATCTGGGATGGAATATTTTTTTCTTTTTAAAAACACTTTTTATTTTATATAAGAGTATGGTTGATTAACAATGTTGTGTTCATTTTGGACTGAATGTTCTCAAGAGTAGCCCCAGCTAGACAGCAGACTAGGAGAAAAGAGGATCACTGGGTGAAGTTCCCCCTGATAATCTGAGGCTCCCCAGGGTATCACAGCCCACTCCCACTTTCTTGTTTACACTGGCTGGTAGGAGTGCTGTCCCCTCATTGCTGGCAATTCCACAAGTGCCACCCATGATCTTGACGTCTGCCAAGGGCCCCCACCTGCGGGAGCAGCCCAGGATCCACTTGAAGTCACCAGCGTGGACATCTGTGTCCCGGGTACTGGTGACCAAGCCAAAGAACAGAGGCGTGGCTGGTGCTGTCAGCACCACTGAAAACACTTGTTGCGAGGGGAATTGTGTCCCTCCAGAGGTGTGCTGAAGTCGTAACCCCTGGCACCTGGGGATGCGACCTTACTGGAAACAGGGTGTTTGTAGATGTGACTAAGATGTAAATTAAAGATCAGGTCTCGCTGGAGTGAGTGAGGTGGGCCCCTGACCCACGTGACTGATGTCCTTTTAAGAAGAGATGGAGACAACACTGTGTGGAGATGGGAGCAGTGTTTAGGACGAAGTGTCTAGAAGCCGAGGGGCACCATGATTGCAGCCATCACCAGAAGCCACCGGAAAGGCACGGCCACTGCCCAAATACAGCATTGCCCCCTGCCACCTGGCTCCTGCGCCTGGGCCCCTGGGGCATTTCGGAGAAACACTCATTTTGTTTTCATTTGGTCTCCTGTTGGGCACTCTTGCTCCAGGATCCAGGTACAAAGCCATGGGGCCTGGGCTGAGGGGACGTCGTCTGAGCGAGGACCTGTTGCGTCCAGAGCAGCTTGTGGGCTGAGCTCTCCGACCATTCCAGAACCCCTGTGGCTTCCTACTCCTCGAGGCAGACCTCTGTCCCCTCAGCAGCCCCAGCTGTGCACCCGGTGAATGCAGAAAATCACGAGTCATGCTGGGCTTTTTACACCTGCATCTACTCATTAGAATGAGTTTATCTTCTGAATATGTACATACTCTGAACAGCTATCAAACCATAGTGAAAGCTGATATTCGGGGAAGTCAGGAATCAAAATGAGAGTCAGGTGAAAGTGTTGGTCACTCAGTCGTTTCCGACTCTGCAACCCCATGGACTGCAGTCCTCCAAGCTCCTCTGTCCATGGGATTCTCCAGACAAGAATACTGGAGTGGCTTGCCATTCCCTTCTCCAGGAGTCTTCCCAACCCAGGGATTGAACCCACATCTCCTGCATTGCAGGCAGATTCTTTACCATCTGAGCCACCAGGGAAGCCATCAAGAATCAAAATGTGAGAAAGAAAACATAAGGACTTCAATCTAGCTTGAGACTGTCTGTGCCAAGACCCTCTAGCTCTCATCCTGCCAGCCCTGACCCAGAGCATCCCCTCCTCCCCCAGGAAAGAGGGCATGGGACCCTCCTGGCCAGGATTCCTGCAAGGGGCACCCACTCATGCGCTCCTGGCAGTTGTGCATGTCACCTTGTTGGTCTCAGCTCACAAGAGGACCTCAACATCTCTTGGAGGGCAGGGTCAGGCCTGGGATATGAACCCTGGGTGAGGGTCAGGGCAAAGCTGGGGCTGTCCTTGAGAGGTGTTTGTCCCAGGTCAAATATCACTTCAAATTTCACTGATTAAACATTATCCCTTTAAAGACCTGATGCAAATTTAGGATAGAACCCTCAGTCTCCCTAATAGGGATGCTGTGGCAGGGGCAGGTCCTCTGGCAGCCACACTGTGGCTTGAAGCCACACTCCTCACCCAGCCTTCTCCACGTTACATTCTGGTGGCTCCGCTAAGAGAAAATCTTAGGGCAAAGGTGGGTTGGAAGACACATGAGAAAAGAATTGATGGTGTTGATGGTGACAATGACAGTGGTGGGCTCCCAAATGATTCCTCATGCATTTCTCCAGTTTTCTTCTTTATTTGCTAATAATCCCTCAGTGAGGATCATCAAATCAGGTGTCAAGGTTACAAGATGCTCCAAGTCATATGGGAACTTACAAATTAAAATAAGATACCAACACACACCTATCAGAATGGCTGTAATCCAGAACACTGGCAACACCAATTGCCGTTGTGGAGCAAGAGGAATGCTCATTCACGATGGGCGGGAATGCAAAACTGTACTGCGGCTTCAAGACAGTTAGGCAGCTTCTCACCCAGGTAAACAGTTTTACTCAATTTATTCCAACTATTCTTATATTCAAATTATTCAAAACTAGTCTTATTCTAATAATTGTACTCCTAGGTGTCTACTCAAATGCCTAGAAATATTACATCCATGGAAAAACCTGTATATGAATACCTAAAGCAGCTTTATTCATACTGCCAAAACCTGGAAACAACCCAACTCAGTGGGTAAACAAACTGTGGCACGTGTGTACAACTGAACATTCTTCAGCGATTAAAAAGAAACCAGCTGTTAAACCACAAAAAGATATCAGCAGCCACTTTCAAAGTCAGAACATAGCAAAGATCTCCAGATTGGGCTGTTATGTGGGACAAGATTTCCCTTTTCCCAGATCAAGCAGCCAGACCAAGTGGCACTCAGGGACCCTGCCAGGCTTTTTCTTGCCCCATAGGGGAGGTGGCTACAGACCAGCCGTGGGAGATGGTGAACGGGCCTGGCAGCAGCAGCAGGAGTCATGCCTGAGCCCTGCTGGATGGAAAAGGAGAGGGTAGACCCTGGACTCCATGGACCACCTGTGGAGGGGACCTGAGAGTCTCAAACTGGGTGCCCTATCCTCAGCTTGGTCAGACTGGCTAATGGCTTCTGTGACTTCAGCCCCAGTAGCTGGAGTCTGGGATAAAAGCCAAGGTTGTACCACAGGACCAGTCCACTTCCACCTTGCAGAACTTGCACTTGCATGGCAGAGAGTTGCTTTTTGGTATCTGACTAATGGCCCATGCCTTTGGGGCACGAACAAGAACCACAGTAACACAGACTCCATATCCCCTGGGAGACCGTGCTCCACCCTGGACAAGACTGATGTAAACAGATACCCTTTGTGCCTGGAGGGCTTGGTGGTGGTGGCTGTTGTTCAGTTGCTCAGTGATGTCTGATTCTTTGCGACCCTATGGACTGTAGCCCACCAGGCTCCTCTGTCCATGGGATTCTTCAGGCAAGAATACTGGAGTGGGTTGCCATTTCCTCCTCCAGGGGATCTTCCCCACCCAGGGATCGAACCTGTATCTCCTGCATTGGCAGGCGAATTCTTTACCACTGTGCCACCTGGGCAGCCGCGCTTGGTATCCCAGAGATAAAGAGGGACATGAAGGGTGTGGGGAAGGCACGAAGAGTCGTGAAGTCCGGGATGGCTGATGGGAGAGATCCGCGATTTGTGCTGGCGTGGCTTTCTTTGTCCATGTGGGGGGCATTTTTCGATCCTCGGACTGGGCTTCTGGAAAGAGCAAGCCGGAAGGAGGAATCTGAAGGTGGGTGAGACTGGGTGGAATTTGCATTCCGAGATTACGGGCCTTTAATTTCTGCAATCAGCTCGCGGCTCTGCCGCAGAAAAGCCGCAGCACAAAGCCGAGCCGGCCGCGAAGTGGGTTAGGGCGTTATATAAGCCCCGGCGGGAGGGGAGACGGCCCTCCCGCGCTCCGCCGGCGGATGCAGAGCGCGGGTGACCGCGGGCGGGCGCGGGCCGCGCTGACGCCGGGCTGCTCGCGTCGCCATGGAGACGGGCGGGCGCGGCGCGGCTGTCAGCGGCGGGCGCGCGGCCGCGGGGGGCTGCGGGAGGAAGGCGCGGGCCGCGGCCGGGACCCTCGCGGTAGAGATGGACTTGCATTGTGATCGCGCCGCCGAGCCGCCGGCCTCCGAGCCGCCGTCGGGGAAGATCAACAAGGCCGCCTTCAAACTGTTCAAGAAGAGGAAGCCGGGCGGCGCGATGCCCAGCATCTTCGGGGTCAAACACAAAGGGGACGGCAAGGGCGCGGGGCCGGCGGGGCTGGTGCGCAGCCGGACGCACGACGGGCTGGCCGAGGCTCTGGCGCTGGAGGGCGGCCGCCGCGAGGAGCCGCGCGCGGGCGGCGGGGACGGGGCGCGGCCGGGCCCCGCGGCCCCCCGAGCGGCCCCGGGAGGCGCGGGCCCGGCAGCTGGCGGCTCGGTGGCCAAGTCGCACAGCTTCTTCTCGCTCCTGCGGAAGAACGGGCGGCCCGAGAGCGGCGGGGCGGAGCAGGCCGACGCGGGCAAGGCCGGTGGCAGACAAAAGCGGGGGCTGCGGGGGCTCCTGGGCGGCGTGCGCTGGCGCAGGAAGGACCGGCGGCCCCAGGACGCGGCGCCGGCGGGGCGCGCGGGGGCCCCGGGCGGCCTGGCGCGGCCGGGCTCGCTCACCGCCAGCCTGGAGTGCGTCAAGGAGGAGGCGCCCGCGGCCGCGCGCCAGCCGGAGCCAGCAGGTGAGCCCGCGGCGGGGGAGCCCGAGCCGGCCTGCGCCCCGGGAGAGGGCGCCTCGGGGCCCGGGCGGCGCGCCGAGCGGCCCCGCGCGCCCCCCGAGCCCAAGCCGCGCGCCGGGGAGGGCCGGCCGGCCGAGGACGCCGCGGGGCCTGGGGCCGCGCCGGCAGAGACGGCGCCCCGGGCAGATTCCGAAGGCGGCCGCGCGCCCGCCGCCCCCGACCCTTCCTCGGTCGATCCGCCCTCCGACCCATCGGCAGATCGTATTTGTCTGATGTTTTCTGACGTGACTTCACTGAAAAGCTTTGACTCTCTTACAGGCTGCGGAGATATTATCGCAGACCCCGAGGACGATGCCGGGCCCGGCTGTGCCAAGCACGCCCCCGGGCCGGGCCAGCCGGGCCCCGCCACAAAGCCGCCGGGCGTGGTGGCCTACCAGGGAGGCGGGGAGGAGATGGCGAGCCCGGCCGAGGCGGACGACTCCTACCTGCAGGAGTTCTGGGACATGCTGTCCCAGACCGAGGACCGGGGAGAGGGGCCCCAGGGAGGAGCGGCCCCGGCGGCGGCGGCGGCGTCCGACGCGCAGGTGGCTCCCGAGACCCCCAAAGAAGCCAGGTGTGCGGAGGTGACCAAGGACGCGTCCTCGGTCAAGCGCCGGAGGCTCCACCGGGTCCCGACGGAGCTCCCCCCGAAGGAAGAACCCAAGCACCCAGACAAGGAGCCGCAGGAAGGCGTCCCCAACAGCGACGAGGGCTACTGGGACTCCCCAACCCCCAGGCCGGAGGAGGACGGCGGCGCGAGGAAGACGGGCCTCCCCCGGGACAGCGACAGTGGCGACGCGCTCCACGAGCTCTGCGCCGCCGAGCCGGATGGAAGCCCTGCGGCCCTGCCCGCCGCCCCCGCCGCCAGCGAGGAGACGTCCTGCTCTTCCCGGTTAAAGCCTGTGTCTCCGGTCACCATCACCTGCCCGCTGCGAACGCCGGGGAGCCTGCTGAAGGACTCCAAGATCCCCGTCAGCATCAAGCATCTGGCGAACCTGCCATCCAGCCACCCCGTGGTGCACCAGCCACCAGCCAGGAGCGAGCTGCCCAGAACCAAAATCCCGGTGTCCAAGGTGCTGGTCCGCCGGGTCAGCAGCCGGGGCTTGGCTGGGACCACCCTCCGGGCCGCGGCGTGCCACGATAGTGCCAAAAAGTTGTGAGGTCTCCGAGGCCGAGGTGGAGGGGCCGCATGTCGAGGAATACAGCTTTGTCTGGAAACTGCTCGGACAAATGTTGCGTCCCCAGAGAAAGGCCTTGCCGACAGTCCCCACTCGGAGCCTGGACCCAGGAGCTCTGCCCCCAGGCAGGGGAATGCTGCACAACGGGATTCCCCCTCCAGATAATTCCCTGAGGATTCTTTTCAAGCACTTTTTTTTTCCTTTTTTTAACCTTTTTAAAAATGCGCCCCCCCCCCCTTCTTTTTTTCTTCATTGCACCGAACTTTCGGAAGTCACCTTTACTTGCCTTTGCAGAAAATAAGACTTAACCCAACCTAAGGAAGCATCATGCCATGATATTTGGCTGTGTCACCGTCCAGCGGGCCTCCAGGAACCATCTGAAGAACCAGAGAGGAGCCCTCCTCTTCCTGACACTTTACTTCCTTATTTTCCTTTTCCTTTCCAGGGGAAAAAAGAAAAACAAAAACAAAAACACCCTTTGCTGTATCACTGTGTGGGAAACACCTGCAAAGCTGAAAGAGCCAGGTACTTACCTGATGAGCAGAGGCAGGACTGATGGGCAGAAAACCTGCTGTACTTTCAGTTGCTAGGTATGCAAATAGATATATATCTACCACTAAGATGATCACAGAGTTTGGGTTTGGTGGGTTTATTTAGATCATTTGTTTGGGGAGAAATAAAAACCTCAGCAGAGCAGGGCTTTTTTTTCTCTCTCTTTTTTTATTTCCCCACCCAGTGCAGAGATGAGGACCAGGGCAAGATTTCACTAAATGCCAACAGACACAGTGTTTTAGCATTTATGAACTGTAACCTTTTCATGTGTAGATAACGCATCTTTTACAGATTATCCAGCTGTTAACCTTTTATAATATGTCAGTAACCTCCAGTTTAAAATCTGGTTTTATAGCTAGACACCGTAACTGCTCCCAAACCATTGATGTTCTTTTATGTACTGTAAACAGAAGCAGTTCTCTTTTTGTTTTATAAGGGTTCTCTGGCTTTCAGTGTAGGGGAAAAAAAATTTATTGTGTTGATGTCCCAAAGGAATGGTTCTGCCTTGTCTTGGGTAAAAGTCTGTTTCTCACCCTGAACCCTGGTTTTCAGAGATTTTTACCTTGGTTATAAAAATTTAGTATTCAACCATGTCTCAGTATGAGGAGTCCAAAACGAGGAACACGTAAAGAAAAACAATAGAAAATGTAGTTTTTTCATTGACTTCTTCTTTATGACTTAGAACTGAGCCACATATGTTAAGAATATGACACTGGGAAACTTATGTATCGTTAACATTGTGTGCCAAGATTATTTTTGAAAAGTGATTTACTTATATGTGTGTTTTCTGTTATTTTAGATGAAGCATTTATTTCAGAAAGGGTTACCATATGCCTCGATAGTTTGAATGATAAACTGAAGCCTTTCCTAGAATACTATTAGGGTCTAATGGTTATAAAATATCTTCTTTGAAACATTTCAGTGTATTTAATCAAAAGATCACAGCTTCTACTAGGAGATGGTTCATGGTATTGGGGAGATTCGTATTCAAGTGAAACCACACACACATAAAAGACATGCACGCTTCTCTTCAACTCTCATTTTCCAGGGAGATTCCCTAAGTAATGAACTGGTAGTACATGCTTGTTAAGTTTGTTTTCTGTTTTATAAAAGAAAGAATAAGGCAAGTATATGAAGATCTATTTTAATAATATGAAAGAAGTCACAAAATAAACAGACATCAAAGGAATACAAATCCTAGCCAATAGCACAAAGCAGGTTGTTCCCCATTTTAAACCTGCAATGACTCCATTAGAAGAAGTGGTAGAGATTGACTGAATTTATTTATTATTCAGATTACTGGCTTTTATTGCGTCGTGTCAGATCCTTAATGTTATTTCAAAGTAGTGTTTTAATATTTAATTTCCTATGTCTGTCGATGAGGTCTTATAGGCTGACATAGCCTTGAGCAGTCTGAATATACCACCAGGAATTCATAAAGCAGCTCACACGCGCTCAGGCACTCAGCTGTGCACAACCAACAGACAAAGGCGTTCACCGTGAACTTGGAGATGTCTTAGAGATTAGTTTTGTCTTGGGAAAGGGATTTGAATTCGATTCAACGCTGATAATACTACTTAGACTCAAAATATGTCCATTTCCCCCTAGTGAAGGGGAGGAACATAAGTTTTATTTCTAACTGTAAAACAAAGGATCTTTCTTTTCTTCCTGTGCATCTTCTTGCAGGGGTTATAGTCTCCCCAGCCTGAATCCATGACAGAGTTCTGTTTGTTCAATAGCACAGGGAAGGTATGAAGCCCTGAAGGACTGATGAGAATATTGTAATAGGAAGACAACCTATTTATCTATTTTGTAAGCACTGGAACAAATTAGTTTTGCTTTCACGGTTTTGGGACTTGTTTCTACATTTGTACCTCTATGTTGTATCTTTATTAGCAAAGAAAAATGTCAGCAAAGTTTACCTTAATTTCCCCTTGCCTGTCAGTGAACCATTTATACAAGATTTAAACTATTTTTTCCTGTTCTTTTTCCCATATATTTTACTTTTTTTTTTTTTAAACTCTCTATCTTTAAGAATTCCATCCACACTAGTCAAATGAAGGATTCAGGCAATGAATAAAATGGCCTCAGTCACTGATGAGAAATCAAGACCAGTGTAGGGAGCTGTGTCTTAACCTTTCCAACCACAGACAAGGGTTTGTCATTGCCTTTTTGTGCCAAGGGCTACTTTCTCTTATTCATGTTCATAGAGATTGTATTCTAGAATTTTAGTAGATTTACATTCCAGTAATTATTAATGCTCTTACCTAATTTGGCCATATTTGCTGTTTTTTTAAAGGAAAGGATTGGATATGGGCTGCTGACACCTTTCCTGTGAATCTATAATGCTAAGATAGTTGGTTGAGACCCTTTAGTCAAAGAGTTGGCCAACTTCTGTAGGAAAAAGTCAAATCGTTTTGTTGTTCATTTGCTAAATCATGTCTGACTTTCTGCCACCCCATGGATTGCATCGTGCCAGGCTCCCCTGCCCTTCACTGTCTCTCAGAGTTTGCTCAAACTCATGTCCACTGAGTTGGTGATGTCAGCCAACCATCTCATCCTCTAGGTCCAAATCAATTGTTGGCCCTCCATTTATCAGTCATTTTAACAACTTGGCAGAAAGACAGCCTGACTTCAGCATCTGTGTTACCTAGGCAGTGTGGCTCGAACCCCTGTGCTTCTTACTAAGGTTTTCTTGCTTCCATTAGCCCTAGAGCATTTTGAATCATCTCAAGAGGAAGTAGATTTGCATTATGTCATCTAATAACAACAATGGAATGTAGAACATTAAAGACTTCCTTTAACTCCATTTCCCACAAATTATCTGCCTATTTAAATACAAATTGTGTGATGTCTATGAAAGTGATGACTCAGGAGTTTAAGGGTTTATTCGTTAATCTCAGAAATAGTTTTCTGCCAGTATACTGGCACTTCCATGAATATTCACATAACCCTTTACCTTCACAGTTGTCAGAGTAGAAAGATGGTATTAGTGGTGGTGGTGTCTTTGGCTGAACTTGCTGAGTTTCTGTTATTTACATTCTTTGTCAGATTAATTTTCAGCGACCTTTTACAGTTAACTTTGGCTGAAGAGACTGGTTTGCGAGCTTTCTGATCTCTCCTTTGGTTTCTATCCTGTTTCCGTGGTGCCCTCAGGGAGCAGAGACTGGGATGCTGCTCAGCATCTTCGCCTGTTTTGACACTTGCACAGTGGAGCTCGGTCCTCGCTCACAGACATTCTAGATTTCTCTCTTGCATTAAGACTATGTGGATGTGGCCCCCTGTGCTTGGCTTCTACATTCATGTGTATATTCAGCTCCCCTTATCACTGATAAAAAATTAATCCAAGAATCTTACACCATTAAACATAAGGAAAAAGCATCACAGTTACCTCTTTTTTCCTACCACTGCTGCTGTTGTTCAGTCGCTCAGCCATGTCTGACTCTTTGTGACCCCATGGACTGCAGCACACCAGGCTTACCTATCCTTTGTTATCTCCCAGAGCTTGCTCAAACTCATGTTGACTGAGTCAGTGATGCCATCCAACCATCTCATCCTCTGTCACCCCCTTCTCCTCTCACCCTCAGTCTTTGCCAGCATCAGAGGCATTTCTAATGAGTCAGCTCTTCACATCAGGTGGCCAAAATATTGGAGCTTCAGCTTCAGCATCCAATGAATATTCAAGGTTGATTTCCTTTAGAATTGACTGGTTTGATCTCCTTGCTGTCGAAGGGACTCTCAAGAGTCCTCCAGCACCACAGTTGGAAAGCATCAATTCTTTGGTCAGCCTTCTTTATGGTTCAGCTCTCACATCCATATGTGATTGGGGATGGCCTGTTAGAAGTACCTGGGTGAAATAAGAGGAGAAACTGAAATACCCCAGCCCTATTCCCACTTCCCTTCCGCTAGCCAGGCAGACCAAGGGATGAACAGCACCGTTCTTGTTTAGGAGTCTTCAATTTTGTAAGCACAAATATTTTAAAGGAGTTTAGGAGCCAAAGACTAACAGGGCAGCCTGGTTTCTCAGGTGGGAAAACCACAGGCCAACATTTATTAATACTTGTTGAAGGGAGGGAGCTGTAACAGGTGATTTGGGCATGTGGTCCCTCCTCAGGGCAAACCCTGTCCTGCTCTGAAGGTTGTCTGAAGGCCACCCTGCATGGCCTCTTACAGCCTTTTCACTGTGATGACCACTGAGAGGAGGAAATCTGTTGCAACAATAGCCACTTCCGAGGACAGTTATCTCCGCAGACAATGTTTCTAAGGGCTGATTCAGAATGGTCATTTCATGATTATGGAAAGCAATTCCTTCTCAAACTGAAAAACAAAAGGTTAAAATAGCCACTAAGCCTCCAGAACCGAAAGTGGCCACATCTGATTTTGATATTTACTTTAACTCAATGCAACACATATTCAAGGGGCTTATACTGGATCTCGTGCTTAATAAAAACCCATTCAGTTCAGAGTTCACACATAGCTGTACTGGAATCAGACATTCTTAATATTCCTTAGAAACACCTTTATTTCATTTTATACTTTTATTTATTTATTTTGCTGATAGTCTGTGGGTTGGAGCAGAATGCAGTGAGACTGAACAAGGGTGGTATGGATTAAGTCAAACATATTCCTCTAAAAGGGCTTCCCAGGTGGCGCTAGTAGTAAAGAACCCACCTGCCAATGCAGGAGACATAAGAGACGCAGGTTCAATCCCTGGGTTGGGAAGATTTCCTGGAAGAGGGCCTGGCAACCCACTCCAGTGTTCTTGCCTGGAGAATCCCATGGACAGAGGAGCCTGGCGGGCTACAGTCCAGAGGGTCTTAAAGAGTCAGACACGAATGAAGCAACTTAGCACGCACACACATATTCCTCTAAAAGTAAGAATAGTAATTATACAAACAATTAACATTTGTCAAGTACGTCATGCCAGCCCCTTCCAGGAGCTTTACAAATATTTACTCAGTCCTCTCACAGCCATGTGGGTTAAGTGATATTACCTCCCTCACAGAGCATACCTAATTCATTCTTTTGGTTTACTTCTATCCTATTCATTCCATCCATCCCTCTCTTTTTCTCTCTTCACCCAGGACAAGGATAGACAGTCTTTAATGATTTACAGTAATACAAGCGCTAACTGCTAAATCTCATCAACAGCTGACTTTTAATAGAGAAAGAGCTCACACATGTCATGCAGCTGAGAATTGGTTTTGTGTCGGAGACGGTGGTATTCAGCATTGTTCCGGGGGGAGGCTGCCGCTGGGTACCATTTAGAGGCGGACAATCCTCCTTGCTTGGGAGGGATCTGCACCTTCTTGGGATTAACTTCAAAAGTGTAGACAGACATCTCTTCTGTTGTCATGGTGATACTTCTGCCCTGATAGGATTTCAGTCATGCTGAGCACGTTTCACTTGTTTTTCTACCTTAAGCCCAGTCTAGGCTGGTTCTGGGTGTCTTGTGTTGTTTGTTGAACTAGTAGCTGGTGGAGTGACATCCACCTCAACATGATTCTGAACTGCAGAGACAAACTCCTGGCTCTTGCGAAAGTAGTACATCCCATGTTCTGTCTCTGGTCATTGAATACTGGCCTGGATTTTCTGATTTGTTCATTCATTCAACTAATATTTCATGCACACCTCTAAGTCTAAACCTATGCTGTGGATTTATTGTGAGCTGAGATGGTGCTCTGTTTTTGTTGACATTCTGTCCAGAAGAATCAGGCAAGGTGGGGCTTGGTTCTGTTCTATCGAGGAGGAAAATGATGCAAAGGTAAAATATCTTTTCCTTTTGGAAAATGGCAGCAATTTAGCAAGCCACTGACAGAATGTGGACCAGAAATCTAACTCTATTGCTTGTGCTTTAATTATAAGTCCGATTAAATTTATGTGTGATTTAGTTAAGAAACTGATCAAAGTTCTGAACTGCAAGAGTCAAACCAGAGTTTTATGATGGTGGATACCATTAAAAGGATGACTGTTTCAGTTAAAAGTGAACTTGATTTTTTTTTTTTTAATTATTTGATGGCCTTTGTACATGCAAGTCTGAAAGGCAGATCTCGGAGCTAGCAGGGTTGTTTTTTGTTTTCCTCACCTGGCCAGTCAAAAATTTAAGCCATATGCACCAATTACTGCATGCTAGCAGGTCTGCGTACAGATTTTATAATCTGATGACAGATTATATAATAAAAACCAACAAAAGCAATTTCAATAGTGAATTTGGCAGGTTACAGCCTGTTTACTTCCACTCTGATTCTATGAAGTTGCAAGTGTCATTGTTTAGGGAAAATCATTTTGAAATGCATCACTGTCACAATTAAAGAGGTTATTTTATTCATATATGGGCTGCCCACACTTGGTGAAATGCTTTTTTAATGAGAAGCAGTGAAAGAATTTAATCACAGGTGATCATTGTGTTGAATAGTAAACTGGAGTAATTTTTGGAAGTTATTCAATAATTAGGTAGAGTAACTTTCTGCTCTATGTGAGATCATTTTTAATAAAATATAACCTAGGTCACTGGTTGTTAAAGGCATAATAAACTTTTTCAGATCCCTACCTAATACACTAAAAAGGAAAATACTAAAAATAACTGATCAAATGACACAGGGGCATTAAATTGACACACAAGAAATACTCGTTATCACGTCATAAAATGAAATGGACTCAGGGTGCCTGGAGAAATTAGTAAACCTTCTCAAATATGCCCCACTATAGAGTTATTTCTAAATAGAAGAGGAAAAACTCTAACAAAATAATGTCTAACATTGTGTGCATTTAACTGAATATGAAGGATCAGATGGTAGTATTTTTTCCCAAGAATATCAGGGGAAATGGTTTAGATGTTATAGACAAGATAAACTCCTGTCATCTTTTAATGGACTCCAGCTACATACCACGCTCATTGCTAACTTCAGTTTTGCCCAAGTTATTTATAGAAAATATCTTGGTTTAATATAGGGAATTGCAGGTTGTTGAAAATAAAGACAAAGAAAATCCAAATAAGAAACTCCATATTTCTAAAATTAGTTTTCCTGAAAGTCAAGCATATCTCTGAGGACAAGCTTTTGGCTGTATTATTTTTGTGCACAGGAGGAAAGTTGTTAGTAGGTTTATAGATATTATTTTTATAATAGAATGTTAAACTCCCCCAATATCAGAAATTGTCTCCTAAAATTACTCTATGTTTTTAAGACTTGTTTTTAAAAAGGATTCTAAATAACAATAGGGTCTTTTCTTTTTCTCCTCTCCAATGGTTTAATGGGATAGATGAACCAATGTTTATATTTTTAAACCTGTAAATATTTTATTTTGGGTATTTTGTATATTTGTTGATATAATTCCATTTCGTGCATATGTATCACTGTGCATGTTGCTGGTTTTGATAGTCACTCCTTTAATGAATGTAAGAAGCTTGGACTAATAGCACTTTTCTTCATTCAAACATCTTAAAATGAAAGTACAGCACTGCCATTTTAAATGTTGTGTTTAATTCAGTCAATAAATTTTGTTGCTTCTTTACATTAAATGTGAATTCTATTGGTGGTTATTTTTCCAGGATAAATTTTATTTCCACTCTCTTTTAATTTTTAGAGTTTATACTAGTGATGACAATAATGACCATGTGATGTGTGTGTGTGTGTGGTGGTGTGTGTGTGGTCTGTGTGGTGTGTGTGAAGTGTGTATGGTATGTGTGGTATGTGTACAATGGGTGTGTATGTAGTGTGTGTGTGTTGTGTGTGTAGTCTGTGAGGTGTGTGTGGTGTGTATAGTATGTGTGAGGTGTATGTAGTGTATATGTGTGAGGTGTGTGTGTGGTGTGTGTGTGGTGTGTGTGTAGTGTGTGTGTGATATGAGTGAAGTGCGTGGAGGTGTGTGTGGTGTGTGTGGTGTGTGTATATAGTGTATTGTGTGGTGTGTGTGTGGTGTGTGAGGTGTGTATGGTGTGGGTGTAGTGTGTGTGTGTGGTGTATATGTGTGGGGTGTGTGGTTCGTGTGTGCTGTGTGTGGTGTGTACGTTTGACCAACAGGAGGCCCGTATTTATTTCCACAGTTTGCGAACAGGTGCAAAGTTACTGTTTGGCTTGAGCAAATGCCTTTGGAAAAGCTTGTTTTTTATTCTGACTCTGATCTGATTTCTGAGCCTTTACTAGGAAAACCTCTGTTCCTTATAATCCCCTGTGAGTTGGATTCACCTGCTGCGTGTGACTGTAGGCAGTAGCGAATTAGAATCTTTCTGAAGAGATGTTTTCAGTTTTGTTTGAGGGGTATGTTTTCACCACATCTGGCTAGTAATTCAAATCCAAGTACTTCTGAAACTTAATGTGATGAATAATGAGGTTGCACCACTTTGTTTGAAAAATAAGAATTGAAGTCTGCCTAGATTGTTTGAAAGTCTACTTCTCTTAGAAGTAGAATGGGTTTGTCCATACTGCAGTTGCTTACGTTTCTCTTAAATAAGAAGAAAAACTCAAATTTATCTATAGAACACGATAAGCACACACTTCCAAAGGGAGCTGTGATTCATCACAAAGAAGAGTCACAGTAAGTGGACACAAAGCCATAAACAGTGAGACATGAGCCTCACAAAATCTCGACGCCCTGTCTGCTCCCCCTTCTCCCAGCTCTTCTCGACCCTCCTCTTTCCGCTTTTCCTAGAATTCAACAGAAGTCACCTCACAAGAACAAACCAAATTCCTCTTTCATGAGGCAATAAGTAAACTAAAGCCCAGGGATGCCGTGACTTTCCTAAAATCTCTGAGGTGGTGAAGTTGGTAAAAAGAGACAGAGTTTGGGAATCAAACAGAATCCAGTTTGAATTCCAGGCTTCCTTGGTGACTCAGATGGTAAAGAATCTGCCTGCAATGCTGGAAACCTGGGTTCAATCCCTGGGTTGGGAAGATCTCCTGGAGAAGGGACCAGCTACCCGCTCCAGTATTCTGGTGTGGAGAATCCCCACGTACAGAGGAGCCTGGTGGGCTACCTCCATGGGGTCGGAAAGAATCAGACATGACTGAGAAACTTTCACTTTCACTTTGGACAATTACCAGCTGTGTGAATTCAGGCAGTTTCCTGAACTTCTCTGAGCCACAGTTTCCTGCTCTATAAAAGGAGGGTAATGAGATTGAATCTACACTATAGTTGTACCATGATTAACTTTCAGAAAGGCAGGTGTCAAAGACATAGTACATATTTTTGTATATGTTAATTTAGCTCCTTCTATTTTTCTAAAAGGGGCATTTATAAACATTAAAACTTGATGTGTTGGAATTGAATTTTTCTTGAACAGAGAATTTGCTTTGATTGGTGAAGAGAGTGAAGCCTGCTGAGGAGGAGAGGGGTCAGAGTGTGTTATTCTGAGACACATCGCTCTGAAATGAAAAGTCTAAGTGTGCTTAGGAGAGATTCAGGGATGACACCGTGTCTTTGTGGAGGACGTCAAGGATGGTTGCTGGGTTGGCAGCCTCAAGGGCTGTGACCAGACACATGGTGGTCAAGACAGTTATCTAAATGTTGGGTCACAAACAATCGGACATGACTGACAGACTGAGTACACATACGCAAGTGTTGAGTCTGCAGCTGGCATAGAGGGCGGTGGTGCCCAGACCTTAGCACTGTGGACTTTGGTACTTGACTTTACAAACCCTCTCCCCATTACCAGGCAAAGGTTACCCAAGGACTCTTAGTGGCCCTGCTCAGCCATTGGTTGGAGCTTCAATGGCCCCTCCCACGAGCAACCAACTGTCAAGAAGCAACAGTTAGTGGTCCTGCTCAGCCATTGGTTGGAGCTGCAGTGGCCCCTCCCACAGGCAACCAACTATCAAGAAGCAACCGTTAGTGGTCCTGCTCAGCCATTGGTTGGAGCTGCAGTGGCCCCTCCCACGGGCAACCACCTGTCAAGGAGCGACTGTTAGCAGCCCATTCTGTCAACCTTCAGTGGAATAGTGGTCCTCAAGAGGAGAGTGAGGTAAGAGGCGGACCCCAGCGTTCTTCCTTAGGTCCTTCTGGTTCACCTGGCCTAGGGCCAGCAGGTGAGCTGGGGAAGCCCAGGAAACAGGTTGGGGGCTGTGTTCTGCAGGGCTCCAGAGCCCTCGCCAGGGCTGCCCTCTGACCAGGGCCCAGACCCTGAGGTGGTTACTCTTTCTGCATCCCTGCCTCTGCCACCTCACAGAACAGGCATAGCATGCAGTCTTCTGGACCTGACCTCCACTATATGGCTGCCTGAGGAGTCCAAAGGCCTGTTGGGTTGGGAGCCTTTCTCCCTCAGGGCTGACACCTGGGCAGTGTCCGGGGACCTGGCTCTGAGGGAGCCGCCAGCTGAGCTCTGCCTCCTCTCAGTCAGGACTGGGACCTGGAAGGGCGACAGCTGTGCTTGGGATCTGGCTCTTTCTTGTCCGAACAGGGAATTACGTTTGGTTACCTGACCATGATCTGACCTCAAGAATAAAGGATCCGATAGCAAGGGGTTTATAACAATTAACAATGCCCCTCCCTCACCTTTCTTAGAAAAGGGCTTTGATGAAAGCTTTTGGGGAGTTTGGGCTTTTTCAGGCACAAGCACCCAACTCCCTATGTTTTGGAATGGTTTGGCCTCACTGTGCATGGGCCACACGGACAGGCATTTGGGTAAAACAGGGTTGTGTGTATGTTAGTCACTCAGTTGTGTCTGATTCTTTGCAACCCTAGGGACTGTAGCCAGTCAGGTTTCTCTGTCCATGGGATTCTCCAGGCAAGGATACTGGGATGGGCTGCCATGCCCCATCCAGGGGATTTTCCTGACCCAGGGGTTGAACCTGCATCTCTTACGTCTCCTGCATTGGCAGGCGGGTTCTTTGCCGCTAAGCCACTGGGGAAGCCCTATGATGTTTGGGTAACACAGCTGCCAAATGTCCAGACATTGGGAAGCAATTACTATTTAGTGAAGATGATGCCAGATAGACACAACTAAGGTCTCTGACTTCAGGGAAATGGTCTGTACAGAATTACACAAATGTAAGGACTAAAGTTGGTGATGGACAGGGAGGCCTGGCGTGCTGCGATTCATGGGGTTGCAAAGAGTCGGACACGACTGAGCGAATGAACTGAACTGAACTGAACTAAACTGAAGGACTAAAGAGCCTCTTGATGAAAGTGAAAGAGGAGAGTGAAAAAGTTGGCTTAAATCTCAACATTCAGAAACCTAAGGTCATGGCATCCAGTCCTATCACTTCATGGCAAATAGATGGGGAAACAGTGGAAACAGTGGCTGACTTTATTTTTGGGGGCTCCAAAATCACTGCAGATGGTGATTGCAGCCATGAAATTAAAAGACGCTTACTCCTTGAAAGGAAAGTTATGACAATCTAGACAGCATATTAAAAAGCAGAGACATTACTTTGTCAACAAAGGTCCGTCTAGTGAAGGCTATGGTTTTTCCAGTAGTAATGTAGGGATGTGAGATTTGGACTGTAAAGAAAGCTGAGTGCCGAAGAATTGATGCTTTTGAACTGTGGTGTTGGAGAAGACTCTTGAGAGTCCCTTGGACTGCAAGAAGATCCAACCAGCCCATCCTAAAGGAGATCAGTCCTGGGTGTTCATTGGAAGGACTGATGCTGAAGCTGAAACTCCATTACTTTGGCCACCTAATGCGAAGAGCTGACTCATTTGAAAAGAACCTGAGGTTGGGAAAGATTGAGGGCAGGAGGAGAAAGGAACAACAAAAGATGAGATGGTTGGATGGCATCACCGACTCAATGGACATGAGTTTGGGTAAACTCCAGGAGTTGGTGATGGACAGGGGGGCCTGGCGTGCTGCAGTTCATGGGGTTGCAAAGAGTCAGACATGACTGAGCGACTGAACTGAACTGAATTGAAGGTTATTTCTCAAGCTTCTCACTTTGGAAGAAAATGAGAACCTGTACATTTGACATTTTTGCTTCTTGTCTTTGCTCATTTCCTAGGCCCTCCACTTGGGCACACAAAAACTGAGTGAGAATCTAGAAAGATCTTTCTTCGTTAGCAGCTAGCCCCTCAGTGTTTCCTGGAAGACACCAGTTCCTCATTGATCTATGTCACGTACTTATTTCCAGATGGCAGTGTGCTTCTTAACAAGTGTCTAAATCTTTCTTCTGCCCACGGGACTGCATTTCACAAGCCTCCTGTCACGTCTTGTTGTCTTACTCTTGGCCTGATGCCACACTCACCAGGATGTGTCTGGTTAGTGTGTGTCCTGGAGTTTCTTCTCCGGGGGGGCTCATCCATGGGTGAGTCCAAGCCCAGAATTTTGCTTCAGAGAGTTCTGACCTCGCAACAGTGATCCCCGTCCACCTGTAGGTCTTTAAACAGCAGTAACAGGTGAAACCCTACTTGGCTCCACCTTTCCCCATGGTCTAAGTGTCCCCATTTCAGGGACTTGCATCTTCTAATGGATCTTTTCTGATTATGTTTTTTAGTTGAAATCTTTCCTTCTTTCTTACTATTCTCTTTGCTCTTTTTTCCCTTAATAACCTTCTTGCCTACTGACCTTTAACCCGGAATCACCTTCCCAACAATTCATTTGTTCTCCTTTAGGGAAAAAAATCAATGTACTATCTGTTTTATCTCGGAGAGTTGTGCTGATAAACTAGTGTAGTCAGGGATTGTTTTATAAAGAACATGCCTAGTTTTTGTTCCTTTCTGGGAGATGGCCTTGAAATCCTTGGAATTTCCTGAGTAATAAGACTGTCTTTGTTCACGGTGGGTCTTCCAGCTGCACCTGAGTTTATGTAATGAGCTGACTCAGCATGGGGACTGATCACCCAGAAAGACTGGCTATGTTATTGGAGGGTTGGGGCTCTGAGCCCCGTGATATGAGCTGCCCTCCTGACTTCCACAGAGGGGAAGGGGCTGGAGACTGAGTTCAACCATGTGGCCAATGACTGAATCACCTATGTGATGAGCCCCAACAAAATCCCTGGACACTGGGGCTTCTTGGTATAGGCTCCTGATTGGTGAGCAGAGAAAGAGCAGAAAACTGCTCAGTTGGCATGTCTAGTGTCAGAAGTGGACAGCAGCATTGCAAGGACACAATGAAAAGAAAGTCTTGATTCTATCAGCCCGAAATAAAACATTATCAAAAGTTATTTTTATTATGTTATCTATAATAAAAGAAATAAAAATTGATACTATGTTCTTATAGCTTATATACCTAGTTGATCTACCAGCTATGCTTGATTTGAGTTAATTTTAGGAGACTTTCTCTGAGCCTTTAAAGATTTATTGCTTATGGCTTTAACTGGATAGTCCTCAGAGGTCCGCCGGGAGGACCAGATCCCCTCAGCCCTTGGGCAGCCTGGCAGTGTCTGGAGTGACTCACCAGACTCTGGTTTGGAGGTCTGTAGAGTGTGGCTGGGGCAGAGGATGGGGGTCATGACATCATCATATGGTACCCACAGGTCTGAGGATGGATGAGAAAACCTGGGTTCCCTGACATGATAGAAAGAGCAGGCAAGGTGACCCAGGCTCAGTCACCTGCTGCCCATTTGATGGACAAAGCATGGAGCTGTGAGTGGCATTTGGACCGGAAAGGGCAGGGAGCTGGGCTCTACAGCCCAGGGTGCAGTCAGACTTGGGGTAGACGAGACCAGGTGGGCCCAGTGCTGTCTGTCCACCCACTTAGAGTGCTTCTGTCTGTTTCTGACTGAGGACACTTTCTGCAGTGTAACTGCCCCCAGCATGACTGCTTTCACACCCATGAGACAAGCAAAGGAGGGCTTCCACATTTCAAAGTTGTTAGTGTCAAAAAAGTCCAATTGGGTTCAAAATCCACTTGCTCTTCTTCCGAGAACTTCCATCATGAAAGAAAAGGCTGAGCTCTTGACTTTTAAAATCTAATCTCAACCGTTATAAATGTTTGAAAGCTTTGCAAAATGGTTTTCAATTTTTTATCACCCATCTGCATGAACACATTTTCTCCCTGATGGTGACTGTCTTGGGTTTGAAAAGAAATGTGGAGCCAAGTGAGGCTGAAACCCTGACAGACACAAACCACATCCAGGAGAGCAACCTGGACTTTCTCAGCTAAGTTCTTGAAGAAATTTTATTGAAAAGTTTGATAGAAAATCAGTATTACATATTTTCCCTGATACTTCCTATCTTATTTTTTGACATAACTGTATAATATGATGAAAATGTAATTTTTTTTACCAAGTGCCCTGTGGTTGTCCACAGACTCTTCCTCCTTCCTCCATGACAGTAGCATGGACAGGTTGTCATTTTCTATAGGGGCTTCGAAGGGAAAAGCATGGGGTCCAGCTCTCCTCAATCAGGAGGTGCCCAGACTCAGGTGAGAGTCACTCATATTTTAGGGAAACACAAAGTGTCTATAATTTCAGTTATCCACTCTATTTCATATCAGAAAAATCCATTTATATTGTTCCCTCCCCCTTGAGCTGTTAGATGATAGCATCCCCAACACCATAAATTTCAGCAGATTCTCATGTGATGAGTAACAGTGAACACAAATAAACACACAAGTTTAAAACATTTTTAAGTGAGAGAAATGACTAACTGAATATCTCAATAGAAGATCTCAAGGATTAAGAGTTCTGCTCCTGGGGCTTCCCTGGTGGCTCAGTGGTAAAGAGTCTGCCTGCCAATACAGGAGACACAGTTCCAATCCCTGATCTGGGAAAATCCCACGTGCCGTGGAGCAAGTAACCCTGTGCACCACAACTACTGAACCTGTGCTCTAGAGCCCAGGAACCACAACCCCTGAGCCCGCATGCCACAGCTACTGAAGCCTGCCCGCCTAGAGCCCATGCACTACAGCAAGAGAAGCCTGCACACTGCAGCTGGAGAGTAGCCCCTGTTCACTGCAATAAGGAAAGCCCGAGCACAGCAATGAAGACCTGGTGAAACCAAAAATAAATAAATAAATTTTAAAAATGAGTTCTGTTCCTGGAGAAGCAGTAATAAATACATTTTTTAAATATTATGGACAAAAACACCTGTGTCCACCCTTTTGACAAGGTGAGCTGGATTATCCACCAGTGAATACATGTAATCCCATTTCCAGCAGAGGATCAGAAGTGGTGGGAGTCATTTCTGGGTGTTGTTTACTGTTGCCTTTGACCAAAAAGGAAACCACAGTGCCCACCCCTTCTCAAAAATCCCTGTGGACTGGACAGTATCCTTCAGTGACTTGAAATTCAGATGAAAATGATCAGAGAAGCAGGTCCTCCATCAAGGCAGCACTTGAAATCACAGAAGTAGTTGAGGTTATCCAGAAGGAATGTGAACCAGGAGGCAGGAGACAGAATTCTGGTGTGATGGACAGCCCTTGAATTAGCCTTCCCAGCATTGCTCTCCCCACTTTGGTAACAATGTACTGTTTCCTGGGGGAGCACCTCCATGCCCGCCCATCAGTCTGACCTGTTCATGTACAGACAGCCCCACACTCTGAACCTAGGGCTGGACACACCACCCAGACACACTCCTCAGGCACTCAGCAGTCCCTGGTCACACCTGGTGGGTGCAGGAGGGGTGCCTGGCTCCCTGGTCCTTTGAGGTATCACCCTAGGTCTTCTGCTAAAACTACCAGAGAAATGGGTTCCTTGTCTGCCAGGGTTGCTCTGGTGCTGGGGACATGGGAAGAGATCTCCTATTTATGGCAGGGAACTCCTACCTGAGAGATACATAGGGAGGCACGGTGGAGAGGGGACAGAGACCTGAGTGAGTGAGTGAGCAATTATGGTGCCCAAGTTCACGGACACAGTGTGACCAAACTCACTCTGTGACTGAGCCAATAAGTCCCCTTTCCTACTCAAGTTGATTTCTACTTGTAACCAAAAAAAGGATCCTGACTAAGGCACTAGGAAGAATTAACAGTTAAAACGTGGTTCTCAAACTGGTCTTTGGGTGTTGCATGTACACGTACATGGGCTCCATGTGCTTGATGAGCCAGCACTCCCCCACCAGCCCCTCCTCCTGTGCAGAACTGGGATAATGGAAATGTTTCCTGCTCCCAGTCAAAGCCTGGATTCTGGTTGAGATTCACGTGCTGCCAGTGAGAGGAGCTGTAACAACCTTGATGAGAAACTGGGTTACCTTTGGGGCCCCGTGAGCCTCACAAGTGATTGATCTGGGACAGAGTGACATGAGCGTAGAGTGGTGGGCAGGCACCCCCCTGCCGGCACAGTTCCTGCCAGAGCTGGTGGCAATTTCGTGCCAGCAACTTGGTGGTGGCTTTCCGTCTGTAAGCCTTCCTTCTTCCCAGGCAGAGGCAAAGGGGTTTGGGGTGTGGCTTCAGGTTCCTGAAGTTTCACCCTCCCAACCCTTATGGGAACTCTGACCTCTTAGGGAAGTCCTTTCTAATTAAACTAGCCCAAGAAGACCCTTTGTTTGTTTCTAACAACCTTGACCAATACTGTGCAAAGCACACATTTCTAGGGAAAGAAACCATAGGTTCTGCCAAATTTTCAGTAGGTTTGTCATCCCTAAAAGCCATTGCCCTGTTGGCTTGAGGGGTGGAGAGTGGAGGAGGGAGCCCTAGAGAGAAACAGTGAGATCTCTGGGGGTGGGGGGGAGGGTGCTGCTGGAGGGGCCATTCTGAGGAGGATAAATCAGCAGAATCACTGTTCCAGAGTAGAGAGATGTTGGAATTAGGTCACTGAGCTTGGCCACGTCAGGAAAGTTGGAGCAGAATCCTAATTGCAGCAGGCTGAGGAGTGAATGGAGGATGAGAAGGGTAGGGGTACAGAATGTTCTTGAAACAAATACATGAAGAAAGAGGATGACAGCTTGATCTTCAGGAAAAAGGGAAGTGATCTTCATTTCTTTCCTCAACCCTCCCTCCCTCACTCCCTCACTCCCCCCTCTCTGTCTCTCTCCATTTCTCTCTCTCCCTTCCTTTATTCTTCGTTTTCTTCCTTCTTTGTGCCTGGTGCTTTCTCTTCTCCGAGGAGGAGGAGGCAGGTGCCTGCTGAGGGTGAATAGGAGCGGGTGTGGAGCCTGGAGAGGAAGGGCAGGGGCTGCCTTGGGGAGTGGGGGGAGCCCTGGATCAGCTGGACCAGTCAGGCTTGTCTAACAACAGGGACAGGAAACCCTGCTCAGGCAGAAAGGAAAGCTGCTGGTCATGTCGTGTATGTGTAAAACTGAGTCACATTGCTGGACACCTGAAACTAACACAACTTTGATAATCAACTACACACCAATATAAAGTAAAAACTAAAAGAAGGAAAACAAGTCCCAGGTAGGGCTGCATCCAGGACTTCTGACAAGGCCATCAGAGCTAGCTTCTTTCCCTCTCTCCTTTATGTTGGCTCCAATTCTCAGCGCAGTTGATAGTCCCTGGCAACTTGCTCCTCTTCTTGGGATCAAGCACAGGGCAAGAGGAGAGGTTTCCGCCTGGAAGTCCAGCCTCAGTCCTGCATTGGCCTGGACTAGGCCAGTTCAGATCTTAAGCTCATCCTTGAACTCATCGCTGTGCCCTGGGGAATTGAATGGCTCTGATTGGCCAGCCCCCAGAACATGTGACCGCCTCTGATCCAGTCATGTGGCTGAGGGGTTTCAGCATGTAAAAGAGTCAGCTCTGGGTCCAGTGTTCCAGCCCTAAAGACTGCGTGAGCCACGATCAAACCAAATCCTCAGAGGGGTAGGAAGAGCAGGAGGCTGACGCCGAAGAGGCAGGTGATCAGTGTGAAGTATAGGTGAGCCTGCGTTAGCACAAAGAGGGCTCCTATGTCCTTAATTAAGGGAAAGGGAAGCCTTCTGCTGTCAGGACCAGAGAGTGGGAGGAATTCAGATGACCTACAGTCTGAAACAGCCAGCGGGGACCCAGAGGAGGGGACTGAAATATGACTTAAAGGATTGTGCAAGGGCCCTGAGGTTAGATAGCACAAATACACAGTTGAGTCCATTGGCACAGTAATGAGACTTTTTTTTTTTTTTTAGCGGCACTTGGAGTTTGAGGGGAGAAAGCAGAAATGTTGGTAGAAATACACCCACTGCAGACACTTCTAGCCAGGATGTATTAACTAAGTGCTCTATGTCAGCAACAGTGCACTGACTCATGGGAAATTCCCGACCTGCCCATGGAGGGCCTTGTTTTGGGGCACACGCAGATCACAGACTGGAGCAGACGTGGCTCAAGGCTTTCTGTGCCGGCACATTTACTCCTGGGGGAAGTGTAGTGACACGCTTTGGAATGATCCCCAAACAAGGAGGAACAGGGGGTGTTGGGATGAGTCCTTCTTAGGACTCGAGTTAATCACACCTAACAAAGCCAGTGCTTAAAATAGCTGGGCCACCAGTGAATTGGCATGTAATTCCCACAAACTCTGCTTTCAATTTTAATTTTATGTCGCTCCCCTTAGGGTATTTTTAATCACAGCAAATATGTTTCTAGATTCTTGATCCCCTCTGTACCCTTAGTCTCATTTTTTCTCATTCATTCCCTGCAATAACGAAGTCTTGTCTTTCAAAGATCTACAGCTGAGTCAAGAAACATTGATCCTGGTGGTGAAATGGGACAGTGAGTGTTCCATAATCCCTGTGGAATAACTTTGATACTGTGACATCAAAGGATAAGCGTGGAATTAAGTATGTATCATAGAAAGAGTGACAGCATGATACTTTACCTACTTTAAGCAAATATATGTATGTTTCCTAACTAATGTGGTAGGTTGCACGCTTTCTCTTATAGCGGGCATTTTTCAACAACTCCCAAGCAGATCTCTTTGCCTCCAGCCCTCCTCCTTCATATCAATGCTATGTGGATGGTAGAACAATCTTTCTAGAGCACAGCTCTGGCAAGACTGCCCTCTGCTCCAATACTTCGAATACCCAGAGAATAAAGTTCATGGTAGATCTCATGGTAGATCCCATCCCTCAAATTCTGTCCTCAAATTTCACTTTCACTCTTTTAATTTTTTTATGTTTAAACATAAACATTTATGTATTAAAAATTTCAATACACAGAAAAGTTCAGAGAAAAATGTAACAGACATTGAAGTGCCCACAACCAAGGTTAGACTGTTAATTAGTTTGCCAAGTTTGTGTCATATCTGTGTTTAAAGAGAGTCTTAGAGGTGCAGGAGAAGTGGCCTGCTGTCCTGTCCCCCACGTGGTGTTCAGTTTCATTGCCACCACATCCTTCTCTCTGTGCCCTTAAGGAAATTACTATCCTGAAATTATTCTGTGTCCTCCCACCCAAGTTTATATGTTTTTGTTAATTATATGTGTCTATAGTCACTATCTAGTATTACTCAAGGAGACAAAGTGTACGTGTCATATCCGAACTTGCTTTTTAAGATTCAATATTTTTGAGATATGTTGATGATGATATGTTCATTTATTTCAACTGATGTATTATATTCCCATGTATGGCTATAAAAGTTTATGCATTTTCTTAATGATGAACATTTATTTTGTTTCTTTGCAACAATGCTCTTAGGTACATATGTGGGTTTCTCTAGGGCAGTGTTTTTTCAAAATTGTGTTCTATTAACCTGTTTTGGAAACAGCACAGATAAGTGCAGACAGTAATGAGACAGAAGACACAAGTGTTACTATTATATGACAAATCTCTCAAGAAATTGCCATTATGAGGCACAACAAGAATGTTCTTTCAGTTTTCATAATCAAGAAACACTCTACTTCTGAACAACTGCTTTTTTTTTCTGTGAATCTTGTAATAATTGGAGTGATTTTTGCTTTGACTGCTGAGAAGCTTGGCACCAAATTTTTAGCCCACACTGGGAGCTCCATAGCATTGCATGGCTTGAATTCTGTGTTCTAGTCTCTCCCTGGCCTAAGTCTTTTCCCTCAATTTTATCACATCAAGTACTCTGTGTGTGTGTGTGTATTATACATGTGTGTTCTTCCCAGAAGCATATGTGGAGTGCAGCAAAAATGAATCAATGAATAAATAAACAGATTATTTCTGCAAGACTGCAAGACTAGACAGGGTAGAATGAGCAGATCAAATTAACTGTACCCATTACAGAATACTGTCTGAAAGCTAATTTTTGTCAAGACAAAATTCCTCTTTCATAAATAATACAGTTTATAATTTCATAACTTTGGTGTTTTCTGCTGGGGAACTAAGCTCAGCCCTATCCTATAGAACCATCTCAAAGATTAAAGGTTGGAGTGTCATGTTACCTTGCCTTGATCAGTGTTAGTAAATAAATCAAAAGGGCAATTCAGGAGCTTGCTGATATCCAGCAGTTAGAGGCAGAACAACAAAAGCTGCTACAACTAACAGCTGAAAGACACCCACATTATTAGTCAATGGATTCTTTTCTTTGAAAAAAATATAATGAAAAGTTCAGGCTTATGAAAAACATAATCTGCCTGCAGAAGAGTGTATGTAAATCACATGCAAATTAACACAACACGCTGAAAGTGGCTGAAAGCAGTTACCGAGTCTCACGTATTTGGCTAACAAGAAACATGGGGTGTAACTGGTTCTTTAATAGTATTTGGAGATCTAAGCCATTCTGTGGCCTAAATGAATGGGGCTTTTCAATGTCTTGCCCTGATTAACCTTTTGTGTTATATGTAGGAATCCTTTTTCACCTTGATTTAATAATGTCTTCTCGTGTTCAGCCACTTCACTATCAAGGTCCTGTTACTTTTCCTTTTCTGATTATGGATGCTGTCTGTCCATAATGTGGAAGGGATTTTAAGTGCTGACTTTCCCCCTCTGAGCTACTAAATTTCTTTGGTTCTGTTTTACACAGATTGGTTTGATAGTTTTTAATGACTTAGCAGGACAAAACAATTTCTGGGGAAAAAATATTTTTTTAAAGGAAAAACCAGTCAAACCAGAAAATTTTTGTCCAAATGGACCTAACTGGTCATGGCAATCACTGTCATTTTCTGGTTTAATGAACAGTGATGTAAAAATTAAATGAATAAAAAAACCCTACTTAAGTTGTTTTCACCTGGATGGACTTTCTTACCCTACCCCCTGCCAATGTTGGTGTCTCTTAGTGTGTGTGGGGTGGGGACAAATTGACCCATTGGTTAAAAGAAGAGAGTCTGAATGTCATTGAGTCTCCAAGTCTGAGTATCTTTAAATATCAGCTGAATCTTGTGCCGCACTCTAGAATAATTAATTTCTTCTTCTTTTTTATTTGTTGCCCAAGCACCTTATAGGAAGATTTTAAAATCAAGAAAAGTCACCTGAGATCTTGCTCTTCTGATAACAGGTCTTGGTTTTCTTTTCAGAGAATTTGTCCACAAGTGCACTTACATAGGTGCCTCCAAACAATATGTTTTTCCCCACTTAATAAAAAATGCCATTTCATCTGTGAGCATATACCTCTGGATACAAGGTCTTAGACCTCCCAGCTCAGCAGGACTTGGGGCTGGACAGTTCTCGGTGGCAGGGCCTATCCCGTTCGCTGTCTGATGCCCTCACCTACCAGTTACCGGTAGCACACCAATCCCACTCCCCAGCCCCCCAGCTCTGACAGCCACAGAAGTCTCCAGGCAGAGCCCAGTGTCCTCTGGGGTGGGGGACCTGGTAAAATGATTGCCCTAGTTGAGGGTCACTGAGGAAAACAAGGGGTGATGAGAGAGAAATCCCGAGGTCCAGATGGGCAGGAAGTGATGTGGTCGGGGAGGGGATGGTGACCCCTGAGGACGATGTGCAGGCCTATGTGGCTGACCCTTGAAATAAAGCCCATCAGGTGGTAAGGGAACCCCAAACTCAGCTCTGTCCGAATCAGGACAGATCCTTACTCTCTTCTCTGTCGGGAAGTGCCTTGTGCAGACACTGTGTCTGAACCACAGCCCTCTGAGAAGTAATACTATTATGTTTTGCAGATGGGGAAACTGAGGCTCCAAGAGGTTAAGGATCTCGCCCACTAGTACGCAGGGGACCCGAGATTCAAGCACTGAGCAGGAAGATGCAAAACTTACACTCCACCCCTCACTATTGCACAGACCTGGGCCTGCAGGCGGGAGCAGGTGCAACAGGAGATAAGCCGCCCACACACCCGAGGGAAGAAGGGAGGCTGGGGGGACGGGGAAAAGGGCGAGGGGCTCCGTCCTGCCAGGAAACCATGCCTGCGGCTGGATTACTCAAAGGCAGTCCAGGTCTCACACTCCGCTTCACTTTATGTCATGGGTGATGGAGGGATCTGGATGCATCCAGTATTCTCATTAAACTGCACCTGCCCAGTGCAGGGCATGGGGGACAGAAAAGCAGTTGTGGTCCTAAAGCCCCGGACACACAAGACAGAGGCTGGACATGTCGGGATGCAGTGGTAGGCTTGCATGGGCAGCCCTCAGCCCACCTTACTGTGAGGACTTGACTGATGCTGAAGATGAAACTCCAATACTGTGGCCACCTGATGGGAAGAACTGACTCATTTGAAAAGACCCTGATGCTGGGAATTATTAAAGGCTGGAGGAGAAGGGGACGACAGAAGATGAGATGATTGCATGGCATCACCAACTCAATGGACATGAGTTTGAGTAAGCTCTGGGAGTTGGTGATGGACAGGGAGGCCTGGCATGCTGCAGTCCATGGGGTTGCAAAGAGTCAGACATGACTGAGCGACTGAACTGAGCTGAACTGAACTGAAAAGCTGTGACGGAAGCTGGTCCTTCTCACGTCGGAGTTGCCTGTGTTTTCCTTCTCTGAGAGCCGAGGAGCCCCAGAGTGACGTTTGGGTCAAGGCTGTGGGAATTCAAGTCTACACCAGCTGCCAGACAGGAAGTTGCTGACCCCCGGGCCCTATGTTTCAGTGTGGGATGTGGAGCTGACCCTGGGCCTGGATGGAGCAGGGGATCACCAAGGTCTTTCAAATCTGTGTTGTGGGGAGAGAAGCAGATGTGATGCTGATGACTGTCAAGGGAAACTTCCAAGGTGTTAACCAGGGAAGCTGTATTGTTTCTACTGGGCACTGGCTGCTGAGGCCTCTCTACTGTATCCTCATAAAATATTGAATAAAACTCACGTTTCGCATTATTGCAACTTGCAGCTGGTCTGAGGGCACCCGAGGGACACGGAGTGTGCACAGAGGTCGCCAGGTGGGGCTGGTCCATCCAGGTATTATGAAGACCGTAGGTGAATGGTCCAGGCAGAACCCCAGGGTCCCTGTGCACCCCATACTCTATGCTCACTGGTACCCGCCTCGTCACAGCCTATGTGTGTGGCGATGACTTTTGCCATTTTACAGTGACAGGAGCCGAAGCCCAGAGAAGTTATGAAGTTTTCCTAAAATGATGCAGGTAGCACACATCAGAGATGGGAATCTCCCTGTGCTAGGCTGCCAGCCAGGCCCCTGCCTGCACTGTGGAGCTGTCTCCTAAGACAGACCTGACCAGGAAGTTTGTCTGTTCCCAGGTGTCTTCGTGACCAGCGGTGGCCTGATATTCCTTTGAGGTGGAGAAATGTGGGTCCTTACAGGGGGTCCACGCCAGCCAAACCCTGTCAGCCTGACTTTGTGAGGGACAGAGCAGGCACTGGAAAGACGAACACCCCCATCATCCTGTCCTATGCCACTCCCCAGACCCTCTGCCCCAGACAGCAGGAAGCACATGATTGTACTCAAGCCTGGTTAATCTCAGAATGTATGTAGTTGCTTAAAAGAGAAAAAAAAGCAGAGTTTAGTGACTGCTGAATCCCCTTTGAGTGGATTCTGTTTGGGAGCTACTGTGTTAGCAAGCCCAGCAGTTTAGCTGGTCTACGGCTTTTGGCCAGTCTTGCTCTGGCTGACCATGCAATAGTGTGCAAGGGCATTTGTTCCCTGAGAGTGCTTAGTTGCATTGATTTGAATATCAACCATTAATACCAAGGAACAGCTAACAAGGATGCTGTAAGGCTTGACGAGACCAGATCAATTATGTCATTTTCAGCTACTATTTGGAGCTTTGAAGAAGTACCTCAAAGTGAAGCAGAGAAGAAGCAAGGGCTCTTTCCAAGCTGGTTTTGGGGACCCAGGAGCTGAGGCAAAGCAGAAGCAGCCCAGGGGGCCAAGGTGGGGACAAGTGGACCAGAATCAAACCTGAGATCCAAGAGCAAGAATCAGGTGAGCACTTGTGGGTTCTTGGGGGGCCAGGGATGCCAGACCTGCAAAGCACAGTTACAGCCCTGAGGGAGGGTGAGCAGGTGTTCTCCCTGAAAGAAAAGAAAGAAAACATGAAGAGCTTTGAATTCAAGGGTGGAGGGAGGGAGCCTTCATAGTCATTCACGTGTGTGTGTGTGTGTGTGTGTGTGTATATTAGAAAACTATATGGTTATCTTTGATGTGCTGACACTTGTCTAGGTTCTTGGGATAAGTGGACAATATAAACAAAAGAAGACATTGCTCAGTTGGAGATCACATTATACATACATCTATCTACTTTTGTATGTGTGTGTGTACAGAATGGGACTTCCCCAGTGGCTCAGCGGTAAAGAATCTCCCTGTAATGCAGGAGATGTGGGTTCGATCCCTGGGTTGGGAAGATCCCCTGGAGGAGGGCATGGAAACCCACTCCAGTATTCTTGCCTGGAGCATCCCATGGACAGAGGATCCTGGTAGGCTATGGTCTATGGGGTTGCAAGGAGTCAGATACAACTGGGCACACACACACGCATGTACAGAATGTATCTGTGCCTGTACTTATCAAGTCACATCCTAGCAGCTAATTAAGTATTGATAAACTGCTATTCTTTCTTTAAAGAATAGATAATAAATGTGACATAAAGAAGTTTCACCAACTTTGAAGATTATATTACAAAATGTGACATCACTTTTATCCTATAGTTAGGTTATTATCTTATTGATACTACAAATTGATTTAACAACTGGTGTATGAAGAAATGATGTTGCTGGAAGTGAACTTCTGTCCTTTGAACATGTGAGCGATCGTGATAGGAATTAGAGTTTTATGCAATCCAGGTTCTACCACAGACATTTCGGTAGAGCAGGGTAGGACTTTGGGATGTGCTGGGTTTGGACTAGAGTTTATGAAAGACTGGGTGGCCTCTAGGTGTTGATGTTCTTTAGATAGAATAAAATAAGTACGGAAATGACTCATCCATTCAAAGCTTTCTTGTGGGAGTTCGTCTGTCTTCCCATTTCAAGACTTGGGAAATAATCCATTGCAGTTGAAAATGAAACTGTCATCATTTAACAGCCACAGTTCCTTTCCCTGAACTTCTTTATCCTTATTTTGTTACTGAGATGTAACAGCACTGGTCTGTAATGATGTATCACTATAATACACTGCATCTTCCAAGGCACTTTGCAAAAGCTGTGGGGGAATCTTATTCATGCTGGTGGGAGGGCACAATGGTACAGTCACTTGCAGGACAGTTGGCAGTTTCTTACAGAACTCAGCATCCCTGTGCCCTCTGATCCAGCAATCATGCTCCTTGGTATTTACCTGAAAGAGTTAAAAACTTCTTTCTGCACAAAAAATTGCATGCAGTTTTTTTTCATTTCTTTCTTAAATTTAAAAAAATTTTTAAAGTATAGTTAATTTACAATGTTGTTAGTTTCAAGTATACAGTAAACTGATTCAGTTATACCTTCTTATATTCAGTTATATATTCTGTATATAGATTTTTTTCAGATTCTTTTCCATCATAGGTTATTACGAGATATTGAATATAGTTTCCTGTGCTAGTCAGCCATTCCTTGTTGTTTACCTGTTTTATATGTAGTTGTTCGTATCTGCTAATCCCAAACTCCTAATTTATCTCTCCCTCCCTTCCCCCATCCCTTTTGGTAACCCTAAGTTTGTTTTCTATGTCTGAGAGTCTATTTCTGCTTTGTAAATAAGTTCATTTACATATTTTTAAAGATTCTACAAATAAGTGATAGCGTGTGATATTTGTCTTTCTCTGTCTGAGTCACTTCACTTAAAACGATAACGTCTAGGTCCATCCACGTGGATGTTTATAGCAACTTTGTTCATAGCTGCCAAAATCTGGAAACCACTTATATGTCTTTGGTCGGTGAATGGATAAACTGTGGTCGATTCAGACAGTGGAATATAATTCAGTGCTAAAGAAAAAAGAGCTATCAAGGCATGAAAAGACATAGAGAAAGCTTAAATGCATAGTGCTGAGTGGAAGAAGCTAGTGTGAAAAGGTTACATATAGCATGATTCCAACTCTGTGACATTCTGGGAAAGGGTATGGAGACAGTACAAAGGCCAGTGGCTGGCAGGAGTTAGAGGGGAGGGAGGGATCAACTGGAGTAGAATGGAGGATTTTAGGGCATTGAAAGTACTTTGCATGGTACTTTCATGGCAGACACATTTCATTATACATTTGCCCAAAACCACAGAATGCACGGGCTTCCCAGGTGGCACTAGTGGTAAAGAATTTGCCACGAAGAGTCAGACACGACTGAGCACACATCGAATGTGCTGTACCAAGAGTGAGCCCCATGGTAAACTATGGACTCTGGGTGATAAAGATGTGTCCATGATGGATCTTCAGTTCCCAGTGGACCATTGGTGGGGGTTGTTGATGCTGGGGGAGTTTGTAGGGGTGGGGACAGGGGGTGTTCTGTAACCTTAAAACTGGTCTAAAAAAAGAAATTTAATCCATTTTTACAACTTAAAATAAACTGACTGTGAGTTTAATTAGCTTGATCATTCAGAGATGACCAATCAGGCCTTTTGCTCACTTTGTCCATGTGACTGGCAGCAAATCTGTACAGAAATGCTTGTGGGTGGGGCCTTCTGCTCCCTCCCTGAACATGAGAGTCTCATTTGCTTTCAGCCAGATTGGCTGATGCAGCCGTGGTGCATCCCCCCTCGCCCCCCCACCCCCACCCCATTTTGCGGCCCTGAAAGCAGCATTGTGTGAGTGCAGCCTCCGTGCCCGTTGGCAATTTTCACTAATTGTTGACAGCGCTCTAATTTTTACACTCTCTTTAAAGGATCTTTGTGTGTGCTGATTGCAGAAGGTAATATTTCTGGCATCAGTAACCATGGTAATGAATCATCCCCTCTCAGAAGGGGTACCAGCTGCACTAGCGTCTGGGTAGTAGCATCCCCATGATCTGCTAACGAGCCGCTTCTCATTTGCTGTGGGGAGGACCTTCCCGCTTTTTCACGTGTTTGCTTGGGTTTGGTTGAGGGCTCTTCCTCAAGAATAACATTAGATAAAATAAATCCCATTTGCTAAAACCTGGATCTTAGTTTCAGAAAGCAGAGCAAGCCTTTTGTAGAACGAGAAGCATTGGGTTGGGTGGGGAGGTCGGGTGGCGAGGTTGGGTGGGGAGGCCATCTCCCCCTACCCCTCTGCCTGCCTCCAGCCCCCAGCATCGCATCGCGTGTCTTCCAGGCAGCAGCACGCCTTCCATCAGCATTCTCCTCTGACCACTGGAGAAAGGAGTGTAAATATTTCAAAGATGTCTGTTATGAATAATTGAAGAGAAATTTTAAAAAGCTCCTAAACTCTCTTTGAATTATGTAATGAGAGCTTTGAGATGTGGTAGCATTTTGCCTTATCAGATTGAGCTCTCTTTTGTGGGAAGATTGAAGTGGAAATGTAAGCCATTGTTTTCCTTGATGCCATCACTAATGATGGGACCAGGAATAAGGAGAGCTCACTGACCTTGGCAGAAACCGGAGTCTATAGGAGCCAGTGTCCTTTCCTTCCACGCACTGGTTCCTCAAACAGACAGGAGACCCTTGCCAGCTTTTCCATCACTTGAATCCCTAACCTTGGCTGCTTCAGCCAGGTGACTGTTTGCAGAGAACTAAGGAAAATGGATACCCAGAATACCTGCTGAGTATCCTTTTCCACAGTCACTTACGCAGACAGCCGGTCATATGTTCCTGGTGCGGACCCTGGTTTTCATGCTGAGCACTTTCCAGCAGAACTGTGTGTGAGAGGCAGCATGTATGTACATAAGGCTGACGTGTGGTGCTTTTCATGCTGTTCACGTGTCCACTTGTTTTCTCCTTCCAGTCACTCTTTGATGGATGTAACTGTTTCCATTTTACAGATGAGAGACCGCAGGAATGCAGGTTAAGAACTCACTACCTTCAAAACATTTTTTCTAGTGAATGAACTTGTAAGTTCAAAATGCATTGTTCTAGGACACATCTGAGACAGACATATTAAAAATAGGGTCTTGTCCCATCAGGATTATTTTTGGAAAATGTCCATCCTTTTCAAAGGGACTAATCTACTATGTCACTTAAGAAAACAAGTCATAGGTCCCTTTCTAGATGTTTTGCATCAACTCAGAGAGTAAGATCGAGAAACAGCCAGCTGGCAGAGTGAGGCCCTTGGCCGTAGCTGGTAGAGCCGGGACAGTGCGACTCAGTGGTTGGTGCTTGGGCGGCTGCAGTCAGGGACGCAGAGAGCGACACCACAGAATGGCACGAACATGACCACATACACAGTTCAAGGCTTAGTCGGCAGGATGTGTTTGGGAGAGGAGGGGGTGAGGATGGGGCAAAGAGACAGAAATGAGACAATTTCGGGTTTCAGGCTTTAATAAACATCTTGTGTTCCACAGCAGGAGGCTCATTTTTCTTCCTTCCAGAAATGATAACCCGACTCTGATTTTCCCTTTGGATACTTTCCTAGTAGAAGGAAGAGCTGCAAGAATAGTTAATATCCTTGCACAATTCTTCTATGTGAACTAATCACTTGCTTTATTATTTTTATTTTATTATTTTATTGAAGTATTATAGATATCCAATATTGTATGTTACATATGTACAATATAGTGATTCACAATTTTTAAAAGTTAAAGTCCATTTATAGTTATTATAAAATATTGGCTCTATTCCCTGTGCCATACAGTATGCCCTGTAGATTATTTATCTTATACCTAACTAGTCTGTATGTCTTAACCCCCTACCCCTGTCTTGCCCCTCTGTCCTTCCCTTACCCCACTGGTAACCACTAGTTTGTTCTCTATAGCTATGAGTCTGCTTCTTTTTGGTTATATTTACTACTTTGTTGTATTTTTTAGATTCCACATGTAAATGATAACATTCAGTATATGTCTTTCTCTGTTTGACTTATTTCACTTAGCATAATACCCTCCAAGTCCATCCATTTTGCTGCAAATGGCAACATTTAATTCTTTTTTTTATGACTGAGATAGTATTCTATTGTGTATATGTATGTATAATATTAATATATTTTATATGTAGTATATATGGCATCTTGTTTATCCAGTCAGTTATTTATAGGCACTTCAGTTGTTTCCATTTCTTGGGAATTGTAAATAATGCTGCTAGGAACAGTGGGGGGTGTGTATATCTTTTTGAAGTAGTGTTTTCATTTTTTCCAAATATATACCCAGGAGTAGGATTGCTGGATCATACAGTAATTCTGTTTTTAATTTTTTGAGGAATCTCCATGCTGTTTTCCACAGCAGCTGCACAGTTTACATTCCTACCAACAGTATACAAGGGTGTCCTTTTCTAATATTCACTTGCTTTAAGCAGAGACTTATTTTTTGAATTTAGCTGTGGTGATAGTTTAGACACTAAGTCATGTCTGACTCTTGTGACCCCCATGGACTGTAGCCCACCATTCCTCTCTCTCCATGGTATTTCTCAGGCAAGAATACTGGAGTGGGTTGCCATTTCCTTCTCCAGGGGATCTTCCCAACCCAGGGATTGATCCCGTCTCCTACATTGGTGGGTGGGTTCTTTACCGACTGAGCCATCAGAGAAGCCCCTTTGGAACTTAGCTACTAGTGGCAAATAGTATTAAATCTTTCATTATCAGAGCTGTGTTCCAGAATCCAATTGACAGGTGGAAAATATGGGGACTTTGGTCTTTCCAACAGCAAATCACAGTGAGACCAGCTTTACTGGTGTTGTCCTTTAAAAAAACATGACTATATTCCCTTAAAAATTCACTTTTAGTGTTGAGTACATGAGTCACGAGAGCTTCCCAGGTGGTGCTAGTTTAAAGAACCCGTCTGCCAACACAGGAGACATATTAGACTCTGGTTCAACTTCTGGGTGGGGAAGATCTCCTAGAGAAGGAAATGGCAACCCACTCTAGTATTCTTGCCTGGAGAATCCCATGGACGGAGGAATCTGGTGGGCTACAGTCCATCGGGGTCCCAACGAGTTGGACATGACTGAAGTGACTTAGCATGTGTGCACACACATGAGTCATGAATGCTCACACTTTGGAAAAGCGGAGAAGGGTAAGGAGGTCTTTGCCGGCTCTGGTGAGGGTGGGGGACAGAACAGTCCTCCTGGCGGTGGAGCATCTTTGAGCATATTCATCCCACTTCAAAACCTGTGATGTCTTGGAAGGGATCCATTTGTAGAGACGCAAAGCGACAGATGGTGTGCGAAGGAGAGAGACTGCGACAGCAGAAAATGCATTCGCTTATTAAGAAATCAGCTACTTGAGACAGCACGGCAGGTTTCCATGGAGCAGGCGTGGGGCTTGACTCAAAGGGAAGGGGGATTTCCCAGCTGCTCGCTCTGAAGTTGGGATTTATCTTTGGATCACCAGCATTTACAGTCATCTTACGAAAGCCTCCTCCCTGAGTCAGGGATTCTTGCGTTGATTCCCCTGCCCTTGCTTCCACTCCTCGGGGCCCTGATTCTGCCCATGTTGCTCCTCATGGATGCTCAGAGCAGGGATCGTTGATCTGGCTGCTCCAGGCCCTGTGCTGGGCTGTAGGGGGACACGGACAACTGGGAGATATGGTTCTCATGAGCTCGTAGTTCAGAGGAGGGCACGGGGTGCGGGAAATGCTGTGTCGAGGGGGAGATAGCAGATATGAGCCCACGAAGTGGCCTCATGTAGGACATCAGGGAGTGGTGGGGACTGTGGTGATCTGGAGGCAGAGATGTGAGCAGGGGGATTTTTGTGTGCAAATGTCTGGTTTTTAAAACACCTCTGGTGAAGGAAAACTCACTGGAAGCCGAACTCGGTTCCTGGCCCGCCAGCTCACACAACACAGGGCTAGAGGAGGAGATGGTCCAGGACACTCCTGTCCCTTCCTCTTTCTGAAACTTAGGAGGAGACAAACTTTCTGTTTGTCTGTTAAACAGACAAACACTCCAAGGAGAACAAAAAGCAAATGCAAAGAGCTTGAGCTCCTACTTGGCCTCGAACACAGTGGTGACACCTATAGCATCAGGATGGCAGCACCCAGGTTTGAATCCTGGTCTAACTGCAGGCTGTGTGGGCATGAGGGAGTCCTCAGTTTTCTCATCTGCAGGATACTAGTAGTCACCACCTCGTGGCTGTCATGAGGATCAAACAAGCTGATACACGTGCAGGGCCTGGAAGCATGTCTGGCACCATGTAAGTGTTAGCTGTTGTCGGAATTACAGAGGCAGATGGTTTCTGACTGTGAGGATCCCAGAAAAAGTGTGACGAGGTGACTCAGCTCAAGATGCCCCCATGCTCCAGACATCCTCCCCATCAGCATCTTCTCGGCTCATCTTTGTGGTCCCTCCCCTCCAGTCCTCGTCTCCATCCTTGGCTGTGCCTTCTTCCCAGATTTGGGCCAGCACCGCTGAGCTGTTATGTGCGTGTGAGCTGCTTGGAGGTCTTGATGAAATGCACCTTTGAATTTTATGGATCTGAGCAGGACCACACTTGTAAAAAGAGCCCAGGTTTTGCCAACTTTGAGAAGCTAGGAGCTAAGGACGTGCCGCCTCCATACCCTCTCCCCAGAAAAGCCTTGCCTTCAGGATCCAAGTCTCGTGCAGCCCGTGCGCAGCATCCACCTCTCCATCCACACGGCTGGCCTGCCAGCAGCGGGAAGGTGGACGCTGCATACACGGAGCATCCCAGTTCGGTCATCACTCCATCTGCCCCACTGGCTCCCATGACTCAGGCCACATCTCCTACCGTGGGAGTGTCTCATGTGAATAGCGTTTCAGAGCTGTCCTCAGATCTCAACACACTGAGGAGAGTCATTTTCCCCCAGAATAGATACAGTACAACAGAGCCTTATGCGGTAGGCTTGTTCCCCCTGGACACCCACCAGCCTGGGTCTGTTATGCTTCCACTTACAGTCTGTCTACAGCAAACCTGTGAGGAGGGTGTGAAAGCATCTCCACTCTGAGAGAGCCATTTGGTCACAGGCCACACCTCACTTTGCTCCAAGATGCCCAAGCCACAGCTATCCCACGGACTTATGAGAATAAATAAATAGTATTTATCCCACAGTTCTCTTTGTTAAAACTCCCCCAAATCCAGGAATATGGGACCATCAGGCCTCTCTGTGTGTTGGTACCAACTAACAAACTTGTAAGCATCCCAGCCACAAAGTAGCAGAAAAGAGTGTTATTAAGAGAAAGAAGACTCTGTGAATATGTTTATTTTAATGGGAAAATGACAGTTACTCAAAGCACAGTAATGTGACCTGGTCTTCCAAAGGCCCAGCATGAGTAGCCCCAGGGCTGATGACACTTGGTCAAGGTCAAGTGCACTTTTAGGGGAGTTTTAAGGGGGTCTTCATCGCCACAAGTATCAGGGATTAGCTACCACGACCAGTGACCCTCCTGATCAGTACCTTGTTTAATCACGGACCTGTTGGTTCTGCAGACATTTATTTCATCCTGTCGGCTTACTGATGTGTGGGAGCAGGCAGGAGAGTAGATTTGATTTGGAATAAGAGGAAAGGATGAGAATTCAGTAAAACACAGATGGTGTGGGTATCTTGTGTTGGGAAGTTTGGAAGAATTGAAATGAGATTGGCTATCAATCGTGTTCCCAGCCAGCCCCTGGGAAAGTGTCTGGGGGAGACCAGCATGCAGGTGTGGCCCCTGGTCCCCGTCCAGAGATCGGGGATGGATGACGTCGGCCAGGTCAGAGCCAGTTACAGGGCAGTGAGCCTGCGGGCAGCCAGACCAGGAGTGAAAGCACCACTGAGCAAAGCTGGGACAAGACCGAGGGCCGGGGCCAGGCCCTGAGGACTCTGAGGGGCTGTGATTCCCCAAGTCCACGGCAAAGCTGGCCACCCCCAGGCTGTGCCTGTGGCTGACGGTTTTCACAGTGAAATGGACACAGCAGGGGCTCAAAGAGAATCTGCTGAGATGTGACTGGCAGATATCACGGAAAACCCCAAATTCAGGGAAGCATTTGGCTTTGGGTGGAAACGGAGAAAGACATGTAAAGAGGATGGTGAGAATGGAACACAGGGTGTGACATAAAAAGCCCACAAGACTCTGCGCACACGTGCTCTACACACCCAGGAAGGAATCTAGACCATTCTGCTGGAGGGTATTGGAGGCATCCTGGAGATAATGAAGTTTAACCCACAGAAGCATCCTGCCGGCGCAAGGGCTGCAATTTCCCAGGTGATGTTATAGAGATGTCGCAGAGGGAGGGTCTGGTTTGAAATTCACCCACGAGGAACAATCACAGTTTCTCTCAAATTGTGGCCCAGAGGGGGCATCCCAAGTGGCTCAGCAGTAAAGAATCCACCTGCAGTGAAAGAGACTCAGGTTTGATCCCTGGGTTGGGAAAATCCCCTGGAGAAGGAAATGGCAACTCACTCCAGTATTCTTGACTGGAGAATGCCATGGACAGAGAAGCCTGGCGGGCTACAGTCCATGGGGCAGCAAAGAGTCAGACACTACTGAGCACACACGTATACCATGGCTTAGAGACCATCTGCCTAAGAATCACATGGGTGCACTTATTTAAAAATCAGGTTCCTGATCTTGGTCAGAAGCTCTGAGGTGGAGCTTGGGAATTTGCATTTTTAATAAACCCTCCAGGAGATTTGTCATCAAATTGAAGTTTGAGAACCCCTGGCTCCAGTGCTGAAGGAACTTGCTGACTACACACACACACACACACACACACACAGCCAAGACCAGGACCAGCCTTTCTGGCCTGGCAGCCTTCCCACTAAACCCCTCCCTCACTCAGTAAACCCAGGTGCCCAGCACCATCTGCTGACACCGGTGTTTCTAAGGTGCTTATCAAAACTCAAGTCATTTTCTTTAAGGAGGATGATTTGGGGGAGGTCATATGACTGAAGGACAAGTGTCTCTAAAGAGAAACCCATTTGTTCAGAATGACCCCTGCTGTCTTTGTCAGTTGATGACTTAGAACCTGCCCTTTACCACCAAGTTAAAGAGGCTGGTTCGACACAGAAGTTAAGTTTTACCTTTCATGGTGAAACTCTTGCTTTACTTGTGAAAGCTGCATATTATGTGCTGGGATGAGGGTCCTTCTCATGTGGGGTGTCTCATTCTTGGTGGAGGAAGTGCCTTAGTTTAAACCTCAGCATCCACTCTGGTCCTGATGGTGACATGGGGAGGGCAGCCCTGCCCCCCTCCTCCTTTGAGGGTTGGCTCCAGCGCCCCTTTGGGCTGCAGGCTACCTGGGGCAGCCCTGCCTGGATGGGATGGACACAGCCCCCTCATCCCAGGTCTGGCACAAGGATGCCTACTCTTCCACAGCCAGAAGCCACATCCTCCAGTGATGGCCTTCCCTGAAATAGAGGCAACATGTTGGTGTCCTGGGACTGAATTTGAACTGAATTGCCTGCATTTGATTGAGCTTCTGTTTCTTTCTGGAGCTAAGGTGAGATGGAAGCTTGCCACCCTGACTTGTGGAAAAGGACCTGGTGTGTACGTGTTTTGATGAACAAAGGAACATGGGTTTGTTTAGCTGGAAAGGCTGTTCTCCTACATGGCTTGCTGTTACAGAAGCCACAGGACTGTGGCAAACACCCCCCAACAGTCCTTGGAAAAGTAAATCCCAGAGTTCAGGCCTCAGAGATGAGGAGGGGCGAGGCCCGCACAGGTCCACCAGGAAGAGGGGCTCCAAAGCCCCAGAACATGGGCTCCAGCCAGCGTGGGGCCCAGAGGCCAAGCTGGGGCATGGGGTAGCAGTTCTTCCTAGCAGAGAGCACCCGGTGATGCTGCAGAGCATTCAGCCGGCACTGATGGCCCTCGTTGGAAACAGACACCGTCCACCCCCTCAACCTGACCCTAGGCACAGACCATTCCCCCAGTGAGCTTTCCTGAAATGGGCTGTAACCTGCACAGCGGGAGGAGGAGGAGGTGATGAAGGTGATGACGAAGATGGTGATGCAGATGACCATGGACCTTGGTTGGCAAAGTAATGTCTCTGCTGTTTAACATGCTGTCTGGGTTGGTCATAACTTTTCTTCCAAGGAGTAAGCGTCCTTTAATTTCATGGCTGCAGTCACCATCTGCAGTGATTTTGGAGCCCCCCAAAATAAAGTCTCTCGCTGTTTCCATTGTTTCCCCATCTGTTTGCCATGAAGTGATGGGACTGGATGCCATGATCTTAGTTTTCTGAATGTTGAGTTTTAAGTCAACTTTTTCGCTGTCTCTTTCACTTTCATCCTGAGGCTCTTTAGTTCTTCTTTACTTTCTGCCATAAAGGTGGTGTCATCTGCATATGTAAGGTTATTGATATTTCTCCCAGCAATCTTGATTCCAGCTTGTGCTTCCTCCAGCCCGGCATTTCGTATGATGTACTCTGCATATAAGTTAAATAAGCAGGTGACAATGTACAGCCTTGACATACTCCTTTCCCAGTTTGTAACCAGTCTGTTGTTCCATGTCCAGTTCTAACTGTTGCTTCTTGACCTGCATACAGATTTCTCAGGAGGCAGGTAAGATGGTCTGGTATTCCCATCTCTTTAAGAATTTTCCAGTTTGTTGTGGTCCACACAATCAAAGGCTTTGGCATAGTCAGTAAAGCAAAAGTAGATGTTTTTCTGGAGCTCTCTTGCTTTTTCAATGATCCAACAGATGTTGGCAATTTGATCTCTGGTTCCTCTGCCTTTTCTAAATCCAGCTTGAACATCTGGAAGTTCACAGTTCATGTACTGTTGAAGACTGTCTTGGAGAATTTTGAGCATTACTTTGCTAGCGTGTGAGATGAGTGCAATTGTGTGGTAGTTTGAACATTCTTTGGCATTGCCTTTCTTTGGGATTGGAATGAAAACTGACCTTTTCCAGTCCTGTGGCCCCTGCTGAGTTTTCCAAATTTGCTGGCATATTGAGTGCAGCACTTTCACAGCATCATCTTTTAGGATTTGAAATAGCTCAACTGGAATTCTATCACCTCCACTATCTTTGTTCATAGTGATGCTTCCTAAGGCCCACTTGACTTCGCATTCCAGGATGTCTGGCTCTAGGTGAGTGATCATACCATCGTGATTATCTGGGTCATGAAAATCTTTTTTGTATAGTTCTTCTGTGTATTCTTGCCACCTCTTCTTAATATATTCTGCTTCTGTTAGGTCCATACCATTTCTGTCCTGTATTGTGCCCATCTTTGCATAAAATATTTCCTTGGTATCTCTAATTTTCTTGAAGAGATCTCTAGTCTTTCTTATTCTATTGTTTTCCTCTATTTCTTTGCATTGATCACTGAGGAAGGCTTTCTTTTCTCTCCTTGTTATTCTTTGGAACTTTGCATTCAAATGGGTATACCTTTCCTTTTTTCTTTGCCTTTCACTTCTCTTCTTTTCATAGCTATTTGTAAGACCTCCTCAGACAACCATTTTGCCTTTTTGCATTTCTTTTTCTTGGGGATGGTCTTGATCCCTGTCTCCTGTATAATGTCACGCACTTCCATCCATAGTTCTTCAGGTACTCTGTATATCAGATCTAATCTCTTGAATATATTTGTCACTTCCACTGTGTAATTGTAAGGGATTTGATTTAGGTCACACCTGAATAGTCTAGTGGTTTTCCCTATTTTCTTCTATTTCAGTCTGAATTTGGCAATAAGGAGTTCGTGATCTGAGCCACAGTCAGCTCCCAGTCTTGTTTTTGCTGATTGTATAGAGCTTCTCCATCTTCCATGCAAAGAATTTGACCATCTGGTGATGTCCATGTGTAGAGTCTTCTCTTGTGTTGTTGGAAGAGGGTGTTTGCTATGACCAGTGCATTCTCTTGGCAAAACTCTATTAGCCTTTGACCTGCTTTGTTTTGTACTCCAAGCCTAAATTTGCCTGTTACTCCAGGTTACTCTTGACTTCCTGCTTTTGCATTCCAGTGCCCTATAATGAAGAGGACATCATTTTTGGGTGTTAGTTCTAGAAGGTCTTGTAGGTCTTCATAGAACTGTTCAGCTTCTTCAGCATTACTGGTTGGGGCATAGACTTGGATTACTGTGATACTGAATGGTTTGCCTTGGAAATGAACAGAGATCATTCTGTCGTTTTTGAGATTGCATCCAAGTACTGCTTTTCGAACTCTTTTGTTGACTGTTATGACGAGCTATGGTGATCACTTAAAGGACAGAGTAGGAATCGCACATTCTGTTCTATGATCAATCCTGTGTGATTTTTCTTCCATGTTTCAGGTAGTCAAGCTTTTGCACCATAAACACACCTCAAGCCACAAGTGTAGCCATGTTGGCTTTTTCATTAAGTGAGGTTAATTATTCAGAGGTTTTTTAAAACGGTCTGGTCAATATTGCAGAGACTGAAATCTCCAGAAGATGGCAGCAGTGAGACACACTTGCGCCATAATCTCAGACTGTATCCAGGACATTCACATTTGAGCAGACACATTCCTACCAGAATCCATTATTACACACTGCCAGTAAAAAACAATCACTTTACATAGAAAAATAGTAACAGATCAGTCTTTCACTCAATAATTTTGAATCATAAAATGTGAGAAACAGGGGAAAACACCTTTCCTATATTTCTAATCCAAGTGTCATGTGTTTATATCCCAATTTCCAGAAAATAAATATTGCATGTGCTGTTGAAATTTATTGCTTCAACAAGGCATAAGGTCTATTGCTTAGAAATTTGCTTTTGCTACAAGAGCTGGGAAACTGAAATGTTGGGAATCTATCAAATGTAGACTTTTGGTAAGAGGGGTTCTCTGTGTTTTGGGGTGTCTCAGAAAGGACACCAGTCTTTTTCTTAGATAAGGGAAGACTGAACTTGGTTGTTTTATTGCCAGCATAGGAGTTAACTTTATTCCAAGAAAGACATTATTAGATGGGATTGCATATGCTCTTCTTGTTAATGTAAATATTCTGAAAAAAGTGGAAAAGTGAAATTGTTAGTTGCTTAGTCTTGTCTGGCTCTTTGTGACTCCATGGACTGTAGCCCACCAGGCTCCTCTGTCCATGGAATTCTCCAGGAAATTCTAGTGGAATAGGTAACCATTCCCTTCTCCAGCAGATCTTCCTGACCCAGTGATCAAACCCGGGGAAGTATGAAAGTGAAAGTCTCTCAGTCACGTCTGACTCTTTACAACCCCATGGACTATACAGTCCATGGAATTCTCCAGGCCAGAATACTGGAGTAGGTAGCTTTTCCCTTCTCCAGGGGATCTTCCCAACCCAGGGATCAAACCCAGGTCTCCTGCATTGCAGGTGGATTCTTTACCAGCTGAGCCACAAGGGAAGCCCAAGAATACTGGAGTGGGTAGCCTATCCCTTCTCCAGCAGATCTTCCCAACCCAAGAATTGAACCACGGTCTCCTGCGTTGCAGGCAGATTCTTTACCAACTGAGCTATCAGCGCTGGGGAGGTATAAACTAATTAATTTTTTTATTTTTAAACTTAATTAATTAATTTATTTTATTTTTGGCTGCGCTGGTTCATCCTTGCTGCATGCAGACTTTTTCTAGTTGTGGTGCACAGGCTTCTCATTGTGGTGGTTTCTCTTGCTGGGGAGCACTGGCTCTACATGCGTGGGCTGAGTAGTTGTGATGCACAGGTTTAGTTGCTTCACAGCTTATGGGATCTTCCCAGATCAGGGATTGAACTCATGTCTCCTTCATTGGCAGGTGGATTTTTAACCACTGGGATAACAGTGAAGTCCAACTCAGTGGCATTTTATTTTATTTTTTTTAAAAAGTAACCGAAAAAAAGAGGCATAGAAAGCCCTATCGGAAATACCCGGAAGACCGACGTGACCCGGATGTCAGTGGTATTTTAAAAACAACTGGTCTCCATCTAGCTGTTTGTGGCTGGCAGATCCTGAAGCCCATTGTGAAGCAGAGGGCACCTTACTTTAGTAGATGGTCCTGCGAGGTGGAAATTGCATTTGGGCTGACACTCATTCATCTGGGTGTACCTGTGACTCCTTAGAGGGCCACGGTGGAGAGGATCGGAGGTTCTTTGGAAGGGATACTGCTCTTACTGTCAGTGACTCTCTGCATGTTTTGTGCTATTTTGCTATCACTCATATATATAGGAACACATACATACACATAAAAACATATACACACCCAAGAACACACACACGAGACATCATTTCTGCATTTTCCTTGTCTCAACTGAAAAGGACCCAAGTTCCAGTCCCACCAGCAAAACTTTTGGGTATCATCTCTAAATGACATATGGAAATGCAGGGATGACAAAGGGTCCAGAAGCTTCAACTGAAGTCACTTTCAGTCTTGACCTCATTCCCTTGTCTGCTTGACAAGGGCTGTGGGCTTCTCAGGGCTCTTTCAGGTGTAACATTTCACCTTCTTTTGGAGGCATTGGGAGAGGATTAAGGATTTACCTCCTCCCCTGACTACTGCCCAACTCTGCCAGAAGTAAGAAAGAGCATTCTCTCTGCTTCAGCACACCCAGACAAGACAGCTGAAGAGATACCACACCAAGGAAACGTGGGACTTCCAGAGACTCCCCACACCTGAGTCCTTTCTTGGAACATACAGCTTTTAGTTCTAGAGTCATAAATCTCAGATTCCTACAAACATGAACACTGTCTTCTGCAACAAGATTCAGAAAAGCTGTTCTTTCTACCTGTGCATATTGCCCCTGGCAGGAAGCAAATGTCAGCTCATACCTGTGTAATTGATCTGTGGCATCTCAGTTTCAAGGCTTAGCCAAAATAGTTACTAATAGATTTTAGATGACAGATACGGAATTTTCTTCTCTTGTCCTTCAGTGGGAAAATCAGAAGGATGAACTGTGATTAGGTTTTGATGCCTTTACGGTAATTTTTGGAAAGCTTAAAATATTAAGAAAAAAACTGGAGTGTATATGAACAATGTTTTAGTTGTCTGTTTAACAAACATAAATTTATTGAATTGACTTGGCAGGTAAAGTGCATTTTTTTCTTTCATTATTTTAAATTTTTGTTAAGCTGAAGATTATATATAAAAACACCAGAACAATGCATCACTCAACAAATGTTAATTTAATTTTTTATAAAATGTACTTGAAGGGTGATTATTTGTAATCATCTTAAGAATACCTAGATTTTTTACGTGATAGCAGTTCACATTAGAAGACTAAAGACAAACAGGTTGTTTTAAGTAAATGTTGGCTAGTTTTGCAGAGGATTTTTTAGACTAAGATCTGCTGAAACCTCAGAACTTGAAAGATGAACCATCCTGTCATTGACAAAGTGTTCCTGATCCATGGAGCCCATTTTATCCATCTGGCCTTCTTTCCTTTAATTTAAGGTATAAAAGCTCAAAGACCAACATCTCCAGGAGCTTCTGATCTTGAAGCATTCTTTATAAATTCTGGAAGGCCCAGGAAGCATCGTATAGGTACTAAGGTTCATTAGTGTCATGAGCTCTAGTGTCATGAACTCTTTAGAAGAAATAGATTTTACTACAGCAAGAAGCGGACCCGCCTATCTCAATAGTTATAAAAACTTGTCAGAGTTGTATTTTCACAAGATCTGCGCCCAAAGAGCCTTATTTCTTGATTGACAGCCGAAACCTCTCTTAATAAGTACTGAACAGCAGCGGCTCAGCATTCACAACACGGCTGGAGGGACAGGAAAGGCGCTGCTTCTGCCCCAGGTGCCTGGAGATGGGAGCGGTTAAGACAGGAGGACCGAGCCCAAAGATTCTGGGACTTGGGTGCTCACTGATTATGACAGAGGCGAATTCAATAAGCGTTTGACACAGAGACAGTACGTATTTTTTAAAAGGAAACAAACGCCTTTTTGATTGAGAGAGTGCTCTGGCAAAGTAAATGTCAGCATAATGCAGAGAATAGCCTACGCTATCTGTTATCACCATGGTTACTGATGTAGTGGGTCGTCTTCACTCGTTGGAGAATCGATACTGAACGGCTTTATTTTTCCATTAATAGCCCTTAGCTGTGCTCTGTTGAACATCACCACTCCTTTCTCTCTGCGAGGAGCCAGTCCAGTTATATAAACCTTTAGTATTTCCAGTTATTATAACAGTCTTATTCTAAAAACAAGTCCTGTTTACTTGCTTTAAAATTACATATTGTTTATTGAAGTAAACTTTGTGTAGTGAAATGCATGTGTGGTAAGATTCACTGACTTTCAGCAAACTTATACCCTGTGTAGGATGCAAGATGAATGTGCAAAAATAAATTGTATTTCTGTATGGTGATGGTGGTGGTTTAGTTCTCAGTCATGTCTGACTCTTGTGACCCCATGGTCTGTAGCCTGCCATGCTCCTCTGTCTATGGGATTCTCTAGGCAAAAATGCTGGAGTGGATTGTGATTTGCTTTTCCAGGGGATCTTCCTGACCCAGGGATCAAAGCTAGGTCTCTTGCTTTGGAGGTGGATTCTTTACCAACTGAGCCACCAGGGATTTCTGTATACTAACTATTAAAAATCTGCAAATGAAACTGAGAAAATGATTTCACTATAGCTTCATAAAAAGGCTAAAATATTTAATATTTAAGAATAAATTTACAAACTAGTGTGAAACTTGTACACTGAAAATATAGTACAAACAAAATGTGGTACATCCATATGATGGAATATTATTCAGCACATGATACCACATGGATGAACCTCTAAAACATTATGTAAGACAGATGCAGAAGGCTACATATTGTATGACTCCTTTTCTGTGAAAGGTCCAGAACAGGCAAATCCATAGAGGCAGAAAGTAGGTCATGGCTGCCAAAGCTTAAGGGGAGAAAGAAATGAGGAGTAACTGATGGGTCTGGGTTTCTTTTTGGAGAGAGGAAAATGTTCTGGAATTAGACAGTGGTGGTGGCTGCACAACCCTGGAAATTGACTGAAATAGTTGAATTACATTTTTTGAGAGGGTGAAGTTTATGATGTGTGAATTTTATACATATATATGGCTGTTATGAAAGTGTACACCTAAGTTATCACTGACTTGTTCATACTTAAACTTCAAGCTCATGTTCAATTCATTTGCCTACTCCAACCTCCAAGCTAGACTTTTGCTCCTACCGTGTTCCAGACTCTTTACTGAGAGGGCAGGGAGAAGGGAAAGAAATATTGCCTTCTTATTTGACTCCATTGCAGGTTACCCGGTCCTCCTTGATTGGCTGTGACTTTTGTTCTAGCTCACTGTCTACAGGGTTGATATGGACAAGGCTCTGTCCAGTAGAAGCTGTTGTCTTCCTTACTCTTCTAAACTTTGGGGCACTCTTGGAAACCTCATCCACATCTCTGGACTGTTAGCTGATAGTATCAGCTACTGTTCCTCTGATGTGTGAAACTCTGGGTGCTACACACCTGTCTCCTGTTCTCTATCTTCCATGGTCTCCAGACAGTACCATATTGTGGGGATAAATACTTCCACTGCTACCTTGGTGCTTAAAATCTTGTTGAGGAAACTGTCTTGAGTATCATTGGTTGTCAACCCAACATATGCCTTTTCTAGCCCCTGCCTTTCTAGTTCTAAACAGAGCCCTGCATTTCCCCCCACTCTCCACCCCATCATCAGCCCTAGAGTTGGCACTCCTTAGATCAAACCCATCAAACCCATCTTGGTCATCTCACTCACCCATGCCCCACTCCCCACTCCAGCCAATGCTTAGTTTGGATGGAACTAGGACAAAACTTGGGCCAAGAAGACACAAGAAGTGATTTGCTGGAGGTTCTGGGGAGATTTTCAGGAGCAGTTCTTCTCACAAGGATGAGGAAGAATGTAGCCTCCATGCAACTGTCTCACCCCCATGAAATAATTAGCTTAAACTGCCTCCGACACTGTTGATGATAAAGAGGCGAGATGCAACAGCAGCAGGATTCCTTGTTGCGACTGTCAACCAACCAAGCCAGTCCTAGGGAGGATTGTACATTTAGGGAGACAGTACATTCCTTAGCAGTGTAACCCAGATGGAGTTGGATTTTCTATTTTTGATCAAAAGCAAACTGAGTCAGAAGCAAAATACATAGGTGAAGGGCAAAGACAGTCACAGGACAGGGAAGTTCAATCCCATTCAAACTCAACACTGTTCTTTCTTCTGTCTCACACTACAAACCTAATTAGCATGTGTTCTTGCACTTGTAGGCAATTAATTAGGACTGAGTGTCATGCTTTCCTTACCAAGAAGGTTTCTTGTTTTTCGAGCAGTACTGAAGTTCCTGTCACTAGGGCTGGTACTTGGTTTAGCAATTCTCAAGGGGATGTGTTGCTCTCACTTCTTCTCTTCCTCCTTTAATTTTTAAAAGCTGACATATAACTTACAAACAATATGGTGCACACATCCTAAGTGTACATCTTGGTGAATTTTTATTAAAAATTTTTTTATCTGAGTAGAGTTAATTTACATTGTTGTGTTAGTTTCAGGTGTAATTTTTAAACATGTATATTCTCACTGATCAACCACCCAGATGCAGACACAGAAAGTCATCAGCCCTGTCTCTGTTCAGTCAAGGCTTCCTTCCCGCCCCTGCAAAGTTTTGCTGCTCTTCCTTTTCTGTCACCATAGATGACCATGGCCTGTCCTTGACCTTTACATAAATAGATCATGGAGATGGATCTTTCCAGTTACGATTTCTTCTGTTTAGCAAAATATCTTCAGACATTGTCCACATAAATGCATTCATCAGAGTTTGTCTTTTCTTCTCACAGCTGTGTAGCACTCCATTTTTAATATCCCATTATTTATTTATCCATTCTTCTGATAAGCATTTGGATTTTCCCATTCCAGGGTGTTATGAATAAAGCTGCTGTGAACATTTTTGTCCACGTCTTTTGGATCCAGGAACTCATTTACATTGGGTGGACACATATAGTGGAAATGCTGGATCATGATACATACATCCTGTTTTTGTAGGATGTCAAATAGCTCTACTGGAGAAGGAAATGGCAACCCACTCCAGTACTCTTGCCTGGAAAATCCCATGGACAGTGGAGCCTGTTAGGCTACAGTCCATGGGGTCACAAACAGTTGGACATGACTGAGCGACTTCACTTTCACTTTTCACTTTCATGCGTTGGAGAAGGAAATGGCAACCTACTCCAGTGTTCTTACCTGGAGAATCCCAGGGACGGGGGAGCCTGGTGGGCTGCCTTCTATGGGGTCGCACAGAGTCGGACATGACTGAAGCGACTTAGCAGCAGCAGCAGCAAACAGTTCTACAGAGCGGTTGCTCCCATTAATACCCTACTTGCAGAATATTCATGTTTTACTTGTTTCACAACCTCCCACTTGGTACTGTCAGCCCTTTTAAGCCCTTCCGGTGGGGGTGTAGTGACCTCACTGTGGCTTTAATTTGTGCTGTAGTGATGACTATATATGAGTTAGCAGCAGCAGCAGATGACCATATATGATGTTCAACATCTTTTGGGTACTTTTTCTCTATTTGGATATTTGTTAACTGCTTGCTGAGTCTTTCCCTCACTTGGTAAAAAGAAGTTAAAATTGAATTTGAATTTTGTTGTTATTTTGTAGTTTTTTGAATAGTCTGAAATGAGTACTTCATCAGACATTTTGCAGGCGTGCTAAGTCGTTTCAGTTGTGTCCACCTCTTTTTGATCCCATGGACTGTAGCCAACCAAGCTCCTCTGTCCCTGGGATTCTCCAGGCAAGAATACTGGAGTGGGTTGCTATGCCCTCCTTCAGGGGCTCTTCCTGACCCAGGGATCAAACCCGGGTCTCTTGTATCTCCTGCATTGGCAGGCAGGTTCTTTACCACTAGCACAACCTGGGAAGGGATTGCAAATATCCTCCCCCTCTGTGACTAGCCCTTTTGCTTTCAATGTTGTCTTTTGTTGAACAGAAATTCTTAACGTTTTTTTTTCCTGCTGTGCCATTTGGCTTGTGAGGTTGAACTGAGGCCACAGCTGTGAGAGTGCCAAATCCTAACCCTTGGACCTACAGGGAACTCCCAGAAGTTGTTAATTTTAATGAAGATCAACTTATTAATCTTTTCTATCCTGGCTAACTTATTAATCAATTATTAATCTTTTATATCATGGTTACTGCTTTTGGTGCCTTGTTTAAGAAATTTTGCCCACTGATAGTCCTAAAATCTGTATGAATCATAAAAGACTTCCAATAGCCAGAGCAAACTTGAGAAAAAAGAACAAAGTTGGAGGTGTCAGTCTTCCTGATTATTTCAAACTATGCTGTAAAGCTGTACTGATTAAATACATTATTTACATGAAAAATCCTGACTCTACAGATTTTTTTTTTGTTCAGTCTTATTAACAGATATCTGACCCACCTTACTTCCCAATATCTTTTAGTCTTGCGGGGAGAAGGGGAGCTGAAATCCTTCTTCTTAGTGTACCTTGTCGGTTTGCCCAACCTACCACAGGACTCTGCACTGATGGATGCTATCTGGGTAGTGATCTAACCTGCAAAGTTGCCCCAGTTTTTTAACATTGGCATGATCCCCAGGCCTGATGAAAATTCTGCTGCACATCCAGAATGTCTGGTTAACACAAGATTAAGAACCAGCTGAGTCCTTATGCCAAGTTCATTATTCCTGCATCCAAGCAGGAGCTAATTTCTCAACCCACTTGGCTGTCTACCCTTGGAATAAACGAGCCCTCACGTGGAATTTCTCTTGGCTCCTGCATTGGAGGGTGGGTGGCAGGGGAGCAGTGCCATTTTTATTTGGTATGAAAAGCCCAAGAGGGATAATCCAAAATGGGGCTCATGCAAACAAGTCAGTAGTGGGCAAAGACATTGAAATGATATTCTCATTTCCTGATTCCTTTCTGTGGAGTGTGTCTGGGGAACTGAGTGCAGCAGAGCGCTCAGGGGTTGTCCTATCCCAGTGGCATCCTTGGCTCTGGAATGCAGGGTCTAGGACTTGAGATGTTCTTCTTCCTCAGTCAAGGCCTCATCACTCTCTTGTCTGTTTCCTGATCTTTAAAATATTTAAAGAAATAGTACCTGCAAGTGAGCTAGATGAGAGGATTAGTATAGCATACCTATTATGGTACCTGGTCAAGTAAAGACTTCATGAATGGTAGTCATTATTTTCTGTTCAGAGAAGATTTTTGTGTTCCTTTGTTCTAGTGAAATGGGTGTGGGTTGTGGACACAGCGAGGGAAGAAGAGGGTGGGATAGACTGAGAGAGTAGCATTGAAACATATACATTACCATACGTAAAACAGACAGCCAGTGGGAACTCGCTGTATGATGCAGGGAGCTCAAGCCCAGTGCTCTGTGTCAACTTACAGGGGTGGGGTGGGCTGGGAGGTGGGAGGGAGGTTCAAGAGGGAGGGGACTCATGGTTCCCTTATGGTTGATTCTTATGATTCTTACCAACTTATGGTTGATTCATACTGATATGGTAGTATCATGTTGATACATGGCAGAAATCAATACAGTATTATAAAACAATTACCTCCCATTAAATAAATTTGAAAAAAAAAAGACATTAAAAAATGGGTGTGGGAAGTAGATGCCTTGCCTGTGCTGTCTAGAATGTGACGCTAGTCACTTGTGACTACCAGGCCCTTTAGATGTGGCCGTCTGAAGTGAGATGTGCTATACATGCAAAATTACCACCGGGTTTTGAAGTCTTAGTTTGATTTTTTTTAAAAAAAGAAGGTAAAATATCCCATGAATCATTTTTGTATTGAGTACACATTAAAATAATGAATTTTGGCTGTATTGGCTTGAAGAAAACAAGCTATTGAAACGAATTTCACCTCTTTTTATTTTTAAATGTGGCTACTAGAAAATTCAAAATGAAACACGGGGCTGGCTTTATAGTTCTGGCTGTAGCGCTCCTTAAGCAGAGCCAGCTTAGACTTGGGCCGGGAGGCCCCGCCCCCCACCGGTGACGGCGCCGAAGGTCCGCCCACACTGCTGCATCCGCGTGCTTAGCCTGGCCTTAGCAGCAGCTGCTCTTGGAGCAGCATGGTTCGGGCCGCAGGGAACTCGCTTTTTACATCGTAATGCTTGCAAACTGGGGATGTGGCTGTTGGTTTTAGAGGTGGACCTTGCTCCAGATTAACAGGAGGAATTGAGGGTCAGGGGTCGTTGGTGGATGAAGTGTTTTGAGAAAAGACATCTAACTTGGTTTGATCCCTGTGTCAGGAAGATCTCCTGGAGAAGGAAATGGCAACCAACTCCAGTGTTCTTGCCTGGAGAATTCCATGGACAGAGGAGCCTGGCAGGCTACAGTCCATGGGGCTGCAAGAGTTGGACACGACTTAGCGGCTAAACAACAACTTATCAAAGGCTTCCTCTCATCAGGCGTGCAGTGGATTTTCTGTAACAAAGCATCTCTTTCAGGGGGTGGCACATGTCCTTCCTTCCTGGCCGAGGTTCTGAAGCATCATAAATGCACAGATGCACATGTGGGAACCCAGTGGACATGCGGGGCCCCAGGTCCACTTCCCAGCCGCACACCCTCCCCGGCCCTGGGGGCAGGGGCTGGTACTTAACATCTGTCACTGTCGCAGACACCTGTCCTCAAGATGCTGGGAGGTTCCAAAGACCCCACAGATGTGTCTATATCTGTATGTGGGTATATACAATGTGTGAAGTACTTATCAACTCCTTACATTAGCAACTAGATGAACATCAAACACTAGACTTTAATAGCTTTATTTTCATAAATATTGATATATGTCTTATGTTTTTATATATGTATAATCTATATCCTTTAAAATAATGCTTAATATTTAGGGAAATTCTGGAAAGAATATGATTTTCAGCTTTGATTTATTTTGGATTAAAAATTTTGACTCTAAAAGTTTTTGATACTCATTAACTAATAATTTATATATTGCCTTTAGGTTTTTTGTTTGTGTTTCTTTTTTTCCATTTATTTTTATTAGTTGGAGGCTAATTATTTTACAATATTGTAGTGGTGCCTTTAGATTTTAAAAAGCAATTTTAATATATTCTAATAAAATTTTTTTGAAAAATGTACATTAAAATAATTTAATTTTTTCATTTACTCATTTTATCATATACACTTTTTTAACATATTTATTTATTTATATCTGCCTCAAATTGCCAACATCCGCTGGATCATTGAAAAAGCAAGAGAGTTCCAGAAAAACATCTATTTCTGCTTAATTGACTATGCCAAAGCCTTTGACTGTGTGTATCACAATAAACTGTAGAAAATTCTGAAAGAGATGGGAATAGCAAACCACCTGACCTGCCTCTTGAGAAACCTATATGCAGGTCAGGAAGCAACAGGGTGTATATTGTCACCCTGCTTATTTAACTTATATGCAGAGTACATCATGAGAAATGCTGGGCTGGAAGAAGCACAAGCTGGAATCAAGATTGCCGGGAGAAATATCAATAACCTCAGATATGCAGATGATACCACTCTTATGGCAGAAAGTGAAGAGGAACTAAAAAGCCTCTTGATAAAAGTGAAAGAGGAGAGTGAAAAAGTTGGCTTAAAGCTCAACATTCAGAAAACTAAGATCATGGCATCTGGTCCCATCACTTCATGGGAAATAGATGGGGAGACAGTGGAAACAGTGTCAGACTTTTATTTTGTTGGGCTCCAAAATCACTGCAGATGGTAATAGTAGCCATGAAATTAAAAGATGCTTACTCCTTGGAAGGAAAGTTACGACCAACCTAGATAGCGTATTAAAAAGCAGAAACATTACTTTGCCAACAAAGGTCTGTCTGGGCAAGGCTATGGTTTTTCCAGTTGTTATGTGTGGATGTGAGAGTTGGACTGAGAAGAAAGCTGAGCGCCAAAGAATTGATGCTTTTGAACTGTGATGTTGGAGAAGACTCTTGAGAGTCCCCTGGACTGCAAGGAGATCCAACCAATCCATCCTAAAGGAGATGAGTCCTGGGTGTTCATTGGAAGGACTGATGCTGAAGCTGAAACTCCAGTACTTTGGCCACCTCATGCGAAGAGCTGACTCATTGGAAAAGACCCTGATGCTGGGAGGGATTGGCGGTAGGAGGAGAAGGGGACAACAGAGGATGAGATGGCTGGATGGCATCACCGACTCAATGGACATGAGTTTGAGTAAACTCTGGGAGTTGGTGATGGACAGGGAGGCCTGGTGTGCTGCGATTCATGGGGTCACAAAGAGTCGGACATGACTGAGTAACTGAACTGAACTGAACTGAACTGATGCTGGGTCTTCATTGCTGTGTTCAGGCTTTCTCTAGTTGTGGCGAGCGGGGGTGATTCTCTAGTTGTGGCACGGACTTCTCGTTGCAGTGGCTTCTCATGTTGGGGAGCAAGGGCTATACGGTGCCCAGGCTTCAGTGGTTGTGGGTCACATGCTTAGTTGCCCCAAGGCGTGTGGGATCTTCCTGGACCACGGGTGGAAACCACGTCCCCTCCATTGGCAGGTGGATTCTTAACAACTGTACCACCAGGGAAGTCCCATATATACTTGAAATTTTCACACTTTGACTACCATTACATTTTATTTTAAATCCCTTAGCTTATTATTGTTGAAGAACAGAAATTCTGTAAATGGCTTGATAATAAAAACATAAACAGTGACTTTTGGACTTAAATCCAAAACATAAAAATCATAACTCTACACCTTTTTTTCTACTCTTTTGTTATGAAGGTTTATTTGACAAGGCAATGGATAAGTGGGCTACGATCATTTTCCATTTTGAACTTAATCATTCCATTTTCAACCAGAGAGTTAAACTTAAAAATTTGTTTTTAAAGAAGGAAAATAGCTCGACCATATTTTATTTAGCTGTTCGTTGATTTATAACATTTAATATTTATAGCTTTTAAATATTGATACTTAGCAGGTGAGCCTCTGTCCCTTAACTGCAGACCTGGCAAAATATCAGTTCATGCCAATTTGGCAGGCTACCTAGGCTCTTCTTGGTGGCCTACTGATTTTGAAGTTTCTTCCATAAACTATTTTATAAAATGCATTAGAAGGAAATGGGTAATTTTTAAATGCTGTGACATTTCCTTAGAGGATGGATTTCTCTCCTACCTCCTACTCAGATGCACGTGCCTGGTCCCTGCAGCCAGTATCCTGGTCCATGTTCTCACGTGCGTCCTGGCGGTACACTGGTCATATGGTATGTTTCTAGAATGTGTAGTGCCTATACTATCCTTTTAATAAATTCCACTGGAAGCTGCCTAATGATTTCCCTGCTTACTCACTTCCTGCCCCTTGAAAACACAGCTCTGTCTCCTCCTCAAATACTGCTGATGCTACGTGAGACAGAGAGCCTGTGACACGTGAACAGACGCTGTAAAGCCACCTGCATGTCTCGTTGGTCTAAGTGCGCTGGTGGAGGTGTGCTCCGTCTACTTAGGCGGGCGTGTTCGGAGAGTCATGGCTTTACCTGCCAAGCTGCCCTTGATGGAGGCCCTGGGTGTCCAGTTCCTTGGGCCAGGGGAGCACAGCACCCCGCAGAGATAGCCCCATTCTGACAGATGCAGCTTCTTGCCTTTGCAGGAGAAGGCTTGTCTCAAAAGCTTCGCAGCCTTCCCCTTAAAATGATACCCATCGTATTTATATATAAACAGCTTAAGCAATAATTCATGAGAACATGGCATCTCATGGTGAATTCTGGTGATGCAGGAGCACTGACAGGTCCTTGGCAGAGTGTATTCTAAGCCTTCTTCTCAGGATCTCTCTCCTTTAGGTTGACTGTTGGTTGGTATTTGGTCACCATTTTCCTTCGATTGGAAATAAAAGCCAAAAGACAGGATAGGTAGCTGATCACTTTTTAATCCAAGGTGCTTAGTTTTTACAATAAAAATGTTATATTCTTGTAACAGCCATTATTGTTGTTGAATTGCTCAGTTGTGTCTGACTGTTTATGACCCCATGAACTGCAGAACGCTGGGCTTCCCTGTCCTTCACTATCTCCCAGAGTTTGCTCAGACTCATGTCCATGGAGTCAGTGATGCCATTATCCCAGGTGATAGATCCGATGTTTGTCTGATTTTATCTGTCTCCAGGGCTTCGTATCAACATACACGAGTGTGCCGGCCTCAGATGAGTGGCTCATTACAGAGATCTGTGTGCAGTCTTGTATATGTCTTAATGGGCATGTGATTTTGGAGAGGAGTCCCTGTTTATTTAGAAGCTTCTTCTTTTGACTGTTTTAGACTTGACGTATCCTAAAGGCTAATGTTAAATGTTAACTGGCTAGTGTCAGCTTAAGTCTAATGATATAATCTGATTTGACATTAATTTCCTTATTGAATTGCAAGCCTATCTTTCTGAAGGCAGGCCTATCCCATCCATGAACTCTGGTCTGCTTGGAGCAGCCTAATTACCTTGCATCTCCCGTCTTTCACATCACCCAGAAAACCCTGGTAGCTTTGCCTTCTTCTGTTACAAGTGGTGCCCCAGGCGGGGCTCCCCCAGAGAGCTTTGGAAATGAGGACAGTTGTGCTTACCATTTAATGACCCAGTTTTCCCAGTGGAAGGGGTGGCCACGGACAGCCCAGGGGAAACTAAAAAATAAACCTGAGGTTTGTCAGCTGCAGCCTCGGGCCACAGGGCGCAATGAAGTTATCCTTTCAGGGGAGCCCTTTCTTCCCTTGCCTTCAACTTGCATGCTGTGCCCTTTCTAAATGCCTCCCAAGTCCCAAAGGATGTATTTTAAGGAAAGAGTGTAGTGAAGATTGTTGTTCAGTCACTAAGTCGTGTCTCTGTGACCCCATGGACTGCAGCACGCCAGGATTCCCTGTCCTTCACCATCTTCCGGAGTTTGCTCAAACTCATGTCCATTGAGTCAGTGATGCCATCCAACCACCTCATCCTCTGTTGCTCGCTTCTCCTCCTGCCCTCAATCTTTCCCAGCATCAGGGTCTTATCAAATGAGTCAGCTCTTTTTATCAGGTGGCCAAAGTATTGGAACTTCAGCTTCAGCATCAGTCCTTCCAATGAATATTCAGGGTTGATTTCGTTTAGAGTTGACTGGTTTGATCTCCTTGCTGTCCAAAGGACTCTTGAGAGTCTTTTCCAGTACCACAGTTTGAAAGCATCAATTCTTCAGCGCTCAGCCTTCTTTATGGTCCAACTCTCACATCTGTACATGACTACTAGAAAAACCATAACTTTGACTATACGAACCTTTGTTGGCAAAGTAATGTCTCTACTTTTTAACACGCTGTCTAGATTTGCCATAGATTTTTTTCCAAGGAGCAAGTGTCTTTTAATTTCATGGCTGCAGTTACCATCCACAGAGATTTAGAAGATGAGTATTTTTTTCTTTCAACATTTTAACCAACTAGAAGCTTCATGCTTTAAGGATCTCTGGATGGCTCTTCCCCCTTTGAGTGATAAATGTAGTGTGTTGTAATGACAGGACCATAGCCTGGATCCTCACTTCGTGCTTTCTTTTCTTTCCAGTTCAAGGAGTTTGTGTTACTAGTTGGTGAGTAGCTTTGTTCTTGGAGAGACTCTGGGCCAAAGCTTCTGTCTCTGGCTTCTCTTTCTTTTAATGGATGCGACTGCTCTTCCTCCAGGAAATGAGGAGACAGACAGTGGAAAGGTCCCTGTATCTAGCGTGGACAAGGATTCATGACATGGCCCCTTCTAGATGGAACAGGGAGCTGGGAGGACAGCTGCTTTCCAGAAACAACTCGATTCCAGGGAAGGGAGACAACTCTGAGATTTGGTGAATAGCCACCTGTCTTTGGACAAATTCCCTTAGCCTGTAACACCTACCTTCCTTTTTAGTATTAACATCTATCCAAATCTCACTCATGTTTAAAGGCTCAGCTGAAATGCTGTCTCATTCCCAAGGCTCTCCAAATAGTCAGACTCACAGAACCAGAGAGCAGAATCGTGGGCACCAGCAGCCCAGGGGAGCAGGGGGAGAAGGAGGGGGCCATATCAGTGAAAGGATACAAGATTTCAGTTGTGCCCTGAGTAAGCTGGAGATCTGCTCTGTACAACTAGGGCCCGTGGTCAGCAACACTCACTGCGCTTCATTTGGTGAGAGGCAGACCTTGTGTTAAGTGCTTTTACTGCAAAAGGAAAAGAAAGAAATTCAAATAAATGAATAAATGAGGCAGAAGGAAACTTGAGGAGGTGATGGATAAGTCGTGGCCTTGTTTGTGGTGAGGTTTCAGGGGTATGTATTTATCCCCCATCTCATCAAGTTGTGTGTACATTGAGTGTGTACAGCTTTTTGTGTGTCCATCACATCTCAGTAAAGTGGTCTTGAAAAACCAGGTGGTTTAAAGTGATTACCTTTGTGATCAAGACCAAGAATGCCCCTATTTAACTAGATTTCAAAAGTTATCTGTGTATTTATCTTGATTAGTTATCTTTAAAAAAACATAAAATTTAATCTTATGATTTTCTAAAAAGTTGCTGAATTTATAATAGCTATTTTTCATTATGCAGTTATGTATTTTCTTCATTTATGAATATTGAAAATAAGCACTATTATTTTGGATGAAAAAAGTGATTTTCATATTTGAAATATTTTGGGAGATACCAAAATCATAGTTCAGAAAAGGTAGAGAAAGATCAGTAAAATTAATAATTTTCCAAGGCTAGCTTTCAGATCTGCAATTTTTTTTTCATTTATTTATATTAGTTGGAGACTAATTACTTTACAATATTGTAGTGGTTTTTGCCATACATTGATATGAATCAGCCACGGATTTACATGTGTTCCCCATCCTGAGCCCCCCTCCCACCTCCCTCCCCATCCCATCACTCTGGGTCATCCTAGTGCACCAGCCCTGAGCACTTGTCTCATGCATGAAACCTGGACTGGCAATCAGATCCCAAATTTTAAAATGTAGGAAAAAATAGCTCAAATGAAAAATTTTCTCTTTCCTTCCTACTTTGTTAATATACATATTATGTGGGTTTTTAAAATATTATGTTTTAATTTATATATAATACATTCTACTTTATAGTGTATAACTATATAGTAAATGTGTAACTATATAAAATAAATAACAAATACATAATGTTAATAATATAAGTATATATTTGTTCTCTTGGGGTCATACTGGGAATTCGCATGTTAATTATGAGCTTTACACTCAAAAATAAACAACCTTGATCTTGGGACTTAATGTAGCTATGTATCTATTAATTGACAATCTGAAATAATTCTGTTAACAAAATCCTTTAAGGTCCAGTCCTACAAAGAGGATCAATTAGGAGAGTCTGTCCTTGTTACCAAGAATTCATTCCAGAGCTTCTTTAAATAGCGGTCTTCATGAATACAAAATTCAATTAAAGTTTTAAAAATTAGATTCATACCCAGCTTTTTAGGAATACACACATCATTTGAAGAATGCAGTCTTGAAAAAAGCAGGTGCTAAGAATGGTGTGATCACTTTAAGATGTGTGATGAATTTTCTGCCTCATTAACAAATGCAAAATGCTCTTTTCTTTCAAAGAAAGGCAGCAGAGTAAAGCCATTTCAGTGTATAAATAGATAGGAAGGCAGATTCACAAAGACGTGAAAACAGACCAGCTTTTATTCCTTCCTGTGGGTGGAGTGGCAGTGGATGGAGACCTATGATTCAATCTGTAACTTCATTTTCAGATTTCCAGAAGTTTTCAGGGTGTAATCCCACGCCCAGGGACACGGAGGCATTTGGAACAAGGCTAGGCTACGCATCAGGAGGTCATTTCTGCTGGGCAGCTATTGGTCCGTTTGGTTTATTATAAACCTACTTGGTTTATATTAGAAAACCTTGATGGTGGTTGGCAAACATTGATTTTTGTCCAATAGGAAAAGAAATAGATCAAAGGGATATATTCCTTCCAACATGCACCTGAGTTGATGCTGGAGTATTGTTGGTGTATTGGATGGCTTCACTGGAGCTCTCAGTCACCATGGTTTCCAAAATAAAGCGAAAAATAAATTCACACATCTGACTCCTATGCTTTCCCTCTCCTTTTGTGGAGCTTTCTATTCATTTCGTGATTTAATGACAGGTTTGAATGCTCATCTACTGGAGAGCCCACGACCTGTAGAAAACACCTCCTCCTGGATGTTTTTGTAGATAAAACTTAAGGCAGTCAGTCATATGCACAAATAAGGCTGAATGAAGTAGGTTCTTATGCAAAAAAAAAAAAAAGGAAAAGTACCAATCACAGGCTGTCAGGCTAAACTAAAGACTATCTCTTTTCGGCAATGGTGCTGAATTGTGTGGTGAGCTTGAATGTGTTGCAGTTGCACTTATTAACTCGTCCAAAGAGAGAAGTTCAACAGTCCTGCAAAAACCAGCGCGCGTGGGCATCCCCACGACATGACGGGAAGTGGATCATTCCTAGGGCGGCTCTCCTGCCTCTGAGTCCTGAGATGGGTCAGAATTGAGGAATAAGCGTCCGGGCTGGGAACAAAGGGTATAGACCTGCTCTTGTTGGTTCTCTCTGGATGAGAACAGAAAGTGTTCACAGCACTTTGTAAACCCCAGGGATGTGAAGAACCCATGCTAAATTAAGGAGCAATTGTTGACGTAACATGCTAGTATTCATCATTCTGGGGTCCTACTTTTAAGATTAACATACCTTAATGTTTTTAATGGCTTCCCTAGTGGCTCAATGGTAAAGAACCCGCAAGCCAATACAGGGCACACAGGTTCAACCCCTGGGTCAGGAAGATCCCCTGGAGGAGGAAATGGCAACCCACTCAGTAGTATTCTTGCCTGGAGAATCCCATGGACAGAGGAACCTGGCAGGCTACAGGCCATGGGGTCGCAAAACAGTCAGCCATGACTTAACAACTAAACAACAATGACAACAATGTTTTTTAATAAGAACTTATCTATTTATTTATTATCATTATTATTTTTGGGGGGCTGCACTGCATGGCATGTAGGATCCTAGTTGCCTCATGAGGCATCAAACCTACACTCCCTGCACTGAAAGCTTGCAGTCTTAACCACTGGACTACCAGGGAAGTCTCTATGTTTTGAAAATTTTGAATAGAGGATATAGTAATAGTTATAGGGTTCAACTTCCCAAAATATCAGAAGGTAAATGATGCAAATCGCCTTCCCACCTCTACTCTTCATCCACCTAGCCGTCACTACCTCTCACCTTTGTCCCTCAGACAATCACTCTGACTAGTTTCTTGCCTGTTCTTTCAAAGTACTCTTTTTTAAAAAATTATTTCATTGAAGTATAGTTGATTTACAATGTTGTGTTAGGTTCAGGTGTACTCAGAGATACATATATATATTATTTTTCATATTCTTTCCCATTATGGTTTATCACAGGATATTGAATATAGTTTCCCATGCTATACAGTAAGACCTTGTTGTTCAGAGTATTCCTGTTTATATACAAGCAACTATAAATCTGTACTTTCTTACTTTCCTCTCCTTTTTCATTCATACAATTTGTAATGCACTACACACCCTCCCCGGAATCTTGCTTACTTCAGTTAACATTTCCAATGAGTATTCTGCCATATCGGTAAGTGGAGGGCATTCTCCATGTGTGTTCAGGCTGCAAAATATTGCAATTTATAGATGTATGTGCACTGAGTTGTTCAGTTATGTCTGATTCTTTGAGACCCCATGGACTGTAGCCCACCAGGCTCTTCTATCCACGGGATTTCCTAGCCAAGAATACTGGAGTGGGTTGCCATTTCCTACTCCAGGGGATCTTCCTGACCCAGGGATCGAACCTGCATCTCCTGCATTGGTAGGTGAATTCTTTACCACCTGGAAATAAATATGTGTTAATTTATTGCATCAGTTCTTCGTGGTTAGATATTTGGATTATTCGGGGGTTTGGGTTTTTGCTATTAAAAACATGCTGAGATAGAAAGTTTATGTAGGCATAATTTTGCACTTGTGCAAATATGTCTGCAGACTAAATATCCAGGGATTGAATAGCTAGATCAAAGAGTAAATGCATTTTGAACTTTAATAGATGTTTTCAACAGCCCTCTGTAGAGGTGTCACCAATTTACTCCTAAGAGCCCTATACAGAGGAAACTCTGTTCACAGCCTCACCAGGACTCCTTTGTCATTTTTCTAAGTTTTCTTGCTGATAAGTGGACAGTGATTTCTCAGTGTTGTTTTAATTCGCACTTCTTTTATTATGAGAAAAGTTGGGCATCTTCTCTTGCCTTTAAAACTCTTTTTTTTTTCCTTCTAATTGTTCTTCTGGTCATTTTTATATTGGGTTGTCTTTTTCTTATGGATCTCTGGGAACCTAATATTTTATTCCCACTTCATCTTTAGACATTACTACTAGTTTTTTGGAATCTATGTTCAGTAATGTTTGTCAAGACTTCTAGATTTTAAGATAATTATAAAGACTTTTACCACTCCACAGTTATAGCAAATTCCCTTGCTTCTAACAGGCCTTCTAACAGGGCTCACATTTACTTCTGATAGGGCTTCCCTGGTGACTCATATGGTAAAGAATCTGTCTGCAATGCAGGAGACCTGGATTACATCCCCGGGTCCGGAAGATCCCCTGGAGAAGGGAATGGCTACACTTTAGTATTCTTGCCTGAAGAATTCCATGGACAGAGGTTACAGTCCATAGGGTCGAAAAGAATTGGATGTAACTGAGCATCTAACACCTTTAACTTACTTCTAATACTTTCATGATACTTCTAATACTTTCATGATACTTCTAATACTTTCATGATTCCATTTTTGCATTTAAATCTGTGATTCATTTGGAATTTCTCCCAATACATGTTAAAATGTTCAGCTGCCTTTGTTTCCCAGAATACTACCTGCTGTCCTCAAATCATTTATTTACTAGTCTTTTCCCCACTGATTTGAGATGCAAAATTTATTGTAATTTTCACAAGTATTTGCATATATTCCTAGAATTTTGTTTAATTATATGGGTGTCTCTATTCATGGGTCAGTACCATAGGATTTATTAAAAACTAGTGATAATTTTATGTTTTACTATTTGCCCTTCTTTTTCAGAGTTTCCATAGCTATTGTTTGTTTTTCAATATGAATGATAAAACTGGTTTGTTTATATAAAAATGAAACAATAGCAATAATAGCGACACAACAATGAAAGTACCAGTTGGCATTTAACTTACAAATTAGCTGAGGAATAATTGATGTCTTTATGATATTGAGGCTTCCCATCCAAGTACATGGGTGTCTTTCCCTTTAAGTCTTCTGTGGATTTTGCAATCTTCTTTACATAACTTCTGCAATTGCTTGTTTGTTAATTCTGATGTATTTTTCCTTTTTTGTTGCAATTTCGATTGGGTTCTGTATCAGTAAAGGCTCCATAAGTAAAGAAATGACACGATTTAAGTTGGATAACTTCATGTGATAAAGAAGAGAAACGTGATATTTACAAAAATGCGAACAAAATATAGAAGCAAGAGGGCAGAGGAATTAGTACCTTTGGGCTGTGCACAGCGGGCCTCAGCGCCTCCATTCACACACCAAGTGTGAGTGGTCGAGGGCAAGGAAGGACTGTGTATCCCACACTCAGAGGTCCCCTTGGAGGCAGGAACTGTGACCTTGGTTCAGGGACACCACCAGCCTGCTGTGATCCCATCAGAGAGAACAGCGGCAGAGGAAGAAATAAATATGCCTCCTCCCTTTCCTCCCCCCACCTTAGAGCTCTAGTTGGGGCTTTCCATTGGCCAAACTCAACCAGAGGCAAGACCAGAGAGCCCACGGGTACAGCTGGTGCAGAGCCTTCCTGGGGGTGGAGTCAGGTGCTTCTACTGAATTCTTTCCCTGACTGTTATTTTCACACTTGAAGGATATTCATTTTTAGATGTGAATTTTTCATCTTTCAAGAAAATTTGCATTCAATAACATTCACAGATTTCTATGATTTTGGCAAATGAATGCAATTATGCAAGTCCCATCAAAATCAAAGTATGACTATATACTCATTTAACTATTGATAGGATTTATGTTGCCTGATGATTTTTTATTTGTTTTATCTCTATTTATAAAAAAAATCACACTAGGGATCTCCCTGGTGGTCCAGTGGCTAAGATTCAGAACTTTCACTGCCCTGGACCTACCTGGGTTTAATCCCTGGTTGAGGAACTAAGGTCCCACAAGCTGTGTGGCATGGCCAAAAAAGTTAAAAAGTCCCTCTAGTCCTTTTCCCTGCCTTTTATGTATTAAACAATTTTTTTTTTTTAGTAAATGTTAATCTATTGGCTTTTTAACTAATTTCATTGTTTTTGCGGTTGCTCTAGGAGTGCTATATTTGTTTCTAAAAGGTCATTTTCCTGTGCTTGGTGTTAATATATAGAAATAAAATAACCATTATAGATTGGTCTTTTAGCCCTGATGGTTTCAGGGTCTTTGTGCTCTCTTCCTGATGAGTCTTCTTAGATCTTCCCTCCATCTGGCACTTGTGCAGCGGTGGTCAGGGTTTGTGTGGTGTGGGGTCATTTTCAGGGGTCATAGTGCCCTTATAAATAGCTGTTTTTATGTTTATTTCCAGAAGACATATTTTTTTCTTTTTCTTTTTAGAGCAGAGTGCTCCAGTTTTCCTCACTGGTCGCTCTCTTCATTTGCAGCTATGACAAACCTAGACAGCATATTAAAAGGCAGAGATATTACTTTGCCAACAAAGATCCATCTAGTCAGAGCTATAGTTTTTTCAGTAGTCATGTATGTATGGATGTGAGAGTTGGGCCATAAAGAAAGCTGATCACCAAAGAATTGATGCTTTTGAACTGCGGTGTTAGAGAAGACTCTTGGGAGCCCCTTGGACTACAAGGAGCTCAAATCAGTCCATCCCAAAGAAAATCAGTCCTGCATATTCATTGGAAGGACTGATGCTGAAGTTTAAACTCCAATACTTTGGCCACCTGATGTGAAGACCTGACTCATTTGAAAAGACCCTGATGCTGGGAAAGATTGAAGGCAGGAGGAGAAGGGGACAACAGAGGATGAGATGGTTGGATGGCATCACTGACTTGATGGACATGAGTTTGAGTAAACTCCGGGAGTTGGTGATGGACAGGGAAGCCTGGCATGCTGCAGTCCATGGGGTCACAAAGAGTCATCCGTGACTGAGCGACTGAACTGAACAAAACCACTCCCCTGCTCCACAGTCTGTCAGCATCCGCTCAGCTTATGGAAGCTCTGCCTTGTAATTGAGATTTAGCGTCTCTCTGAGATAACAGTCCAGAGCAGATGGCCTTGATTATCAACACGGGGGAGCTGAGCCCATCCATCAGTGCCCACAGCTCTGGCCTAGGATGTGATCAGTGTATCTATGAGTCAGTAAGAGAAAGTAGGTACTTTATATCTGAATCTGATGGCCTATGTTGTATCCAAGGAACAAGATCACAGCGAACAGATGAGAAATTTAAAACAGGAGATTCTTTCCATTGAGAAGATACTTATAGTGATATGAAAAAGGTCTGCTGATATACATTAATTGTCCATTTCAAGATGATTTCTACACAGCAATGGAATAGAGCAAACTCCTAGTACACAACGTGGGTGAAACTCAAAAACAGTGCACTCAGTGAAAGAAGCCAGGTACAAGGGAGTACATATTGTAGGATTCTGTTCTGATAAAGCCCAACAATAGTCCCCTCTCATCTGTGAGGACAGAAACCAGAATAGTGGTTGCTTCTGAGGGGAGAAGCGGGAGAGAAGAAATGGACTTGCGGAAAATTTCTGCTCTGTCTTTATTAAGGTGGTAATTACACAAGTGTACACATTTATCAAAGTTTATCAAACTGTACATTTAAAATCCACGTGTCTTACTTATGTGATTACACTTTAAAGAAAGATAACAGTCTGCTCTGGACTATAATCTCAGAGACACACTAAATCTCTTAAGGCTTTGTGGGGGAATTTTCAATTTACTGGGTAAACTGTGGTGCTTCATTCTAGTGGAAAGGAGAGGACATGAGCAGACAAGTGAGTCCCGATGCTTTTAGCCCATTAAACTGTGTGTCTCTGGCTTCGCACACTTGCTGGCTCTCTTTCTGGAAGTCTCCCCCACAGAGCAGCCCAGCTCATCTCACTTCCTTCATGTCTCAGGTAACAGCCTTTACTTGATTTGTGTCCATTGGAGACTGTTCCCAACCGTCTCCTCCTGAGCTGACTTACTCTCTCTCCACATTCCTTGAACTTGTCTGACCCTCCTGTACCCGGGCTGAGCCCCATGGCAACAATTCCTGCACAACTAACATCTGTGCTTGTTCTGCTGCCAGGATGGGAGTCCTGACCTATGACCACCGATCATAGCCTCCAGCCTGTCTCAGGGGACACTGGGCATTGAATCATATTTATCAGAACCTCTCTGCCTTGAGTTAGAGGCTCCTTTGAACCTGGTGTCCTCATCTCTCCCCATTCTTGGGGGTCCCCATTCCCACACTGGCCATCTCCCCACCTCTTTTCTCCATGTCCTTGTCCAATCCCTCATCATCTCTATTGCCTTTCCCCACCCAGGTCATTCAGGAAAACTTTCAGGAAGAAATCTGCCATTTCTCAGACTCCTCTCAACTTTACAAATGTGTTTTATACCAGTATTCCAACTTAAAAATCAAGTAAAGGCTGTTATTTATATTACAATTGGATTCTTGGCTTTATAAAACCATGTTTCACATAATTCCTCAAATTGTGTCTCTTTTAGTTGGAAATTGCCCTTTATTTTTTAAATTGAGATACAGTTGACATGTAACATTATATTAGTTTCAGGTGTACAAATAATGATTTGATATATATATTGTATATGCCATCATTTTGCTCAGTTGCTCAGTCATGTCTGACTCTGACTCTTTGTGACCCCATGGACTGTAGCCTGCCAGGCTCTTCTGTCCATGAGATATGCAAGGCAAGAATACTGGAGTGGGTTGCCATTTCCTACTCCAGGGGATTATCCCCATTCAGGGACCAAACCAGGGTCTCCTGCTCTGGAAGGCAGATTCTTTATCACTGAGCCACCAGGAAAGCCCAGATATTGTATATACTGCAAAATAATTATAAGAAGTCTAGTTAACATTCATCACCACGCATAGTTATGGTGTTTTTGTAACACACTGTGTATCTTTTAAAGCTACACTGAAACAACTTATAGAAAATTGACATACACATAGATGTTATGTTCTCACTATATTTTTATGTCCTTATGGATAATTGCTTTATTAAAAAAAAACTCCCCAGGTGCCTAGCATCTTGCCTTATACATAGTTACTCGATTGACTGTTACTGAATGAAAGAGTGAACAAAAGTCAAAGTGGAGAGTAACGACTTATTATGTCTTCAAAAGCAACAGAGTGATGCACACAATCAATGCTTTGGGGGAAATCTGACTGACAGTTCCTAAGGGCTCACTCTGGGGTTAATTTGCTAAGAAACCTCAAATTCAATCTCGCTTCCCTCCCCTCCGAGTCTACCTGGTAGATGGAGGGCAGCAGGTGTTTGTACGGAGTAGCACAACCACAAGGGGAATCCTGTGCTACAGTGATCAAGTTTGGCACTGGTGGTTAACGACACTGTCAGAGCTTGTCAGTTTTGCTTATGTGTCTTTTTCTCTGGGGTATGCAATGAAAATGATAAAAAGTGACTTTTAGGACCCCAAGGTAACATGCTCGTTTGATGCTTAGAATAATTTAGGGCAGTAGATATGAGTCTTTCTTACCCACTTTTGATTTCCTCTTGTTTGATTCAAGTCCCAATAATGCATTAGAGCAATTCATGGGAATAACATCACATTCTGAAATTTGGAGAGATTCTACCTTGTGTATTTCTGCCTGCCTGTGGCTTAGATAAAGATCTTCCTATATAATTAGCCTAACATTTCTTTTCGATAAACTTGGGAATCCAGGGAGGGAATACAGTGCATTTCTGTGTACTTCAAATGCAGAAGAAATATCTATCCAAATTAGTTGACCACAGATGATCACAGTACCGAAGAATGAACAAGAGTGGTCACTGAGCCAAACCTCATAGCCAACAGTACCTAACAAAGTACTGTGTTCCTGATAAGATTGAAGATCTCCAGACAAGTGCACAAACATTTTACTGGGTTTAGCACATGCTAATGAGGAGCCTCATTGGGGTTCAGCTACTTCCTTGAGGTCTAGATGGCATCTCTGGGGTGGGCGCCTGGCCGGCCGTCTTTTCCAGGTCCCAGTGCTCCTGATTCAGAGCTGTGTCACAGGGCAGCCAACTCATCATGGCTAGGCCTCCCCACCCTCCCTCTTCTGCATCTTTGCTCTCTTCCTCATCATTTGTGGAAGGGTGATCTTAACTCCAGAAGCACCTTCTGCATGCTTTGACAGACAAACTGATGGCCAGCACCAGAGACCTTCCTCACAGTGGGCCCTGAGAAACAATGGAGAAACATGTTTCAGAGTCACTCACAGGAATCAACGCAAGAAGAAAGGCTGGTCAACAGGACAGTTAGCAAGTACTTACAACACATGCATGGCATGTGCAGGGCATCGGATTAGAATAGAATGGGGGTGTATTTTTGTCTTTATGTCTCACAGTGATTTTATTAACTCTCTAGAAGTGACTACAGCACTAAGGAAAACCGTGCTCAGATTCTCTTTTGAATCTGTGCAATGATTAGAGGTGACTGCGGCCAAGTGATGATGCACAAAGAGTGCCAGAGGGGCATCCGTAGGTCTTAGCCTGTCCCTCACATTCTACTTCCCTTTGCAAGGACAGACTAGAGACAAGGGTCAAGGCTGGAAAGCAACGTCAGTTCTCATAGTCAAGCAAACACCCTTTCAAGGATATGCCAGTGGGCTGCCCTTCAGAAGGTGAGACATTATTACAATAGCTAATCCTATTATTTTTTGTCCCTTTATTTAAAATTCCCAGCATGTCTGAGGTGGATATTATTACCCAAGTTTACAACGGGGGCAACTAGACTCAGAGGTGAAGGGTCTCGCCTAGTAATCTGACCACAGCATCCATGCACTGACCATCTGACCACACCGTCAGACCCTCTGCCCCTCCGTGTGCCTGCCATCAGCACAGTAACCTTCCCTGACCACTGAAAACCACTAAAAAGGTAGCCTAGCCTTTTGTTTGTTTGCTCTAAGAGGAAACAGAAACTCAGAAGGGCAATTCAAAATGCCACACAGTTGGTGACCACAGAACGAGCCTAAAACCCCGTCAGAACACCTGGACTCAATCTCAGTTGGTTCCGTCCAGGAAGTCATGGCACCGCTGTACCCTCTGGGCCTCAAGCACCTGCCTTTCTACATGGCTTTATTTTTCTCTGCAGTGATGATAACTGTAACTTTTTGTTTGGGGTAGTTTGTCTGGTACTAGAAGGTTGGCTCCCAGGGCAGTGCCCTGGGCTATTTCATTGTCATCTGCCTCCGCAGCACCCACTGCTCACTAGTAGATAGGCAGCAGTGAGGACCTGCAGAATGAGGGGATTTCTAACACCCATGAGTCTGTGCTGTGCTCAGTCACTTCAGTTGTGCCTGACTCTCTGTGACCCCATGGCCTGTAGCCTGCCAGGCTCCTCTGTCCATGGGATTCTTCAGGCAAGAATACTGGAGTGGGTTGCCATGCTCTCCTTCAGGGGATCTTCCCAACCCAAGGATCAAACCCGTGTCTCCTGCATCTCCTGCATTGCAGGCAGATTCTTTACTGATTAGTCACCAGGGAAGCCCATCCACAAGTCTAACCAGCTGTAAATAGTGAGGGGAAATGAGCTCGGGTCACCTCTTTTGGCTAACAAACTTACATCTTAACAGGGATTTCTCTACAGGACTTTAACACAGAGAAGTGAATTCTGTGGTGAAAGCAGGTCGTTTGGGGGTCAAGTGTTAAGCAGAAGAGTTTCTGCATTCCTCAGGTCACCTCCTCAGGGACCACCTGTGCTATGAGGAGCAGCTAGATCTGAAGTCTGTGATATAATTCAGTGATGATGCCCCTGGTGGACATTTCAGGGAGGAAAGAGAAGCCCTTTTGGAGGACCACTTGTTAAGTCTAGGGAAATTTGTGGTAGTAGTTGTGGTGCATGGGCTTAGCTGCTCTGATACTTGTGGGATCTACCCACACCAGGAATCAAACTTGTGTCTCCTGCACTGGCAGATGGGTTCTTTACCTCTGAGCCATCAGGGAAGCCCAGAAAAATCTGTTTTTTTGTTTTTTTTTTAAAGCCTGGTGGAGGGCTGCACTACATTAAAAGCAGACAATTATAATGAAACTCAATAAAATGGATGTAATGAGTAAGGTCTGCATATATAATTTTTAACTGCTCTCTTTGGCATGAGGAAGGAGCACATAGATCAAATCATCTGTTAAAAATCCGTGCCCCCAGTCAAATTCCCCAATTAGTCTACTACTGCAGCTAGGACCAAGGGACTTAGTAAGACTCTCCTTGAAGCTTCCTTTGCTCCGTTCAGGAATTGAGGAAGGTCCTGTGTGTGCATGTGTGGGCCCTGGATGCCTGGGGGGCTGGGGGGGTGACTGAAACAGGACCCCTCTGTTTGCTTACTTACGTTACTCCTTCCCCACCCTGTCCTCCTCTTAGTGTTTGTTTCCAAATGAAATCATCTCCACTTCGCCTGGACTTCATCAACCCCGAGGATTCAAAAGAGATGCAAGCGGCCCCGCCTCCTTATGAATATGCAGCAGCGAGGGGCTGGGAGGAAGCACTAGAGGAAAGCCCTGCAAGAAATTCAACCTCTGTCGGCCTTTAACGGCTCCGGCCGCCCCCCAGCCTCCACCACGCCCTGCACTGCCGGCGAACAATAGCGCAGCCCGGAGCCCCGGAGGCGTGCTCGCCCCGGCAGAGGAGCCCCTGGATGTTGGTCGCTTCGGAAACGTGGAGTCTGAACAGCCCTTCGGAGCCCGTCTGAACTCGGTCGGGAAGGTAGCAGCCGGACCGGTTCACCGTCTCCCGCCCAAGCAGCCGAAGGTCTCCCCTTTGTCGTGCAAATGACTGGGACGCAGGTGTCCTCGCGGCGGCGCCCGCCGGGGCCGAGTTCCCCTTCTGTTTCCCCGTGACCTCCTTCCCACCCGACCTCAGCGCGGGGTGGGCGATCCCGCCGGAGACCCCGCTGACGTGGAGGGATGCTGAGAAAGGTAAGCGGGTTTCTGCACCGGCGGTCCCTCTGCCCTCACTCTTGGAAAGGGGACCGCCAAGCAGCAGGTGGTTGAAATCCCGCGTCCGTGCCCACTCTGTAAAGGGAGGCTGAGAGTAGGCGAAGGAGCGGCGTGAGAGCGCGGCCGCAGCACTGGCCGAGTCGGAGGTTTGAGAAGTTGCCGCGGCCACAGCAGGTGCAGCGCAAGCGCGGAACTGTGCCTGGGAGGCTCGAGCACCACCCGCAGCCTGCGTTGCCATGGCATCGGGGGCGGGGCCCGGTCGCGGCGTGCGTCGCCGTGGCAGCGGGGGCGGGGTCGAGCCGCGGCGTGCTCGGGTTGCCAGACGACGGAGGAACACGGAGAGGGGTTCGCGGCATCTCAGTAGCTGCTCAGAGGACCAGCCACAAAGTCTGGTGTTTCTTTGACGCTTGGCTCCGGGCTAACTGCAGCCTATTGGCAGCGCTGTTAGGTAACCAGGCTTCTAGGCTACCGCCTACTCGATGCTTTAATACTCTGTTTTTGAAAATACTTGGATTGTGGTCAGAAGGAAGACGTGAAAAAGTTAGACGATATCCTTTCTAAAGCAACAACAAAAAGAAGTATTTTTGTTTCTTCGTTTACGTGGATATCCCTTAATTATTATCACTTAAAAAAACTAAACCGAGAACCTGGTTTGAATTCATGAAAACGAATGGGCCTTCGGCCTTTTGGGCATATTAATAAAGAATCTTTGCAAAAGTAAAGCACATATAATATTAAAATTCAGACAGTTGCATCTTAAAATGTTTTAGAGAGACACGACTCTTTAAAAGTATGTGAGAGAATTAACTTCATTTCTCCACCCCCCCTGCCCCCCCCCCTCCCCCCCCCCCCGCCCCGGGTACTTTCTCTTTTTTCCCTTAAAAAAAAAAAGATTTATTTATTTATTTAATGTTTTGAATGCTCTGGGGCTTTTTTGCGGCAAACGAGGTTTCTCTAGTTGCTGCGAGTGGGGCTACTCTCTAGTAGTGGTGCATAGGCTTCTCGTTGCCGTGGCTTCTCTTGCACAGCAGAGGCTCTATGCACCCGTACTTTAGTAGGTGTGGCTCCTGGGCTCTAGAGCACGGGCTTAGTAGTTGTGACCCACTGACTTAGTTGCTCCAAGGTATGTGGGATCTTCCTGGACCAGGAATTAAGCCCATGTCCCTTGAATTGCAGGATGGATTCTTCACCACTGGACCAGCAGGAAAGACCCTCATTGGGTTTTTTCTTACATGTAAATGTGCTGAATAATTTTGGCTTGTTATTTAAAAGATTGTTTTAGCTATACACTACAGAAAAAGATTGGCAAAGAATTTGAATAACATTTTCCAAGCAGTGACTGACAGCTACAGTAGGACTTGCACCTACTCTCTTTTCCTTTTATCCTCCTATAGCTAAGAGGGGTTTTTCTTTGGTGTTTTTCATCTGTTTCTCCAGATTTAAATTGTTTGCCAAAGACATGGATCTGCTACCAGTACTTAAGATGTATTCTACACACTAGGCTCTTTCTTCCTCTGCCTCCATTTTAAACTTATCTATGTGCTATTTAGTTATTCGTGTATTCATTCATCAGACATGGGTTGGGGTTCTAATCCATGCTGTGTACCTTGCTGGACTTGAGAGAAAAGGAGTGAGTGGTGAGAGGGACAAAGATGAATTAGAAAAACTCACCATTTCGGGAGCAGTGAAGGCTGGTAAGTGATCCGAATCCACTATGATACTTTCTCACTTAGGAATCCACTCAGAATGGCCTCTGTTACTGAAAGGAGGTGGTGCCCTGACCATGCTTGCCCTCTCGAGGCAAAGGTACCCGTTGAGAATATGAGGAAGGTGATTCTCAGAAAAGTACAGTGATTTTCCCTAGGACTTACAGTCAGTAAGTAGTTAAGTCAGGATCTAAATTCAAACATGGTTGCTATGACATCCTGCTTCTGAAGCATTAAACCATTTGACCCAATGTCCCTACAAACCAAATTATCTTTGAAGTTTGTGAATTTCCACCAAAAAAAAAAAAAAAAGAAACCTATGTAATTTTCTTTTTGGTTGAACTGTTTCTAAAGCAAGGTATTTCAAAAATCAGATTTCAATTTCATTTTTGAAGAAGGTATGGTTTTCCTGGACTGTTGCAACTGGATAGCAACTGGACTGTTGCTATCATCAATAATCTTTTTTTCTTAGGGGTTCCTAAGAGGTTAATAAGAAAATTAAGATCTGGTTATTAAAATCATGTTTTAAAGATATTGGAGGTACTTGTGTATTCTAAAGTACAAACTGTTACAGAATTAAACTTCTTTAAAGCAAAATGTATACTTAGTTATCATTCATGTTTTTATTATCTTTCCTGATTTTAAATCTTTTCAATCAGATTTGTTAGTCTTTCCTGGCATTGTCTTTAGATGGGTGATAATTGGAAATTGCCTTATGAAAAGTTGTCCTAGAAAGTTCAGGTACCTGGCTTGACCTGCAGTTAGATTTGGCTACCTACACCCCATCACAGCCCTGAAAACCACTGTAAAATATTTTTTAAGTGTTTTTACAGTTAAAATATTATTTTCCTGAACAGATTACAGAAACCAGATCTTTTGTGTCTTTAGAATCCTCCTCTTAATACCAAGTGCAACATTCTTCATAATTATTAACTGGCAGGAGAAACAAAAATAAACTTTATCAGGTCAATGAGATATAGAGTAGAAATAATCCTTTAAAATATGTATATTCAGAGTCATAGAAATTCTAAGTTTTTTTCATGCCACCACACTCTAAAATTCTAGGCAGTACCTACTTTGCAGATAGAAATTTTTATCCAAATTAATTAACTATAGATGATGGCAAAAGGTAAGAAAAGAATTAACAAGAGTTATGGTGACTAGTACATAAATTATTTTCCAGTGTATTATCTTAATTGAACCTTACAACAACCATGCAAGTGTCAGGGAGAAAAACTTTTTCTTCCATCCTTCTGGGTTGTTTGTCTAATCTGATAATTAAATTGACATAAGAAGGATTAATAGGAGAAAACAAATTTAGTTATATATGTAGAGGAGCCCCAAAGATGTGAGACCCAAGGACAAGTCTGGGAGCTGAGGCTTCTGTAACATCCTGAGCTGAGGAAAGGGATGGGGGCCTGAGGCTTCCATGGGCAAGGGGTCATTCCCAGGACAATGAGAAAACAGATGTTTGGTAAGTTTGGTAGTTGCTTTGCTGTACAGATCAGTCATTCAGATAAAAGTTCTCTCTGTAATAACCCTCTCTCTGAGTCAGGCCTCAGCCTAAATTCCTGTAGGAAGCTGCATGCATGCTAAGTTGCTTCAGTCACGTCTGACTTTTTGAGACCCTGTGGACTGTAGTGTGCCAGGCTCCTCTGTCTATGGGGTTCTCCAGGCAATAATAATGGAGTGGGTAACCATTCCCTTCTCCAGAGTATCTTTATCGACTCAAGGATTGAACCCAGGTCTCTTAGGTCTTCTGTGTTGGCAGGTGGGTTGTTTACCACTGAACCACCATATGCATTCACACTGTTGTGTGACCATCACCAACGTCCATCCACAGGACTCCCTGTGACATTGTTTGTCATCATCTGCAAGAGGATCTGTGGATTCTTTACCACTAGCGCCAGGTGAGGGGGAGGTCAAAAGCCCCTCCTAAGTCTTTTGGGGCCTTATTGTCTTCAGTGCAAAACAATCCATGTGCCAAAGTGGCACGTTTGGGGAGAGTTGTCCTAAACCTCTTCACAGGAATTTGCATCACCATTTTTTAATAGATGAGAAAACAGATACTCAGAGAAGTTGAGTGACTTGGTCAGAGTCACCCAGAAAGGGAGAGTCACATCTTCTGATGAGGTCAGGTGATTCTGCGTGATGCCCTTGCAAAGCAGACACACCCGTGTGCTTTGGGGACCAAGCCTGAGCCTCTTGACAGACCCAGTTAGGCTGTGTGCAAAATCCTTTGTCTCCCCGTTACCACCCCTAGGCTCCACCTCTGTCTGGGAAAAAGGGGAGGGAACCTTTTTTTAAAAGACAAGAAAGAAGCAGAAAGAAGAAAGGAGGAGATGGAGCCAGGCTCAGTGGAGCAAAAGAAAGTAAGAGTTAGAAAAAGAGTGAAATGAAGTCTATGAAAGAAGGAGCCAGTGTTTAGAACTGGTAGCGAGGAGACCCAGAGAGAGGTGTGCTGGTCCACTGGGCTTCTGTAATGGAGTATCCCGGACTGGCCGGCTTAGACCACGTGTCACAGCTCTGGCGGCTGGCAGTCAGCAAGGCTGGTTTTTGCCGAGAACTCCCCCTTAGGCTGAATGGTGCTGCCTCTTGTCTGCACTCTGAGTGTGTGTCTCTGTTCTAATCTCTTCTCCTTATAACACCTGTCATATTGGCTTAGGGCCCACCCATTTGGGCTTCCCAGGTGGCTCCGTGGGTAAACAGTCCTCCTGCCAATGCAGGAGACTCAGGTTCGATCCCTAAGTCAAGAAGATCACCTGGAGAAGGAAATGGCAACCCATTCCAGTGTTTGTGCATGGAGAATTCCTTGGACAGAGTGAGCCTGAGAGGTTACAGTGCGTGGGGTCGCAAAGAGTTAGACACGACTCAAATGACTTAGCACACCACCCATCTGACCTTATTTTACCCTAATTGCCTCTTTGAAGGTCCCATCAAATACAGTCACATTCAGAGGTCCTGGGGTTTAGGACTTCAACAATATGAATTTTAAGGGAGCTCATTTTATCCCATAATAGAGACTAAGGAAAGTGAACTTGGTCTATGACTCTGAAGACCAGACCTATTTCAATTGCTGTATGCTTCCCATTAGTTTTCTCTTCTGGCACCAATCAATGTTTGGGTGAGTTGCGGCAATTTTTCACATCAGTATATTCCACTGGAAAGAAAACAAAGAGATTCAGAACTGAGTTCTTCTGTGTTTAGCCTGCTTCATAGTTTATTTTTACTCTCACCTCTGCAGGGCCAGCTTCCTTGTCACGTTTTGACAGGGCAGATGAAGCTGATCATGACCCCATGTTTCCTGCTAGGTGAGATGTGGCTGCCTTTTTTGAGCTGTGGACTAATTTGAGTCACATGCATTGCCTGTGGAGCATGATAAATCCTATACACACGAAGTCACAGTGCTGAAAGGACAAGGAAGCGTAGGTTTTACAACCCTCAGAGCCATGAAGATAAAAGCCAGGGCAGCCTTCCATCTGCATGGCATTTTCCATGCTTATTTCTAACAAGATATGCTTGGTGTTGTGTTTTAGGCTCTGGGATGGTGGCCAGAAGAATCTGAAGGTTTTCTCTGAGGCACTGAACAACTTACAAGTTTATAACTGGAATGCTTGCAAAGGCTCAAATTATTAAAATGCTGTGGTCATAGAGTATCCAGGTCCAGAGGGAAGCCTGCAATGCTGTGACCAGTGCTGGCCCATGGGTGGACCCCACAGGACCTGCCTCAGGGGGGCAGGAATCCAGGCAAGGTTTCAAGATGACCCAAGAAAGTTCCAGAATTTCCTGCAACAGAAATTTCAATATTCACCAGTTGTCAGGCTCTCAAAGGACTTTTGTCTGTCTCCCTGATGTCCTTCCTATTGTGCCTTCAGGAAAGGTAGAGTGTGGCTGTCCACTTTTTTGCCTAGAATAGCTGGTCATTTGCTAAAAGTCTTAGTATTAATAGCTCATTTCTTTGCTCTTTTTGGTAAATTGAATGGGAACCCTGTCTGTTGTGAGGAATCTGTTGCTGTCACAGTCCCAGGAAAGCTGCCCCAGACTCTCCTAAGTTGTGTGTTGTTATTTGTGTCTTTGGGGCTTCCCAGGTAGCTCAAATGGTAAATAATCTGCCTGCAATGTGGGAGACCCAAGTTCCATCCCTGGGTTGGGAAGATCCCCTGGAGGAGGTCATGGCAACCCACTCCAGTATTCTTGCTTGGAGAAGCCCATCGACAGAGGAGCCGGGCTATAGTCCATAGGGTCGCAAAGAGTTGGACACTTTTATGTCTTTATGGCACTGTCCTGAGTCATGATTTTTGATGGCTGTTGTATTTACTTCCAATTGTGAGACCGCGGACTCTGATCTGAAATGTCCATACCAGAGAATGTATTTCCAGGAATACCAGCAGCTTTCCAGATGAGCTCTTTGGATGGGATCCAGCAGCTTCCATGATGGGTGGGTTCAGAAACAGGCTTGTGTGGACCAGCTATTGTTAACCCAGCCGAAAAAGAAGGCCTCCTTCTCAGAGCAAAGTGTACTTCATTAGTGAGGGGCTGGATGCCAGCGCCTGGAGTTTGAAAAGTCAGCCTTGGAAGCTAGTGCAAGTTCCTGAAGGGCAGAACTGTGTGTTTCCCCTTCTGATTCAAGCCAGACGTTTCTCCCTGGTCAGTTGTGCAAATTGGCTGGCACAGGTCCAGAAGGTGGGTTGGTCTGTTCAACGGCTGGTTCTAGAACACTTTTAATTAAACCCCCCCTGAGAGGCACTCCCCTCAAGTTAGGAGGAAAGATGCCAACACAGATGCGTGAAGAACAAGGAGAAACTACTGTTCGTGGCTGACTGTGACACCCCAGGTTTTGGCCTGGTGAAGTACCCCTCATTCCTTCAGTTACTGGAGAAGGTCATGACCTTGAAGGGGCCTGGAAGTTCCCAGGCTTTCATTGAGTATTCATGAGTGACTCACGGTCTTTTTAGGCTGCAGGACATGAGAAGACATGTCATGGGCTTCCTCCTCAAGCAGCTGATACTCTAGTTCAGGCTAAACAGATGTGAAAAATAAGAAAGTACAATCAGAGGCCCTGTCGTGCACCCAAGCATAAGAGTGCACGTGCTAAGTTGCTTTAGTCGTGTCCAGCTCTTTGCTACCCCATGAACTGTAGCCCGCCAGGCTCCTCTCTCCATGGGATTCTTCAGGCAAGAATACTGGAGTGGGTTGCCATTTCCTCCTCCAGGGGATCTTCCTGACCCAGGGATTGAACCTGAGTCTCTTAGGTCCCCTGCATTGGCAGGTGGATTCTTTCCTTCTGAGCGCCCTGGGAAGCCAGCAATAACCGCTGCTCAAGGGGTTCTCAGCCAGGGAACTGCATCCCCTTTCTCAGCATGGCTTCCCAGATGGGAATCCTCTTCAAGTACCCATCACCCCAATCTCCTAACCTGTTCCTTTCTTGCTTTTCCACTGTTCCATGCTCGCTGGACATGTTTACACCAAAGTGGATCTGGTCACAGCATTTGAAGCCTTTATGCTTCTGGGACTCCATCAGGATTTGAAGGAAAAACAGGAGGAACAGGGCCAAAAGAGCAGAAGAGGGAGTCATTTCTACTCTCTCCTCACTGATAGAGTTCACAAATCCTTGGAAAGCCGTTAAAAAGACTGCCTGAGTGTTCATTTCAAGGGCAGAAGGATATGTAGGCAATATAAGAACAGGAGGCTGTGTGGACGGCCACAGCAGGGCAGAGAGGAGAAAAGTCCTCGTCCAAACCCGAGGTGGTGACAAGATAGGGCACCGGCAATTGACTCTTACCAGGAGATGGAGGGAGAGAAAAACACATGTTGCTGGGAGGCCAGCCCTGGGATACAGGCGTGTCCCCTGGGGTTATGGCCCCAGAAGCCCATACGCCCCACGACTGAACTCCCCACTCCTCACCCACAGGGGCCCAGAACCCCTGTATGATGGTCAGCAGAGATCTGCAGCTGGAGGGTCCTGGGCAGGGAAAGCTGAGTCTCTGATTCCGTTGTTGCTGACACTTCAAGTTTGCGTAGTCAATTCTGTTGTAGGGAGTTAAGTTGTTTTATTGCTTTTCATTGCACTGGGTCTTTATTGCTGCATGGGCTTTGGCTTTTCTCTAGTTGCAATGAGTGGGAGCTACTCTTCATTGAGGTACACAGGCTTCTCACTGTGGTAGCGTCTCTTGCTGTGGAGCAGGGGCTCTAGGCACTCAGGCTTCACTGGTGAGGATGTGCGGGCTCTGGAGCACATGCTCAGAAGTTGTGGCACACAGGCTTAGTGACTCCATGGCATGTGGAATCTTCCCAGATCACGGATCGAACCCATGTCCCCTGCATTGCCAGGTGGATTCTTTATACACTGTGCCAAACTGCTTCCTCTGCTTGTGCTAGGTATTTGGGGCTGGCCCAGGATCTGTTTTGTTATCCTATTGGTAAAGAAAATGTATTCTGAACCTGCAGCAGGTGAAATGTATTTTTGAGCAGCAAGCCTTTGTGATGTGAAGATCAGGGCAGCTGAGAATTTTATTTGGAAAGCCAAGGCATAGCGGAACGAGCATTAGAGGAAGGTGGGGAGACCTGGGTGAACGTGTCATCTCTAACACAAATTAACATATTTTAGCAAGCCAAGTTCCCATAGATCTTTTTTTATCTGTTAAGAGGAGGGACTTGATTAGATGATTTCTGAAGTTTCATTGTGTTCTGGAATTCTGCTCTTTCTAAAAGGCAGCCTAAAATGGAATGTGTCACCTCTAAGAACCCCAAATGCTTGTCAAGTACCCATCAGTGAGTCTCCTGGTGGCCCCATGAGACCGTCATAGTCAGTGATGGTCTCACCCCCCTGAATCCACACATAACCCTGAGAAAGTGTCACCAGGACAGGTGTAGAGGTAAGAATTAGTTTTCCTTAACTTATTCTTTTGGTTCATGCCTTGTAAGAATAAAATTGTCTCCGGATGCGCTTGGCTTCCATGTCTTGGCTGTGAGATCTCAGCCTTGAGAAACCATCAGGCCATGGAGACTGTTTCTGTGGTTATTACGTTCCATCTCAAGGAAAGCATCTTGGGATGTTTCCCCAGCTCAAGTGCCTGGCATTTCCTTTGATTGGAAACATGGAAGGATCTCCTTGTCCACTGAGTTACAGCAGACACAAAGCGAAGCACAATTTTCATCATTTTACACTGAGTAGGGAATTTTGAAAAGTTTTGGTGTTTTGAATTTATACTTTAAATGAACAAGAGGACTGAACTAAATGGAAGCTAATTGAATCTGCCTAGTGAATATAGATCTCTCAGTTTATGGAATTTATCATCTTGGAGTCTTGTTTATCAGGTTTCTTTGTAATGGCTGTGTCTCTATCTAGGTAGTAAACATGGTGTTTTAGAACATTTTTTTCCCTTTCTAATTATATATGTATTGATTTTGAAAGGAAAAAGATAAATCCACGAAAGCTTCCAGTTAAGCAAATCTTAGGGAAAATGCATATTTTGACCTGTAGTTAAGTAAGAATATTTTGGTTTATGAGCTGAGTGTACCCATAGCATCAGCATGAGACATATATACAGTTTTCTCCTTGATTTCTGCCCCAGATCCAAGCAGTGGACTTTTCTTTCTTTTCCCTGTATCAGGGGAGAGGAATTCTAACTCAATACTTTGCTTAGATAACTAATTCCGTCTCATCAGTGTTACACCCAGATGGGAGAAATTAACAAAACTTCTGACTGTGTTGGTTACAATTTTAAGAAATGTGTTGGGATACACTTAATTCTTAGTATAAAAAAATATCTTTTTTTTTAAATAAAGAAAGGGAAATGACATGAATGAGCACTGACTATGATCCAGACTTTTACTATAGAAATTACACAGCACTTGGGGCTGTTGTAATTTTTCTGTCGGGGTTATTAAGGTGAAGCACAGAGAAATTCTGTCACCTGTCAGAGGGCACACTGACTAAATGGCAGAGCTAGCGTCCAACCTCACGGGGGAAAAAAGGAAATTTTTTTCCTGTCTAGATCTTGAATATGTATGTAACTTGAAAACAAGAAATCACACTGCCTCTGAGATACACACACTTTTTGTGGGATAAAAGACAACTGGAATGTTGTGAAAATCAGCGGTTCCCCTGATTATGGGAATATATTCTTCAGAGTAAAGTTGAAACATTTCTAACATTAAATAGTGTATTAATCACTATTAGCTCTGGGAATCTGCCCAAACAAATCATTCTTCCAACACTGTTTGTCTTCAGCCAACTCAGGCAATCAGCCACTGAATGAGGCATTTTTCCCCCTGAAAGACATGATTTGACCAGTAATAATTTGGTTATGCAATTAAGTGTTGACAAATTGGGAGGTGAAACCCTGAATTTGGGAAGTTTGATAGTTTGATGAGCTAAAGTATAAACAGTTTTCTTGGCCACAATAAATAATATCTGTACAAATTTTAATTTCAAATTGGCCAATCTTCAAAGCTACACTGCAAGCCATACATTAAGATATGAAGATAACAAGCAAGAAAAATTAAAATGCCATCAACAATGAGAATCTGTTTAAAAAGAAAAGAAAAAGAAGGGCAAATTCCTTTAGACAATGACCTAAGACTCTTTTTTTCCTGTTAAAAAATGAGAGAAGTGAAAGAATTTTCAAAAACTGTTAATGAATGATAGAGTTTCTTATAAAAACTATACTTTTTAGTGGAACTCTAAAATTGGAAGCTTAGGAGTCAATAGCCTCTTTTATATTAAAAATCTGGTGTTCCTGATAGTTTAATTGCTACTTGAACATAAAGATATATTCAAATAGTTTACTAAAGAATATATTTGTAATAAACTGATCATTTAAACATGGATTATCATAGTGGGAAAGATGGAGTTTTTAGGAAAGCAAGAAGAAACTATTGAAAAAATTTGAAAGTGTATTAATTTAAAATTTTTGTTTTAATTTTTAAATATGAATTTTATTTAGTTTATTTACATGCTACAATGTTAGAGGATATGAAACAACATTTACTGAAAAGTAGTCTCCTCTCTCCTGCAGCCTTTCACCCCACTAACCTTTCCGGGGCACCCAGCTGCACCCCTGGGAATGGCTGGTATTTCCAGTTTTTCCATATGCTTCAGAAAAAGTCTGCACCTATATAGGGAAGTGTGTTTTCTTCTATTCCCCTCTATTTTTACACAGGTGATGAGATGGTATACATAGTATTCTGGATCTTTTATTTTTACTCAATTATATATTTCAGAGATGATATTAATATATTATACTTGATACATTATGATGTATTTGATATGTGATGATATATTAATGATGTATTTCATATCAGTACATAAGAACACTCTTTCATTCTTTTATTTTTATTGTGGTAAAATATACATAACATGAAATGTTCCATTTTCAAGTGTACATGAAAATTTCCTGTGGCATTACATACATGCACCTTGTTATGCAACCATCACCACCACTTATCCCTAGAACTTTTCATCATTCCAGTTGAAGCTCCATCCCCATTAAATACTAACTCCCTCTCCCCCTGGCCTTTGGTTAAGCCCATTCTACTTTCTGTCTCTGAGAGTTTGACTATTCCAGCTATCTGAAAATAAGTTGTTGCTGTTGTTTAGTTGCTAAGTCGTGTCCAACTGTTTGCAATCCCATGGACTGTAGCCCACCAGGCTCCTCTGTCCTTGGGATTTCCCAGACAAGAATACAGGAGTGGGATGTCATTTCCTTTTCAGGGGATCTTCCCAACCCAGGGATCAAAGCTTGTTTCCTGCTTGGCAGGTGTATTCTTTACCACTGAGCCACCTGGGAAGCCCTCTGAAAGTAAGCAGATCATACAAATGCTGTCCTTTTGTGTCTGGCTTATTTCACTTAGCATAATATCCTTAAGATTTATCCATGTTGTAGCATATATCAGAATGTCATTTCATTTTAATGGCTGAGTAATATTCCATTGTATGTATATACTGCATTGGTTTTATCCATTCATCTGTAGATGGACTTTTGTGTTAGTTCCACCTTTTTAATTCTTTTTAATGGCTGTTTAGCATTCTGTTCTATGGCTGTAGCATACTGTATAAACCAGCTCTCCAGTGATGAGGTCAGGTTATTTCTGTATTTCAGTGAATAATTGCGAACTTAGATCATTTGACACCTGCATTAGGCTATCCAGTAAACAAACTTCTTGAAATGGATTTGCTAAAATGAAATGTTACAGGCATCATAAAGTTTCAGCTGTTGCCAATTTGTCCTCTGTGAATGTAGTCCCCACTTGCACCCAGCCCAGAGACCACCTGCTTCCCGCCCCTCACTAAAAACGGCATCACCAAACTCCTCATCTCTGCTCATCTCGTGGTGGAGAATGCTATCTCGGTACAGTTGTGATGGACTTTTCTCATGTCTGGAATAAATGCTGAGTGTTTCGGGGCCATTGCATTTTCTTTCACTGGGGCCATCTTCATTTCCTTTGTTCATGTCTCAGTTGGGCTGTTGAGTTTTTCCTCCCTCTTCTCTATATTGGCTGTTGTTGAAAATTTGCATTGGTTTGGCATCCTTTCCACAGCCTGTGGGAGGCTTTTGGAACTGCTGTGAACAGGAACTTTGTCTAAGAACAGTGAGACCTGCTCTTCAACAGTGACCAAATGCTGGCTCCGTGACAACAGTTTTATCAAGGGGACAGACTTTAGGAGGTGGGAGCTGTAGGAGGCTTTATGGAAGAGGTTACATGCAAAAGGAAGTATATCTATTGTCACAGTGTGCTTTAATGTTATTTAGGACTTACTCATCTTTCAAAAGGTGGGTGCACTAACACTAGATGATGTATAACTCAGGATGCACTGAAAAATAGCCGGAAAATATGAGGCTTTCACTCTTGAGAGTGCAAGGAGATCAAACCAGTCAGTCCTAAAGGAAATCAACCCTGAATATGTTGATGGACAGGGAAGTCTGGTGTGCTGCAGTCCATGGGGCCGCAAAGAGTCGGATGCAACTGAGTGATTGAATTGAACTGAACTGAACTGATTCACTGGAAGGATTGATGCTGAAGCTGAAGCTCCAATACTTTGGCCACCTGATGCAAAGAACCGACTCATTGGAAACGACCCTGATGCTGGGAAAGATTGAGGGCAGAGGAAGGAGACGACAGAGGATGAGAGGGTTGGATGGCATCACTGACCCCAATGGACATGAATCTGAGCAAACTCTGGAAGATAGTGAAGGGCAGGGAAGCCTGGTGTGCTGCAGTCAATGGGGTCGCAAAGAGTCCGATATAACTGGGTGACTGAACAGCAACAACAAAGCAGGCCTTCACGCGTGCTCACAGACCAGGGAAAGGTGTTGGCAGCGGTAGTTACAGGTATGACGAGGCCTGAAAAGAATGCAATTAGGGGGAAGCAGTTTCAGAAAAAGAAAGCAAAGTGACCTGTGACCCGATTGCCAGCACCCCTCGCAGGCCTGGGGAGGGCCCTACAGCCCCAGATTCCATGGCTTCTTGGCACCTGGGACTCTGGAGTGCAGGCTGCACTGGCCGGGTCTCGGGGTCACAGCCACGTTGACCCCAGGGTCCCAGGAGCACATCCAGGGAGTCAGGTAACAGCTAGAGGTCTCAGCGCAAGCCCTGAAATTCCTCCAGCAGCATCAGCATGGCCGAGAGTAAGATGGCTCCTTTAATTACAGGCATATCCGTCAGACCTCTGCCCCATGTGATGTCTCAGCACACATCACCATGTGCTCCAGGCACCCAGCCTCATGCCGCCCACAAAGAAGCCTGAAGTCGGCAGTGACCCTGACATCGAAGACCCAGTGCGTCGTCTACACCTGTCATCTCCAAAGTGGGAGTGAGAGGAGTACTCTTGGGTGGGCAGAAAGTGTCAGAATGTGTGTACACACACAGGTACACATACATGCACGTATATTTATGTCCATAGATGTGCATCTGTATGTATGTCAGAGTGGTGTTGTTTAGTCACTAAGGCCTGTCTGACTTTTTGTGGCCCCGTGGACATCAGCACATCAGGCTTCCCTGTCCTTCACGATCTCTGAAGTTTGCTCAAACTCATGCCCATTGAATCAGTGATGCTATCTAACCCTCTTATCCTCTGTTGCCCCCCTTCTCCTCCTACCTTCAATCTTTCCCAGCATCAGGGTCTTTTCCAGTGAACTGGTTCTTTGCATCAGGTGGCCCAAGTGTTGGAGCTTCAACTCCAGCTTCAGCATCAGTCCTTCCAATGAGTATTCAGGTATGATTTCCTTTAGGATTGACTGGCTTGATCTCCTTACTGTCCAAGGGCCTCTCAGAATGTATCAGAATGTATATATCTCCTCATCTAATAGAACCTTAATATAATTTATAAATGAATAAATAAGTGTGTATAGGGATGTGTAGAATTTTAACAGTTTTCCTTATTGGGATGTGTCATTGAAAAGATGTGTGACCATTTATCCTGACAGGCAATGCCCTGAAAGTGAAAATGACAGCATAGCCCTTAGGATTTTATGTGCAGACATGTCCAAAGAAGAGACCTGGACACAGGCAGACGCTGTGTGAGCAGGGCTGTGCGGTGATGAACGCCATGTGCCCGTTTGTCCACAGGGTGCCCAGACACTTGGTTAACGTTATTCTGGGTGTCTCCAGGATGGAATTTCTAGACGAGATGAGTTTCTCATTTGAGGTGGTGGACTTAGTAAGGCGGATGACCCTCCGAATATGGGGGCCTCGTCTGGTCTCCCAGAGGCCTGAGCAGACAGCAGGGCCGAGCTAGGAGAGCCTGCCCCTCTGTCATCCAGCTGGACGGCTCTGCTCTCTCCTGCAGGCTCAGACTAGAGCTCGGCCTTCAGGCCTCTGGGCCTCCAGCCTCCAGACTCACACTGCAGCTCTTGGACTCATCAGCCTTCGTGGTGTGTGAACCAACCCTTATAACATGTCCCTTTTCTGCATCTCTGCAGGACCCTGACTCACAGCTACGGGGCCCTCTGTCATCTCAGGCTGGGCCTTAGTCCCACCTGCATGCACACCCATGTGGGGAGCTTTGAAAATACCAGTGCTTAGGTTCCTCAATCAGAGACTCTGATTTTTTTAAATGATTAATTTGTTGTTTTTAGCTGCGCTGTGTCTTTGTTGCTGTGCATGCTTTTCTCTAGTTGTGGCGAGCAGGGGTTACTCTCCAGTTGCAGTGCGCAGGCTTCTCTTATTGTGGAGTACAGGTTCTAGGCCCAGGGGCTTAATAGTTTTGGCACTCAGGCTTAGCAGCTCAGCATCATGCAGGATCTCCCTGGATCAGGGATCGAACCTGTGTCTCCTGCACTGGCAGATTCTTTACCACGGAGCCAACCAGGGAAGACCCAGAGACTCTGATCTAATTAGCATTTTTTCAAAAGTGCCTCAGGTGGTTCTGGTTGAGATCAACTGATGCAAATTCGAAATGTCATAGGGGTCAGAAACCTGATTTGTTGGCTAGAACACAGTACCCCCATTTCTGGGATGGCCTCAGGTCAGCCAAGCTCACAGATGGAAGAGGACACTGGCCATCTGGCCATACAGTCTCCTGCCGGACCCTGACCCAGGGGGACGAGCTGGTTCTGTGCGGTGGGGTGGCTCTGTGAGCCTGCAGGCAGGAGGAAGGGGCTGAGGGGCCAGGTGGGGCCGTGGTCAGGGACTGGACCTCCTGATACTGCCTCATGGTGTGGCCTCAGTTTACCCCTCTGTAGAATGGAGACGCTTACAGACAGACCTACCTCCTGCAGTTGTTGAGAAGACTTGGTTGACACATAAACGGTGTTTAGAGTGATAGTTTGTTGTCACTTTCACAGATTCTCAGCGATGTTATTGTCCCTGAGACGTGTGGCCCCCTCCTCATACCCACGCACCTGCCCCCAAGTGTGCATTCCTGCCATGCTCGCCTTTTTTCCCAGCACGCTCTGCCTGGTTCCATGTTGTCCACATTGGTTGAGTCCCTTGTCTGCTGTACTCGGGTTCTCCAGGCCTGGGGTCCGTCATATACTTAAGGCGATGTTGGATGTCTCTGCTCTGAACCAGCCTGTGTTCATTTTAAAGTGTAATTTTCAAGGGCATCTTCGTCTGGTCATATTTCTAGCTGGGACATCTCACTTTTACTCGTGTCGTGTGCTGACCCCCCACAACGGTGTTGTCACCTGTGCCTTCGGGAAAGACGGGAGGCACCAAAAAAGATGTGGCTTGAAAACATCAACGACTGAGTTGCTGCATGAAGGGTGAAAGGATCCAGCTCTGTGCAGGTCATGAACACATCCCACCCCCCAGCGTGGCCCACGAGGACCCTCAGGATTCCACGCCTGACGCTGTGTGCCCGCAGGTCAGGGCTCGTGGCCTCGCACAGAAGGACAGAACATCCTGGGGTCTGCTTGGTGGCATTTCCTGTCCAGGCATCAGTCTTACACGTAAGACTGTTTTTGTGAATGGTTTTAGCGGATCCCCTACTAACGAGGCCATGACCGTGTCGGTGGTGCGCACATGCTGCTTTGTTTAAGTGTATCGTGCACACTGATGCCAACCAGACCCGCCTGCAAATAGGAGGCAACGCCCCCCACCCCCAGGAAGCCCCTTCCAGATGCCCCACGCTTGGTGCCGGCTTCTGCCCATGACACTCCCAGCCAGGGGAGGGGATCACCTGTACATCGAGCATCCCCCTGCCCCCAGCAGACCACACACATTATGTTCTTGGACCACAGATTCAAACCCATGAGGCTGAGACAAGTAAGAATTTACCCAGGAAGCATATCTTTTAGTGAAAGGGACAGAAACCAACTGGAGTCCCTTCCAAGGGGTCCAAGGCACTTTCCCATAGAACCCTCCACCCCCACTCAGCCCACCCCTGCTCACAGCAGCCTGGGATGAGGGCAAGTGGTTACATCAGAACAGCAGATTAGGCTCAGAGACTAAGTTCACTTACTCTGCTCAAGCACCAGCTATTTGGGGGGTGAGAGAGATTTCTCTGAAGCTGGGGAGGTAGTAGATATGTTTCATGATTTTTCAATCTCTCTTTTTTTTGATGACACCAGCATTTAACAGTAAAAAGAAATTCTGCGCTTGGACAGCTTGTATAAGTGCTCACATTGCAACATTGGTTTAATTCTTACATTTTTATAATGTTTAACTGATCTGGATGGACATATGAAACTTTGTTCCTAAAGGAAGTGCATGTGCTCTGAGGTGAGAGTCAGGGCTCGTTTTGGACAGCGTGAGAATTGCCTGGTGTCTTAGACCAACAGAATGCCCACCTAGTGCCTAGACTGAGGGGTCCTAGGCAGGGGCTCAGACTGAAGCAGGAGAGAGAGTATTTACAATTATGAAGTGAAAACAAGTTTAAGGATGCTTGTGGATTATGCGATGGTTGGTGAAGAGATGCAGTTACAGAGCTGTCCTGCCGGGTGAGGGAAGAAATTTGTCTTTGGATCACTCTTGGAGCAGGGACATGGGGGTGGGGAAGGTTTGAGTTCATCAAATTGTCACAAATAATCACATGAAAAACAGCTGGTAAATGTCACGAGAAGGGGCTGAGGACACAGTGTTTAGAAGGGCATTTCCCAAGGACTGCACATTCTTTCAGATTTGTCAACAGACCATCAAAGTTGCCTACGAGACACAAGAAGTAACAGCCTCGGCATTTTTGTCAATGGAGGAGTGGGTTCCTTGCTCTGCACACAGTGGCATAACTGACATTTCTTTCCTGCTTAATAAAGACTTCCACTCCCTTGACCTTTTGAGTTGACCTTCTAAACCACAGTACAGCATGTCTTGCATAATTATCACCTGTTCCAATATGCAGCCACCATACTCAGACTCACTTCTGGATAGGAGAAACATTAAACAATAAATGAAAAAACACGTAACACATCTGTGTGACAGCACCCATAAAAAAAGAACCGATACAGGTAAGAGACTTCGTTCAGAGCAGGGAGCAGCCGTAAGTCTGCTACATTCCATGGGTTTTCCATTGAAACACAGAGAAAATACAGTTTGTGAGTAACTATCTGAAATTCTATTAAGTGAGAGGTTGGTAGTGAATGTGGTACAGTGATTTCGAGTGATGTGGAGGGTCAGTTAAATATTAGCATTATTTCCCAGCTAACAAGTAAGGTGTTTACTTGCCATTTACTTATTGTGTGAAATAGCCCTTTGTATTCCTTATTTCCCAAGTAAAGTGGACGGCACTTTAACCAAGCTCAACAATGCAAAACTTAGAAAGTTCAGCTTGAGATTACATTTATATGTCAGAAATCCAAAAAGGTCTATCCATTAATAGCTACTGCTGACGACTAAGGTACAGCTTATCAGCTCAGAGATCACTGGCTTGTTTGAAGTTCAAACAGGATTATTAATTAGAGCACCATCGAGCTTTCCGGAAATGTAAATTTACCATTTGCAATTGACCTGAAATGAAGAGGCTATTTTTTCTCCTGTATTCTGCCAATGTAATATCTTCTCTTTGAATTTTTAACTATTTGGTTTGTGGAAAAATCACATTATGGCATTTGGATTCCAAAGTTTTGCATGTTATATGAATGGATAACCAGAAATCTTTGTATCTTACTTCAAAATCACCTGGCGTACACTCAGGTGAAAAGAAGTATGATAAACTATTAAAAGGTACTCGGTCTGTTTTATGAGGATGTTTTCAGTGTTCAAGATGAAGGTGAATGCCAAGCCCCGACCCAGCCCCTGAGTGGGTGGATATCAGAGGCGTGAGGTCACAGCTTGGGTGGTACTGAGGGAAAGTCAGTGTGTTTCTAAAGAAGAGGGAGCCTGAAGGTTTATGACTTTTATGAAAGAGAAATGCAGTATGTATTTTTAAAACTGTATAATCACTACAAATTTGATAGCAGTAGAACCAGTTATAATTTCTACATGTTTTTTGTTGTTTTGTTTTTTGATAAACACATCGTTAAGAAATGTATTTATTCAGCCATATCAAACACTTTTAAATGTCATGTGCTAAATGCATCAAACGTATCAGACAGTGGGTTTCCTTTTTTTCCCTTGTACATCCTTCACAATTAGGAATAAATATCATTAATGAAAATTTTGCCTCTGAGATTAGATTTTATTTCAAAATAAAATGCTATAGGAGCATTTCTAAAAGTGTGATGTTTGGAAGTAATTGCTGGGCCCCCTGGCAGTTTAGAGGTTCTATGCAACCATGGGAATTCAGGGGGAAAGAGCCAGCAAAGGCAGGGGTTCAGAATGGCCACCCCTTTCTCCCAGGAGCCCCTCTTTGGAATCCTCGGGCCAGCTGGGGCTTTGTCCATGTCAGGATTCAGACTCTCTGCCTTTCTTGAAGCTTCTGCTCTCATGGTGCGAGGTAGACTCCAGCCGCCCTGCTAGGAAGCCCCCCTGAGTGCAGAGCCCCCAGCAGCCAGAGTTGCTGGCATGAAGAACATCCCACTATAGGCACAGTGACCTGAGGGATTTGGACCTCAGTGGGAGCTGTACTGTGGGTTTAACGTTTAGGATGTTACTTAGTTCTTTGTTTTAAATTGTTCCATGTCCTATAATAAATAATAGAACAATTGGTGCCAGGAATAACTTTCTTGGTTTTATCCTTCTAGATTGGCTAGTTTATTTTCATTCCTCAAGAGGAGTAAGGAACGTAGAGCATGCCCCCGAGGAAAGTCCAGCCATAAGTGTCATAGTAATTTAGACCCATGCTAAAGCCTTGACTCCGGCTGCCAATCTCTAAGTGACCTGGCCCTGCCCACCTCTCCGGTTCATCTCACCTGCTCCCTCTCAGGTGAAACCACGTTGGCCCTTCTGCTGTGCTTTGAGCACGCCAGGCTCTGCTGCCCCAGGCCTTTCTCTTCTCATAGCCTGGAAAGCTCTTCCTATAGATAGTTTCCTGGCTTATTCCTTTGTTTTATTCACTTGAAACAGAGGGCTTCTCATCACAGTGGAGGCGTTGGACCAAGCTGGCCTGAAGAGCATGTTCCGTCTACCCCCAAGGGGTGTCTCTTTGCCTTTCCTTCTTTCTTCATAGCACTTATACTGCACATTTACTTTTTATTTATTCTCCCCACCCCAATAAAACCCCAGACTGTAAGCTCCAAGAGGGCAAGGAACATGCTTACTTTTTAAAATTAGTCCCCTCCAGCCTCCAAGACAACCCCAGTTAAGCCAATGCCCAATATATGTCATATTTGCTGAATCAATTGAATGCATGGTTATAAGTTTCATTTAAAATGTTTAAAAGTATTTCATCTGAATAAAGCTTCTCCTGGAAATTAAAACCAAAAAGATAATAAAGAAATAGTTCCATTTCCAACTTAAGCATTTGCTTGTCTTGTTAGAATGCTTGAGCTTTTAACTTCTCTGCAGTTAATATTATTCCAAAGTAGGAAAAAGGACAGCAGAAACCTATTTGTATTCTCACTGAATTCCCAGATTTATTCACTCCCATGCATGGAAAAAGTCTGAAAACTTTTGCTTTCTAACCTTAATCGAGTATTTTATGACAACTCAAATGAAACTATATTAATATTTTTTTAAAGCAAGTTTACAGTTGTTTGAAATGGAAAGCACTGACCTAAATTTCAAATAACTGCTTACGTTTATTCCTGGCCTAAAAATGACACTTTTATGCCAAATAAAATTTATCACTCAGTGGCAATCTCAAAATTGAAGGTTTTGATAACCTCAAAACTGAAATTGATTGAGAATCACTTCAAATTCAAGTTTGAAAAGTAAATTGAAATGCTGGCTTGACTAAACCTCTCATGGCCAGCAAACCCAGTTTCCTTCTATGGCCACCAGAGGGAGCTGTTGAACCTTAAATGAAACATTTGAACTTCAACAAACCAGGTAAATGCTTCAGGTAATCTGACCTTCAAAATATAATGCGATGTATTGAAAAATAAGCAGTGACATAGTTTTTGATTCCTATTAAAACAAAATATATGCATATAACTGATAGATATTGCAGTTAAATTCAATGAATTCTTTTAAGCTTTTATTTACAAGGTACTCATTTAAAGGGGGATATAAAGATAAAGAATTCAAATGTTTCGTAAATGTGTGTATGTTTGTATGTATGTACATTTGCATTACAAATGAGCTGTAGAACATGATCTATAAGAACTGTTAAAAAAAAAAGTGCTATGGAGTTTCAGAACAGAGAGATGGCACCCAGAAAGTCAGGGTGAAGGAGGTGGCATTTAAGAATGGCATGGAGATGGGGTGGGGGGCAGGGGGGCTTCTAGGGTGTGATAGATGGAGATGGGAAATTGTCTAAGTGCTGAGAACCGTGTGAGTGTAGAGAACGCTGAAGAATCTGGCTTGCTTGAAGCATAGGTCACACGAAGGTGATGATGAGAATATCAGGCAGAAAAGGTACGTGGGGATGCGTTGTGATGACCCATAAATGCTGGAGGACTTGTCTGTTATTGCTTTGAATGTCAAAGTGTGGCCAGGTGAACCCTTGGCCGGTGCTTGCAGAACCCTGGTGGGAAGCGTGTCCTTTGCTACCTGCGGTGTCCCCTAGTGGGTCTCAAGCCCATAGCATGTCCCAGTAGTGTTTAAAGGTCAGTGGGGCTAGATTTAGGCAAAATGTTCGCGTTCCCTGTTCCTAGGCATTATTCACCAAATATTGACTGAGCACATGCTAGGCTTGGGTTCTTAGCAAATCTTTATATTTATTACTCATAGTTTTACAAACTCAATGAAGCATTTTTAGAATTTAAAATGTAGTTGAAAGTGATCTTTTAAAAATGATTCATAGTTAGATGCTTTGATTGTCTTTACTAAGACAATTGTCTTTACTAAGTACTCCTTAGAGTACTTTGAGAGGCTTTGAAAATCTGTGGCCAGGATGTTTTCCCATTTGATGAACACATGCAGAATCAGAAACTTTCCTGGAATTAAACTCAAGCAAAAATGTATGGTATGGGCTTTTATATAAAAGGAACAGGACAATAACTTCAATTACAGGACAATAGCTTCAAAAAACAGGTGGAGATGGTTCAAACAGACTTGGGTCTTCAATAAAGGCTGCTCTTTAGAACAGAGGGACATTTTCCTTCTAATTGCTTTTTAGCAACCAGACTGCATATCCATTTTTACTAAAGTATTTCTTGGTGTTGTACTTAATCCCAGAAGCTATGTGTGTGCATCTTTTTTCTCCTACAGATGAAGATTTGAGTTATTTCCAGTCTTAACTGTTGCAGACACACTTCTGTGGACATTCTGTTCATGTCTCCCAGAATCTGAGTACAAGATTCCTAGGGCATCCATTTAGGAGTTACTGGATTATACTGGAGTTGTTATTCAGTTATAATAAATAATCTTAAACTCTTTCCCAAGGCGTTTGTACTAATTCGTACTTAAAACCAGAAGTAGCTATCACTGAAGTTCGGTATTCTCAGTTTACAAATTTCTGCAGTTTACTAGTTATAAAATGGTACCTCATTATGATTTGGATTTTCCTTTTATGACTTCTAAGGAAGTTGAGCATCCTTTTACATAATTATTAGCCATTTACCTTTCTTTTCAGTAGACTATCTGATCATATATTTTGTCCTTTTTAAAAAAATTGGCTTGCTTGTTCTTCATATGTTTTGGATACTAATTCTCTGTCTATTATGTAAACCCCAAATATCTTCTCCCCAGTGTGTGAGTTGATATTTCGACTGTTTTTACAGTATCTTGAGGAACAGAAGTTCTTAATGCATTCTGTCTTCTTCTTTTTATGATTAATACTCCTTGTGAGTCTCCTCGCCTATCCCAAAGTCAGGGTCTCCTACATATATTCTTCTAGAAGTCTGATGTTCTGTGCCCTTCACATTCAGGGAAGGAAATCTGCAGCCCACTGTGTTTTTATTTGCTGTATCTGACGACCCAGGTCGGGAGACTTTTTTCCCTTCCTCTGAAAGCCAAACCAAGACAGATGATTGCTTCCTTCGCCTGCTGATTGTAGGGTGTTTATGTTTCCCTATTAACATTTCTCTGAAGGGCAGAGCCTATTATATGTCTTGCCTTTCTTGATCCCTCCGATTCTCACCTGAACTAACCCCCCCACCACCCAGGCTTCTGCTGAGATTGACGCTCTCGGCCCTTAAGGCTAGATGAATGGTCGGTAATCTCTCATTTCCCTGGATCTGTCCTACAGCTTCATTCCTGATTCCATAGGAATGCTGTACTCTCTGGCTACTCATCCATGCATTTTAAAAGACGATTTAAAAAATGTCGACTCTTGCATTCCTAGGTGTTCTGTAGTGAGATGCTTTTTAGGTTCTCTTGTCCACTCTGTTGCCAGCAGTCAAAGGATGGTGTAGATTATCCCCTTCAAACCTAACGAAATAGGTAGCCTTATTACCTCAACTCCACAGAGAAAATCAAGATTCAGAAACATTTAGTAATTTGCTTAAATTCAGAAGTTAACAACCCAAAATACGATCTTAGCTCTTGTGATCTGCAAAGCCTGCATGTTCACCCACTTTGTTGCATTCGCTTCCATTGCTCAATACCTTTTACTGTACTAAGTAGCCAAAGTGTTAAAGCTTGTTATGTGTTTAGTTGTGATTTACTTATTTATTTATGCCACAATCAGACCTGCTGTTGGTGGGAAGCCCTCCAGTGGACAGCCGTGGTGCTGGAGCCGGGCCAGGCCCATGGTTTAGACAGGAGCTGCCCTCTGCCGCAGGGGTCACTGGAGAGATTTAGCACAGACCAGGAGCTTGTTGGCTTTACTGGCTCAGAAACTCGATTGTATCAGTTTACCTGGAGCTAATCTGATTCTAGAGAACTGATTCATATGGATACATCTCAGAGGCCGGGATTCCAGTACAAATGTATTGACTTAGAGTGAAGGGTGGACCAGAATCCCTACATCCACACTCCAGGGATTTTCCAGATGGCAAGATGGGGGTGGGGTGGAGGTACACATCTGTTACCAGCTTGGTGAACTTGGAATCAGAAAAAGAAAAATTAAGTGACCTGAGGTAATTACATGGTCTTCAGGCTGTGGAAAGTAAAGCAAAGTGAAAGTGACACTTTGGGACCCCATGGACTGTAGCGCCCCCTGGCTCCTCTGTCCAGGCTGGGGAATATCCAACAAAATTAATGTTTGTAATAATCAGAAAGGACAGTGATAAACACACGTCGGGTGTCTGCAGGATCAGTACACCAGGTGTCGTGGATGCAACGATGACTAAGATGGTGACCTGCCCTGGGGACCTGATCATCTCAGTCAACTCTAGAAAATTCTCTTTTTATGTCTGTGTGGAGCATTCTTCACTTGTTGCACTGCGTGCAACATTCCCGGCCGGGGAAACTGACTCCCGGGTCTCCAGGGTCTTAGCACTGTGTGGACAGGCTTCTCTTTGGGCAGTTGCTTCTCCGGGTCCCTCTGCTCCATTTTTAGGTCACTTTTCACCCAGTCACCCTGTGTGCTGTGTACACAGGGCATGGCTTCTCACAGTGACTCACGTGGCCCTGCAGGAGGAGGGTGTGGCCGGGGTCAGCCCCCTTTGCCTCTGCCAGTGGTTTCCCAGGGAGCAATGACAAACACCTTGGGTTTCATTTTGTGTTTGTTCACGGGGTGGCTGGCTGAGGAAAGCCTGCTGGCTTATTTCTGTCACGATGGAAACGCGGAAGCTTGGGATTGCAAATAAGACTCTGGAGTCTGGGGAGCATGGGAGCGTCTGGTTCAGGAGCAGAATAACTCCAAAGTAACCGGACACTTGAGAGCTAAGCATGACCCAAATTGGAGGAAACAGGATGGACCCTGAACGTGCTGGTCCATCCAGCAGCCCTGCCCTGGAGGGTCGCCGAGGTTCTGGCTGATGGGCTTCCTCATGGTTCAGTTCAGGGCAGCTCAGTTGAGTCAGCCGATCTGAGGCTTCATCTTTGTTTTCTGGGTCACCCAAACTGGGAACACTGAGGTATTTGATGTGGATCTGGCCGGGGTTAGGTATTTGACTCATTTATTGGTTTGGCTCAATTTGGGTAGTTGCAAAGTTTCACTTAATAAAATGTTTAATGGAGAGAAAGAAGAAAGTCACATTTTCATCTAGCTAAGGAAGGCATCAAATTAACTGTTTAAAAGCCTTTAACTCTGTGGGCCCACAGAAGGTCCCCAGGGTTTAGGTATGGGATGGAGGTCCCCCTGGGATGCACCCAGGAGGTTGGACTGGATGCTCTGGGAGCAGGACCACTTACCCAGCCTATGCACGGTGTGTGAAGCCACCGCATCGAACAGAAACAGCTCGGAAAGTAGAATTTCCAAAATCTAATGGAGACGAAAGTCAAAGCAGTGGAGTTGAGAGGCTGGAAAGCTGCTGCTCACTCTTGTGTTTTGATGGGGCTGAAAGGGCACGACAGGGTCGAGGGACGGATCCTCAGGTCCTGGCGGGAGACTGCCTTCCACTCCTGAGGATGCTGACGGGATCTGTGCTCACAAGTCTTCCTGGAGCCTTGCCCGGTCCCACATGTCCTGCTAACCTCCTGGTTCCTGCTCAGGATGGTAAATTGACTTTGTACTTGACCTGATGTGAAGGAGGGCTTAGGAGAAAGTGGATGCAGAGCAGCCGATCTGGCCTCAGTTTCAGGGGCTGGCAAGGCTCTGGGTCCCTGGCCCTGGCTGTCAAGGGCTGTGGGTGCCTGGCGTCCCTGGTCTCGTGTCTGGTGAGGGGCAGCTCTGTCTAGAATATTGCTGGTGTGGCTCTGGTGAAAATCACCTTGGCTCTGGCTGTCTTGCCATCTACCTTTTGGCAGGTGAGACCTATGGTTCCACCTGTGTGGAGCCTTGGGAGGTGAGCGCCAGAAGAAACATGTTAAAGTAAGCCATAAAAAGAACGAAACTGTGCCATTTTCAGAGACATGATGCACTTAGATTTATTTCATACAGAGTGAAATAAGTTAGAAAGAGAAAAGCAAATATCATACATTAATCCACATAAGTGGAATCTAGAAAAAAGGTACAGGTGAACCTATTTGCAGGACTTGAATGGAGACACACACATAGAGAACAAATATATGGATACCAAGGTGGGAAGAGAGGATGGGATGGATAGGGAGATTAGGATTGACATATATATGCTATTGATACGATGTATAAAATAGATAGCTAATGAGAACCTACTGTATATCTAGGGAAACTCTACTCAGTTCTGTGGTTACCTGACTGGGAAGGAAATCCAAAAAAGAGGGGATATATGTGTACCTGTAGCTGACTCACTTTCCTGTACAGTAGAAACTAACACAAAATTGCAATACTCCAATCTGAAGAAAAAGGTGAGACCAGGAAGCCTGGGTAACTGCAATTGTGGGAACCACCCATTTCCTTTTCTTTTATCAAGAATGGGCTTTTCCCTGAACAGAAGGATGGAGGCCTTAGGTTTGCTGTAGCAAGTCCTTGTTTATGGAAGAGGGGACTGTTTATCAACACCGAGATTCTGAGAATTCCATCCTGTTTCTTTCATCGCCATAGTCAGCCTTCAACATTTAATGAAGACTCATGGGCGGTGACTTCCCCCACCCACAGACAAATTCCTTTAAGGAATCATGAGACCAGTGACACTCAGCAGCTGTTTAAAAGACTGTTTAGACTCCTGGAATGATGCTGGGAAATTCTGGGATTTACAGTCTTGGTCAAGAGGGGCCCTCAGCTGAGAAATCCAGCAGTATAATAATCTCAGTTCAAACCCAGGGGAACCTTCTTTACAAAATCTACTAGTCTGCTCTTCTTGATACAGTTACTGCCAAGTGGTGGAGTTTAAAGTAAACAACAAACAAACACAAAAAAAACTACTATCCTTTCTGCTCTGGATCACATAACATAACATAGGAGACCAAATTCTACATGAAAATGGTTGGATTCAATCATTCCATGCTAAATGCTTGGGTTAGAGGCTATCATGCTCACTGTGGGCTAATAGTGAATTCTAACAGGTCCTGAGAGATAAAGTGATTTGGAATACTGGCCACTTCTCTGTCAGTTCAAGTGTGCTCTCCTTATGTGATCTTCTTAAGCCACCTGGTTTAGCTTTGGCCATGGAGACTTGGAACAGAGTAGTGGGAACCCTCCAGGCAGGAGTTCTGGGCACACAGCCTAACTTAGAAGAAGCAAGAAGCAGACACGAGCAGACACAAGCCAGAGAAACAGGGCTAATAGGATGCATGCTCCTGAGTGTGTTCCATTCTTATGAGGCAGGGATTCTCAAGCCTGTTGGTCTCAGGACCCCCTTTCTGCTCTTAAAAACCAAAGATTTCAAAGAGCTTTTGTTTATAATGGGCTAGACGACTAATATTTGCCACACGAAACAAATAAAATTGAGATGTTTTCAAAATACTTATTAATTTATTTAAAAGGCACAGTAAGAATCCCATAACCTAAATAACATATTTTTTATGAGAATTAAGTATATTTTTCAAGACAGAGGAAAAGAAGTAAGGAGTGTGTCACTGTTCTGAAGCTTTGCAGACGCCTTTAACGTCTGGCTCAGCAGAACTCAGCTGGACCCTCAGATCTTTTGTATTTCATCTGAATCTGTTGCAATATGTTGTCTTAGTTGAACAATAAGAGGAAACAGAAGAAGATAGTTTGTGGGGCCCCTTGCAAAATAAAAATGCAGTCCTTTCGATTTAAAATGATTGGAAATTTTAAGAAAGTAACAGCAGAGCATTAAGCCAAAGACCCATGCAAGCGTGCTCTGCCCAAGATAGGTTGTTGGCATGAACACAAATCTTGATAGTGCTGATGGTCAGGGTGTGAGATCTGGAATAGTTTACTGCCTAGCCATCTCCTCTGATGCCTAAAATCTGTTGTTTCTTTAGGATGATGCCTTTTAGGGATGTTTTAGATTCTTCTCTGCTTGGGGCCCACATGTAAGAAACCAAGACCCAGGGCTCTCCGAGCCTTGAGTTTGTCTGTAGGTCAAGCCCTGTACCCTCTGCCCCTTTCTGCTTGCCTGAGACTTCGCTGCTCTCAGATCTCAGATAAATCACATTATTTCTGTGAATTCTCCTCATCTTACTTAACAACAATGATCTCTTTCTTCTCTCAATTCAGATAATGTTGTCTGCACCACTTGTTTGGCACTGATTAGATGCTGTTACTTTTAAATTAATTGCCAAGCAAGAGCTTGCTAATTGTTAATTAAGTTAATTAGAAACAGGCTCTTTGACCAGTGCTTTTGGTAAAATACTTTTTCTGTTTTCCCCACAACTAGCAAAAAAAGTGAATTGGTCAATGAGTTTTGTTTGTTTGTTTTCATTTATTTGGCTATGCCAGGTCTTAGTTGTGGCATGTGGGCTCTTAGTTGTGGCATGCAGGATCTAGTTCCCTGACCAGAGATTGAACCCAGGTCTCCTGCATTGAGAGTGCAGAGTCTTAACCACTGGACCACCAGGGAAGTTCCTGATCAGGGTTTCTTAATCTGGGGCTCATGGATTGGCTTCTGGGGGTCCAAGAGCCTCCCAAAGTTGCAAATAAAATTGTGATTGTATATCTCATTTTTCAGAAGTATGACCCTCTCTTTCCCCCATAAAAAGGTTAATGACAACTAAACTAGACTCTCAACAGATTGGTCATTTGGGAATTTTCAACCCAAGATCTATTATCACAAGGTCAGGAAGGGTCTTAGAGACAGTCCCATCCTTTGGACCCTCAGCTCTAGAAGCAATTCCATCCTGGACTGGGCCAGTGGGTGTTGTTTTCTCTGCTGTGTGTTTCTGTGGGAGTTTCAGTCATCTTTTCTTTGCAATCCCAGGGGGTCTATGTTTGGAAGAGAAGCCTTGGTTTGCCCCTTGACTTCATCCATCCTGTGCAAACACGCCCCTAGCTCCAGGCAAGAAGGACATGTGGTTAGTCAGGCACCTCCTTTCTGCTGAGAAGCAAGCAAGAGGTCATAGAACTCTTTGTGTAAAGGGCTAACAGTAAATATTTTAGGCTTCTTGCAGCTTGTATGATCTCTGTGGCTGTTACTCAATCTACCATTGCTATAGGGACGCAGCCAGGGAAGATGGACTCGGGTAGACAGAGGGCGAGGCTGTGTCCAAGCTCAGATCTAGTTAACAAAAACAGGCAGTGGCTGTACTTGGCCCCCAGGCCAGAGTTTGCCAACCTCTGATCTAATTCATGACTCCCTGGGGCTTAGGAAGCCCCAGTTATTATCAAAAAGCAAGACACTGAAAAAGTGAGCGGATCTGTCAGATCTGTGCGCCTCACCTGCGGCACGGCCCTGTACTCTCAGCCGCAAACGCGAGCTACAAATCCAGAGAACCAGCTGCTCCCCATCCAGGTAACGGCCCAGACAGGCAGCCCAGTGATGTGGCAAGGAATGGGGTGATTTTGTTATCATCCTGCCCGTTCTCATGCACCCTTCATCAGAGACAATAAAAAGGTTATTGTTTACACCATCGCAGACAAGGAGAGGGCAGGTCCTGCTATAAAACCCGAATGCTCCCTGATCCGCCACCTCTGTAATTAGTGACCCCTTCTTTCTCCATCCCGGGCAGAGGATGAATAAAAGGTTCACAGTGTGTGATGTCACCAGGGCTCTAAAACAGTCTCTCGATTGTTTAAGTCCTGCCTTTGCACCCGCTGTCACTGGGCTACCCGCCATCCCTCCATCAGCTATTCTTAATGTGGGGCTTGTCAACGCCCCTCTTGGACCTTCCTGGAGGGAGGAAATGCCAGGTGGTCATAGGAATCGGAAGTAGAAATTCGAGATAGTGTCACCAACGTGGAAGCCGATTCACAACTTTTAAGGATCTGAAAACACAGAAGGGGTTAGGACAGTTTAATGTGCAAAAATCTGCATCTAAAAACTTGTGCTTAGACTTATTTGTTCAATCGCTAAGTTGTTTCTTACTCTGTGACTCTGTGAATCGCATCATGCCAGGCTTCCTGGTCATTCACTATTCACTATTCCTAGACTTTGCTCAAACTCATGTCCTTTGAGTTGGTGATGCCATTCAACCATCTCACCATTCTTTCTCCTCCTGACTTCAATCTTTCCCAGCATCAGGGTCTTTTCAAGTGTGTCAGCTCTTTGCATCAGGTGGCCAACATTCTGGAGCTTCAGCATCAGTCCTTCAATGAATATTCAGGACTGATTTCCTTTAGGATTGACTTGTTGGATCTCCTTGCAGTCCAAGGGACTCTCAAGAGTCTTCTCTAACACCACAGTTCAAAAGCGTCAATTTTTCGGTGCTCAGCCTTTTTTATAGTCCAACTCTCACATCCATACATGGCCACTGGAAACACCATAGCCTTGAAAATTTGGACCTTTCTCAGCAAAGTGATGTCTCTGCTATTTATCATCTCACCAGAGGCAACTTTTCTAGTTTATTCTCAGCAGGATGTCTTACATCTCATTCCTGGCGGTCCCTCCTCTTGCATCTCGCTGCTCTATCCACTTGAGGGATGCATCAGTTCTGCATTTCTTATTTGTCTCTAGTAGGTTGCATTTGTTCTCCCAGCCATGCCCAGGACTGGGGGCAGTTTCTATCGTTGGTCCTGGTCCTTTGTCTTTTCTGCTGGGACTTGTTTTCCTGGCAACTATTAATGCGGTCCTCATGGATTTGCTCTGAGAAAGCCCCCTTCTAGTCAGTGGGAGAGGCTGTGTGTTTGACCCCACAAGCACCGTTTGGTCCCCCTGGCATCTTCAGCCCCGACCCTCCTAAACTTCCACTTAAGCCCACTGGGTAGCAACTCCCCAAACTCAGACCCTGCGGAGATACTGGGCAGCAAATGAAATGGCAAGGGGCACTGCTGCAGCTGAGCTGGTCCAGGAGTGGGCAGAGGAGGAAAACAACCTGCTCACGACATGTCAGGCTCTGAACAGGGCAGGGGTGTATTTACCAACACAACACACACCCTTCTTCCAAGGGGCTTCCCTGGTGGCTCAATGGTAAAGAATCCGCCTGACAATGCAAGAGACATGGCTTTGATCCCTGGGTCAGGAAGATGCCCTGGAGAAGGAAACGGCAACCCACTCCGGTATTCTTGCCTGGGAAATCCCATGGACAGGGGAGCCTTGTGAGCTACAGTCCATGGGGTCACAAAGAGTCTGACATGACTGAACACACACACTCACACCCTTCTTCCAAACCAGGGAGCCGTGGCTCTGAGCAGTGGGGTTCTGAGACCTCCCGCGCGTGTTAGGTGGCTGAGCCAAGGTTTGAAACAAAGTCTGTGCTCTTTTAAGAGGACACAGGCAATAATTAAAGCTTGGGATGGAAACTCATGACACCCCCCTGCAGAGAAGCCGGCAGACTCCGCTTTTGTGTGCTCGGACAGGACGGGGTCGGAAGGGAGGAATCGGCGCCGCTTGCTGGTGTTGAAGGCGCTGTGAACCCAGCATCGGGTCCTGGGAAGGCAGTGCCGGAAGCCGGGCTGGACCAGTTTGGCAAAGCTCAGTGTTAACAATGGGAAGTCCCCTGGTGAGAGTCCAGCTAGGATTTCTCTGTTCTGGGTGCAAATTTTGCCAGTTGAAAGCGGAAAATAAGGACTTCAAGGCACTTCAATTTTAAATCTATTAATAGTTTAAATCTCTCCGGCTCCTGCTAACCATTGATTATAATTCCTTTATAAAGATCAGAGACTGTGATTATCCAGTCACAAAAAACTTGCTCCGATTACATGAACTTCTCCGACAGCATGAACTGAAATACTGTAGTTGTGGTCTGGCAGGAGCCCTGAGTGCTGGTGGGAGCAGAGAGGGCGGCGTGGGCTTAGATGCAGGCAGACCCTGCAGAGCCGCTTTTAGACTAGGGCAGCAAAAGCGGTTTTTCTTTGAAACAACGAATAGAGCAACCTGTGCTCTACCTATAGGAACCTTGTGGGGTGGGGATGGAGCCTGGATGGTTCAAGTGCATCCACTTAGCTTGGTTCAATCCTCAGTGTGCTGGAACACATAGAAAACTGGGAAATCTTGATTCTCATCGTAAAGGTGACATGTTCTCTTTGTATAGTCTCCTGGCAATTTCAATGTTACACAGGTTACTGGGGTTTTTAAAGGGATTTTTGACCTGTGTTTTTGATACAAAGAGTTTTTGGCTTTGATTCCTCCCTCCTTTCTTTCTTTTCTTCTTTTAAATTGAGATATAGTTAATTTACAGATGTAAAGCAAAGTGATTCAGCTATATATATATATATGTATATATATATATGTATTCTTTTTCAGATTCTTTTCCGTTATATGTTATTACAAGGTATTGACTATAGTTCCCTGTGCTATACAATAGGTCCTTGCTGTTTATCTTTTTATATATTCTTTCTTCTTTTCCTTTTTTCTTCCTTCCTTCCTTCCTTTCTTTCCCACATCATTTTAACTCTTGTTTTCCCAGTTGAAAACCTTGACTGATGCCTATGTCCAAATTAAATTCAGAATCAGAATCACATAATTAAACGACCCTGGTATAAAAGATGTCATTATATAGAACTAAGCAAAAAAGTCAGTATCAGTTTCATCAGCTAGTGTATAGGCCAAAGGTTTACAAATATTGGAAACATACAAACCTGAGATTGGGTTAGGAAATCCTGCTGCTTTTGTGTGTGTGTGTGTGTGTTAGTTGCTCAGTCATGGCTCATTCTTTGTGACCCCATGGACTGTAGCCTGCCAGACTCCTCTGTCCATGGGATTTCCATTGGAAATCCTGGAGTTGGTTGCCATTTCCTTCTCTACGGGGTCTTCCCTACCCAGGGATGAACCCACATCTCCTGCATTGGCAGGTGGATTCTTCACCTACTGAGCAATCTGCTATTTGTTAAATTCAAGTTCAAAGCTTTCACAGCAGTGTGACAGTTGATGGGATGACGCAAATGTTGATATGTGTAAACATTTAAACTGGTGTAAGTCAATAGTGAAGCCTTTTGCACATGGCTGTTGGTTAAGGAAATGGCAACCCACTCCAGTACACTTGCCCGGAAAATTCCATGGGCGGAGGAGCCTGGTAGTTACGGTCCATGGGATTGCAAAGAGTTGGACACGACTGAGTGACTTCACTCATTGGTTAAGGATGCCAGTCGTGGCTCAGTTTTGTGGAACATACAAACTCACTCAACCTAAGTGCATTTTTTCTGTGTTGCTGTGGTTCTGTCCTTCGTCGGTATACATCATAGAGATGTCCCAGCCCAGCTGGGCCTCCTCCCTAACCCCCTGTCTGACTTGATGACTCTGTGTTACTTCTCTGCTTGACCCACGTGGACATTTGCTTTGGCAATGACACGTCGAGACTATGTGTGGTACACGTAGTGCAGAAGTTTTGGTGGTGAAATGTCAGCCTTGGTTTCCCTCCAGTGTTATTGGGATGTTGTTGACATATGATACTGTGTAAGTTTAAGGTTAGAGCTTAATAGTTTGATAGAGTGTGAAGTGATTACTACCAGGTTAGCTAACTTTGTGAACTCACAGAGTTCGTTTTTTCTTTCTTGTGATGAGGACTTCTAAGGTCTGTGGTCTTAGCAGCTTTCAAATAATGTCTTTTTAAAAATCAAACCAAACACAGCACTGACTTCTCCTGTTCCAGTGGCCCCTGCAGTTTGGGGATTTCAGACAGCCTCTTGTCTTGTTGCTGTTCAACTGCTAAGTCGTGTCTGACTCTTTGCAGCCCCATGGACAGCAGCACACCAGGCTTCCCGGTCCTTCACTGTCTCCCTGAATTTACCGAAACTCATGTCCATTGAGTCTGTGATGCTTGGGGGAGAAGAGAATCCTCTGTCACTCAGATTCTGGATTCGTGTTTGAGGGTTACATGCACACACATACGTGAAAACACAGTACATGAATACATGTCACACATGCACACACAGTGTCAGATTCCCACCTGGGAATTTCCCACCTGGGATTTTCCAGGTGGGATTCCATGGTTGTCAACTTGGAGGAGCACACTCTTCTGGAGGATAAAGTCCTCCATGAACTTGGTCCCACTTTTTACGTCTCTCATAACTCTAAATGGGGTATTTTTGTGTTTAGAGTCCTGTCCTGGAAGGAAGGACAGAACGTTGGGTGAGCACCACTCAGCAGGAAACGGTGCATTGTTTTAAGTCTGCACTGATTCATTATCCATTGATATTTTCTAATAAACGCCTTCCTGACACAGCTGCAAAGGACAGTGAGTGGAACAAATGACATCACCCTCAAGACAAAGGTTGCAAGGAGAAAGACAGATGTTAACTGCTTCTCAGCCTTGGAAACATGAGTTGTGGGTTTTCCCCCCAATTTGATGGTGCTGGTAGAAGTCAGATGATGAGTTTATACTGGTTGAACATTTCCCCAAGTGCTTTAATGTGAGGCTGCAGGGTAAGTGTTATTCTCACTTTTCTCTGTAGGGAAACTGAGGCACAGGATGGGGCTTGTCCAACCCCAAAACTGCTGAGTGACCCCTGGGTGACCTGCTGTCCCAGCCGCTGCCTGGTCAACCCAGCAGGTCTCTGCCGCCTTGTAAAATCCACAATCTCTGTTTGTTTTCTTTTGTTTTTTCCTTAGAACTCATTCTCTAAATATAAAATCCAAGGCTGTTTGTAAAATTTTCCTCCTAAAATGGACTTCTTCATATCACTTTACATCTACATATTACTCACTATCAAATCTTTTGTACAATGTTTTTGATGTGCCTCTTGGAAATTTGTATCTGGAAAGTTGTCTTCTTTGAATAATGGGTCTATTTCCTTTTATCGGATTAGGAGATTTGTGTACTTCTTGTCTTCCAGAATGTTTAGAGCCGAATTTAATATTCAGTCTCGGCCCTTGTATTATCCTGAATTAATTTCCTCTCCTTCTGTGAGGTTTTAAATCATGTATTTCAGCTTTATTTTATAGTTACCTTTTATTATGCACCAAAGCTTTTTAGGAATAGGCAGGGTGAAAATAGGCAGTACATTTTGAATAAACATTTTTTGATCTGAGTTTAATTTACTATAAACACATCAAGTGCCTTAAATAAAGCTGTAATATTATTACGTGGAATTGGGTGGATCACATAATATACTCTTTTTATCATTACAGATACTGTAAGAGTAAAAACTTGTTGTGAAAGAAATTTATTGTATACAATGAAACTATAAACCATACCAGGCTTTATGACAATGGGGAATTAAATTAAAACCAACGTGGAAGGGAAGCTGGGAAGGTAGATGTACCATTAATTAATGGTACAGTTAATTTTAGTTTGAACCATCTCTAAGCAATTCATTTGAAATTTCTTGAGGGAAGACCCTGTAGACAAAAATAATCTGCACACTGGGTTCCTGATATTTGTCCTCAGTCCAGGCTCTTGACTTCAACAAGGCCATCGTGTGGTCACAGTGATGAAGGAACTGAAGAGACTAGAGTACCCCCAGCTCCACCGCCCCTCTGTGAGATCTACCTCTAGCGAAGTGTGTGGTCTGCACTCAGTCTCATCTGGCTGATCTGTGAAATGGGATCATAACGCCTTCCCCATGGGCAGTGCTGGCCATTTAACGACAACAGCAAAATTAAAGAGATGCTCTGTGCAGCACTTGATGCACGTTTCCTTGGAGTCTGGTGGAAGATATCACACACAGAGAGAGGTGCTCAAGTGAGATGTGTGCAGGCAGCCACTGGGGTTCTCACATGCTGAACACTCCCAGGTGCTAGCACTGAGACCAAGAAACAGCCCCAGGTCCCCGCCTGCCCCCTCCTGGTCACTACTCCGCCCTAGAATTGTGTCCATCCACTGTCCAGACTTCCGACACTACAGCTTGGCTTTGCCTGTGTGGGGATTTTACACAAGTGAGCCCAGCACTCTCTTGCGTGTGTGGCTTCTTTCATCTGACGGGACGTTTGCAAGATTCGTGCCTGGTGTGTATAGGGCATGGTTTGTCTATTCCTGTGGCTGCACAGATGTCTACCGCACGACACCAGATGTGTGTGTCTGTTCTGCTGAGGATGGAGGTTTGGACTTCCAGTTTGGGGATGTTATGAGTAAACTGGCTGTAGGCATTCTCGTACGCGTCTTACAGTAAATGTGTGTACGTGTTTCCGTGTGACAAACACCTGGGGGTATAGCTGCTGACTTGAGGGTCTGCAGATTGGTGAGTGTGACAAGTCTTACCAGTTTTCCAAGGTGCTTGTGCCAGTTTACACCCCCACACAAGTGTGGGTTCCTCTTCTTCCTTGTCACCTTTGGCGTGGTCTGCTTTCTCAGTTTGGTGTTCCCACCGCATGGCCGTGCAGTGACAGCTCGTGAAGCTTTTAACCTGCATTTCCCAGGTGATGAATGCATTTGATGCATTGTTAACATTACCTTCACATTGTTTAGATGAAGTAAGGTGCCTGCATGCCTTAAACAGATGGGACCTAACAAATAAGGCAAAAGCTATTAGAAATATCTGGAGAAGGAAATGGCAATCCACTCCAGTATTCTTGCCTGGAAAATCCCATGGACAGAAGAGTCTATTAGGCTACAGTCCATGGGGTTGCAAAGACTCGGACACGACTGAGCGACTTCACTTTCATTAGAAATATAAGCAGAATTCAATAAAGCACAAATATAATGAGTGAGTATAAATATTCTTATTTTGCAATTCAGCAGATCTAGCGTACTTTAAACAATCAAAGGTGCATAGGGTCTGCACACGTCCATAATCTCATGTATTAACACATATGAAATTTGTATCCTACAAATACATAACATGTCATTTTCCCTTAGGTGTTTTGTCTTTCAAAATTTGTAAAATTCAGTTTTTAGTGGTAAGCATACCTGCCTTCCAATTTGGTACTTGATGAGGAAGGACATTTCGACTAGCTCAAGAAAGTCAAGATTTTAGAGCACTTGGTCTTTCATCAAAATCCAATAAAATGAGATGAACTGTGTAAAGATCCAATCAAAGTACTTAGGAATCAGGGCACACCCTCGTAAAGTAGCTACAGAGCAAAGAGGAAGTCAAGGGAGAAGTTACATGTCGTCTTGTGAGCGTTAAAACTAAAGAAACTTACACCAAACCTGTGGGGTCGAGGGAAAGTTGTATTTAGAGGAAATAGCCTTAAATGCTTTCTTGACTCTAGACAAAATTTTAAAAATACAAGCTAGAACTCACCTTAAGATGCTGGAAGGAAAAAATAACCAACAAACCCAAAGGATGTAGGAAAAGGAAATTAAGATAGGAGTCAATAATAATGGAGTAAACACAGGACTATTAAATCTTTGCTACAAAAATTCAGTATTAGGGTTCAGAAATGGTTATCGACCCTTTCGGGTCAACCCCAACAAGGGTCCTCCTGCCTAAAAACAAACATATTGCTTCTCTGCTTATTGCTTTTCCTTTGCTGTAAAACAGCAATAGCAGGAGCAGGAGTAATCCTCAAGACAGTGTAAGTGGTCATAGTAAGGTCTAAAAATGCAATATTGTTGTAGTGCAGTCTGGCAGTATCATGACTTCCTGTGTATTATCTGCCAAGAGACTCGCTTCAGAATACTACAGACAAAAAAAACCACACAACTTTAAAGGGAGCATGGAAGCTCTGTTTATCACACAAGGCCTCTGCACCTGCTCTGCATGTGTCTATATTCTGCAGAAAGTTCCTAAACTACTTTTATTGAGGAACCAGCATTGACAGACCTGCAGGGATCGTACGAGCCAACTAGAGGTGAATCTGGCTATATTTGTTTGCAGATGTTTTCAGACTCTTTCTGAACCATCTGTAGAAGTCAGATACCATGAATTTATGAGAAATTCTTTTACGTTTCCTTGTCTATAATAGATATTAGAAAACAGATATAAAGCTGATTTCAGTTGGTAAAGAGATGAAAATCTTCAGTGTGTTCTGGTTCCTTGAAACCTGATAATGCTGACTGGTCAGGTTCCCAGAGCCCAGTTTGCCTGCTGGACTAGTCCTCTTAAGAAACCAACATCCAAAAAAAAAAAAAAAGAAACCAACATCCTTGTGATAAGACGAGAACAGTGAAGTGAAACAGAGACACTCGGGCAGGACAGTTAAGGTGCCTTGTGTTCGTAGAACTGGAGGCAGGCTCTGACTATGGAGCACCACTCAGGGGCCATCCAGGCCAGGACGAGGGGGGCCTGGGGCCCAGGGCAGCAGGGTGGGTCTCGGCCTCGGGCAAGAACTCAGTGAGGTGAAGTCGTTTTCTGTGCTGTGTCTCAGTCAGGGGTTTAAAAATGCAGAGATGGTGATGTACTTTCCTGATGTTACATGAAACCGCCTTGTCCAGCTCCAAATTCAGGATCTGCATCGTGCTGAGGATCGGTGTCTGTAAGCCACAGGGCTGAGCCCACCCTCCGTGTCCACGGGCAGGAGCCACATGCTGCCCACGTTTGGCTGCGCTGGTTTGTACCACACAGACACGACATCTGGAGGGAAGCCACCCGCGCTGGTGCCTCTGTGATGTCCCGGGAGACCTCCTCACTTCTCAGAGATGTGCTACTTGCTTTTTTTAAAATTTCCCAGATAATTTTGATGAAATTTTCATAATGGATTTTTAATGGCTGCCAGGTTAATGTCATCATATTAGCATTTGAAATTATTTCCTCCAGTTATTTAGAAACACGCTCCTCACTAGCTGTTGAACTAAGTCATTGAATTATGTGCTTGAGGGTTTTCCCCACCACCATCTTCTGGGTGAGGGGCTTGTGAGTTAAGCTGAGCTCTAGCCTGACCTGCTGGGGACTAGCTGAGATGTGGTGGGAAAGCCTCTGCTCTGGTTTCCTTGACGCTGGAGAGAGTGAGAATCATGAACCGAGGGACATGCTCTGGCCCCACCCCCCTAGCTTCTCCCTGGCCTTCTCCCACACAGGACGCACCTGGTCGCAGGGTCCCTGCAACCTGCCGAGAGGACGTGACCCGCAGATGCAATTTCCAGTCCAGAGGACAGGCTGTGTCTGCAATCATCAGGATCACCTGTCTCCGTCTTGACATTGTGGGAGGATGATCTTTCCTCACCTGCAAGAGATGGAAAGATCCTCAGGCCCCAAATCTGTCCCTGCCCACCCCACCCCACCCCATCCTACACACCCCTGTGCCAGCTCTGTACAGTGGCCCCACTGACACTTGTCACAGTCCCCCAGCTCCACGCACTCCGGGTGCAGCCTGTCATGTGGCATCAGCACCCCTCACGGGTGGCCTCCGGGCGGCCTACCTGGTCCCCTTCCCGCCGCCTGCACACTCACCCCTGCAGGCTCTGACCAGCCTCACCAGGTGCAACCAACAGGGTCTGGCTCCAGGTCACACCCCTTGCTTCCTGCTGGGGGCTCCTGGAGGATGCCCAAGAGTGGGACTCGGGGGTCCTGGGATGCACATAAATATGCCAGAGATGGAGGGAGAGGTTATCTTTGGGAAAGGGGTCAGTAGAAGGAAGTCGTGAGTAATGCTGTGTCCGCTGGCCACGTACATGGAGTCTTGAGGAGAGAACAGTCCCTGTCGGGGGTCGAGGGACGAGGAGAGGAGAGAAGAGGCTCCTTAAGGGGGAGATCTCTGAGCTGAACCTTAAGAAAAGCGGGCAGCTTCAGGGGCAGGCGGTGAGAGGAGGGTCCGGCCTGGATGCAGCGGGGCAGCGCCGCCAGAATCACGGGGACGAAACTGTGGTGGCTGGTCCTCCAGGACCAGAGTTGGGGGGGAGCTGAGGGGGGCAGACGGCAAGTGCCCGGTCCCGCTCCTCATCCCGGTCCAGCCCCTACCGTGCATCTCTGGGTCCCTGGGTCCCCTGTGCCACGTTCTCTTCCCCAGCGTCTCCTCTCCCCACGGATGGATGGGAACACGCCTGGTCGGTGAGGAGCCCCGATGGCTGTAGGCAGAGCTGGGCTTTGGCATACCCACCCATCCGCGCTGGGCCTCAGGGCCCTTCGGGTCTGTGCTCTCTGTACGGCTCCCAGTGGAAGGACGGGAGGGCCAGGCCTGATTCCAAAGTCTCTTTTTGATGCTAACATTTTTGTTTCTTGGTTGTCATTAAGAAATGATCTTACATTTAAATTCAGAATGAGCCTTTACCTCAGTAAGAGTTCTTCCTATTGGTGCAGTTTGTGTGTGTGTGTGTACTTTCCGTCATGTGAGAAACAAATGTTCCAGTCAGGTTGCTAGGACCCCCCAGCAGAGCATCTCTGCCTGACTCCCCCATTTCCAACTGAGAACTGGTCTCCATGGACACCAGCCTGATGACAAGGGGAGACGGATGGTGTAAGAGATTCTTAGTATGAGGGACTCTCTGGAAACATAGAATGTGACTAATTTCTCTATGAAAGACGCATTTTATAAGAAGGACATAGATATTCAGCATCTTGGCCTTGGACCCTTCACCCCCCACTTTTCAAGTCGGGAGGCCCACACCCGGAGCTCGCCTGGTGGCCTCCCCTCCTCCATCCGGGTTCCTTGTTTGACTCACAGCCCTGCCCAGCTCTTTATTTATGAGACATGCCTCCTGTTTTCCACGGAAAATTGTTCCACTGAGCTTCCTGTAGGGATATTTTGGGAATAAGAACCTTGGCTTTTGATTTTTTTTTCCTTCTACTTGGTTTAACAGCTCTGATTCCTAATTCCTTTGAATTTTCTGCCTCCCTTGCTGCTCTTTAGGCTAAAAAATAGCAAATCTCTTGTCTCTTTTAACATCTTGTTTTCAGTTTATAAGACCTGTGTGTATCTACAGCACAACGTTCTTTACCTCTGTGATATTTTCATTTTAGATATACAACATGAAGTGTTTGAGGAGCAAAAACATTTTGCTGGCTTGAATTTTATTATCATGAAATGCAGAAAAGGTCTTGTGTGAGTTAAGTTTGCAGAGGGTTTCAGAGCTAGGGCCCTGGCTGAGACGCTTCTCCAAGACTGTCTTGACCTGTTTTTCTTTGAGGCTGGAGTGTAAGTTTTCACTGTGTTTTCTTTTCCTAAAACAGTGCCATGATTGATAAAAGATGAAGGATAGAATCTGGAAAGTTACTGCATTTAGATGTAAATGCCTAGTGAACCATGAGCCGCTGGAACTCCCTCTCAGCACTCATGGTTTGTGGGTGATTCGCCTGGACCTGCTGCATGTTAGTGTCCAGGTAGAATTGATCTGTGAGACAAAGCCCCAACTCCACTCACTGGAGCCATGAGACTGGGCAGCTTCCACCCTGGACTCATGAGGAGGGTCAGCCAGCTTGCCACCCGAGCGCCTGCTTGCTGTAGTGGCAGGAGCAGGTACTTCTCTGCACGGCCACCAGGTGTCGAGAAGCACACACCTGCAGGGCTGATGTCCCCGAGAGGCCAGGGGAGGCCCCTGCCTGCCGTCACCCTCTCTGCCGGCTCTGTTTTGCCTGGGAACTCCGGAGCCCGGCAGATACGCTTAGGGCAATGCTTTGGTCTCATGTTTGTAATATCTGGGGGCTGGTGACTCAACCGTCCAGACCCAGACAAGAATTTTTTTTAAAAGACCAAAACAATTCCTTCAGTTTCTTCATGGCTTATTTGAAACCTGGCTGGGAACCAGAACCCTTTCAGGAATGGATTATCATGTGGGCCACGATGTAGGCATTTACAAGGATTTTTCAAACGTGAATACGTCAACAAAGGGAGAGTTATCACGGATTATTTATACGATGAAGGTGCAGACACCTTCAGAATTGAAGTGGCAGGTGCAGGCTTCCCTCTGCGTGCGCCTCCCACGCCCTCCTGTGGCGCCCTGTCCTCCTGTGCTATGCATCGGCTCCGTGGAGGTGGTGGTGTCATCTGGCCATTCACTGTTGTCCACTCAGAGCCAGGAGTGTCCGGATGCAGGTGGAGAATACCCATACCGTGTGGACCTGAGTGAATGGAAAGCTGGCTTCTCTTAGTGACTCACCTTCTGAGTTGTGCATACTCAGTGCTTAAAAGATCATTATCTATGCCTGTGTGTTTTGGTGGCTTTGTTCTAGGAGACAGGTGAAGCTGAGAATAAGCACGTTGCTCTGAGTGTCTGGCAAGGCAGGTGAAGGCAGTTCCCCGTGGTAGGGACCTTGTGCTGCTCACTTCTGCATTCTTGTTGCCAAGCCACCATGAGGTGCAAAGGATGCACCCAATAAATATTCATGGGATGAGTCCATGAGCCGCAGTCACTCTGGACTTGAGCCCAAGATACCAGCCCTCTGGCTTACTGCTATCCTCTGGTCTTGACCCTGAGCTGATCTGAACTTCCTCTTCACCGGCCCAGGGCCCAGGTACCTCCCTCCCGGGGGATCTGTCCTGCCTTCTGTACTCTGGCTGCAGAAAGACACAGTGCCTACATCACCACTAGGTGCCCCTCCACCTCCTCGCCTGGCCTGAACCCCAGCTGTCACCCAGGAGCACGCTGCCCCAAAGCCCCCGGAACCTCAGGGGCAGGAAGAGGGGTCAGCACCCTCGACTTCAGTTTCACATTTTGTAAAACAAATCAGAACAGAGGCCTCCTCCCCATGGCCCATCGTGGGGTCAGGAAGCTGCCTGCCCCTCTTTATTGCTGATCTGAATTGGTGTCCCCGTCACCCCCTCCCGCAGCCCACATCCCAGCATCTGGAACACTTCCTGACATCCCAGGTGGCGCTGCCTCCACTCCCAGGGCCTCCCGTGGCCACACCCGGAGCTGCTCCACCTGAGGGTCTCCTCTCCTCGGTCACGACCTCCACCCTCCCAGCTCTTCCTCTCTGGTCTCTCCTGCACCTGCTTGTCGGCTGCACCAGGCCCACGTCCAGACGTCTTCCCCAGTGAGTCAACCTAGTTTTCTATCCCGGAAAACTGAGGAAGTTCTCAAGCTCATAGCACATCAGCATAAAAGCAACAAAAACTGCTGAAAATGGCTCGTGTCTCGTGGTTCCATCAAGCCCGCATCTTGTGATTTAGTGATGGAATGACATGCGGATATAAAGCACTGCAATTAAATCAAAAGGAAAAGAGTCACTCACAGCCTCACAGTGCTGCCTGAGTCAGGGGAGGACGGCTGATGTCACCAGTGATGTCATGAGGATGTGTGTACCCCTGATGCGAGAATTCCCCCAGATCCAAGCTCAGTCTAATAATGAGAAAAGCATCAAACTCAAATTGGAGGAAATTTTTATAAACTACTTCACAATTCTTTTTGAAAACTGTCATGAAAAATAAGAAAAGCCTGAGAAACTATCCCAAACCAGAGGAGATCAAGGAGAGGTGACAGCTTCATGCAGTGTGGCATCAGGTTCGGGGCCTAGGACACAGGGAAGGGTGGTCGATGGCTGTGTCTAAATCCACACGGGGCTCAGGTCGCACCTGGCACCCGCCTCGGTCATGTAGTCATGACAAGTGCCCTTGACAGTGGGCTGACACATGTAAGAGGGGAGGGTGGGTAAGGAACGCACAGGAAACCCCTGTACTGTCTTTGCCAGTTTTACCAAAATAGAGAATTATCTACCTAAGATCCCTTTCTGATGATTCCAACATCTCTTTGAGTCAGTTATGCCAGGGCAGAGTGATCTCTAGGCCCCCACATCAGACCTCATGGTGTATTCCTCACCCCAAACACCATGCTGAATCTCAGGACATCCATCCATCCATCCATCCATCCATCCATTCCACCATCCATCTACCCATATCTGTCCATCCATCCATCCATCTGTCTGTCCAGTACCAACCAGCACTTCAGACCAGGCACGGCAGGAATGCTGGTGAGAAAGTAGTAAGCAAAACAGACCTTGTCCATCCCATCTTGAAGGTCATGTCAGCGGAGAACACAGACACGTACGGGAAGACACTGAGTGACGTGGCCCTGTGGGGCCCCGTGGGAAACAAGGAAAACCAAGCCAGCCTTCAGCCAAGAGCACCTCAGAGTGTCCTGACATGGCTGTCATAGTCCTGCCCCAGCACCACGGACCCCTGCAGTGTGTTGCAGAACTTCATCACATTATATAACTTCATGATCGACAAAGCTAGTAAATCATTCGGTAGTAAAACTCCGGGATGCTATACCTCTCAGTGGGTTGTCCAATAATGCACACAGGACATAAAACATATTCAATGACGTCTGTTCAGGAAAAAAACTTTAAAAAAAAAAAGGAAAAAAACTTTTTTAGGAGGCGATCAGGCCCTGAGGCCACTGCGTAGTCGGGGTGATGTCCGAGATCCTCCATGTGCCGAGCTCCAGAGCGGGTACGGGTGGGGTGGGGTGGGGTGGGGGACGACAGCAGGCACTGGAGGATGGCCCGTCTCCCTGGATTCCACCCCCACTCCCCAGATCTGTGCAGAGACAGAGAGAAGGAAGCAAGACTGGAGCTCTGGGTATATTGTCCCCTGTAGCCCTGAAGCAAGTCTCACCCCAGGAAACCACACAGAGCTCCCCTGACCATTCAGAGCAGCGTGGGCACGGAGGAGTGTGAGCAGGTAACACAGACTCGGATGACGGGGAAATAAAACATCCTCCCGGGCCAGGGGGCAGGTGAACCACACCTGGCTGAAGACACCATCTCCTTAATGATGAGAGGACAGGATTCACACTAGAAATGCATGGTATTGTGTGGGCTTTTCAACCAGCACCTCACCGCGCCCCCCCACCTTCTGAACTGCCTGAACATGGCAGAATCATTCCTTTCTAGAAGGAAGTCTGCATATCTGGAGACTCACGGAAGCCTAGAGCTCACCTAGACACGTGGGACAGAGGGCGGCAAGTGCAGAGGGCAGGAAGGCAGACGGCAGATGGCAGAACCAAAGCAACAGCAGCCAGGCTTCAGTCTGCTCTGAAGAGCATCAATGGACGTACCCGAGGGCAATAACAGCCATGCCGCCACTGCCTCTGTGTGGGGCTCTAGAGAAAGCCTGTGCCTGGGCTGCCATGTTCAGACCTCATAAGAAGTCTGTGAAGCGGGTCTGATTCCCCAGAGTCCTAAGCCTTAGGACGGAAGTGCCTCACTCCACTGGCTTCCCAGGTGGCCCAGTGGTAAAGAATCCGCCTGCCGATGCAAGGAGACGTGGGTTTGATCCCTGGGTCAGGAAGATGGCCCTGGAGGAGGACATGGCAACCCACTCCAGTATTCATGCCGGGAGAATCCCGTGGACAGACGAGCCTGGCGGACTACAGTCTGTGGTCACAGAGAGCCGGACAGGACTGAGCGCGGCACGGCCTCACCCCACGTGCTCAATTGCTTCTTTAAGATGGATCCAGGATGTGAACCTTGGTCTGACTCGGTGGTCTGGAGCTCATGGCACCGTGCTCATCCAAGGTGGCATCCTTGCTACTGACATGTTTTGTTGCCCCATGTATGACAGCGGGAGTGAGGAGGAGGTTCTTGGCATCATCACCCACTTTGCGATCTTTCCAGAAGACTGTTGGCTCTGTTGTTGTGTTGGCAAAAGTTTTAACATCGTGAGGCTTTAAATAATTTTTGAGCAAGAGGGGCCTCTCTGCGTTCACTTTATTAACAGCTGTCCCTGGGGCTCCAGTAGCCAGAGGACTTAAAGAAATGAGGGTCTGCAGTTGGTTGCAGCATGTTATTGATGGTTTTGTTGGCAGAGTTAGTTGGCAACATGTGCCTGCTATATTAATAATTCAACTCATATGTCCTTTTCTCATTTTGTTTATAGAAAATAAAAGAAGTATGCATATCCAGTCAAGGATAGTAAGAGTGAATTGCAGAAACTAAAGTTGAACACAGAAGTATGTGAGGGAAAAAGTTATTCTTTGTCACATGGTAAAAGTTTTCTCAGAATCACAAGAAGCGGCTGTGACTAACCCTAGGAAAAAGAAACAAAACAAAACATCTAGAGTCACTGATGCAAATTAATTTTTTTTAAAAGTTCCTGAACCACTGTCAAAAACCATTGTCTCCCCCCAAAAAAAACCATTGTCCCTGTTTAAGCAAGTGCCCTTTTTCAGAACTATTCTGGATTGAGACGGTCTTAGAATTTTCATGCCTGGATAAATTGAATGAAGCCTTGAAAAGATACTGGATAAGATGGAGGGAGACACAGAAAGGGAAATCGACAAGCAAGCCTGTGTATGGCCTGGCACACCATGATGGATGCTCAGACTGACCCCCTCGCAGGCCCACCTCCGCCATGGGTGCCCATGGGGCAGACGTCAGCTGCCCTGTTACATCAGGGCTCCTGTGACGTGCCCCCTCGGTTGACAAACAGACCTCATCACAGGATCATGTAGACGGTGCTCCGCCCCCCGAACCTCCCACTCCTACACAGTTCAATCCCCTGCTGCTGGCTTCTGTTCCCGAGCTTCTGATAAAACTACATGCTGGAATGTTACCAGGGGTCTGTGTGCGAAACCAGAGGCCCTTCTGTCTCCCTCTCCACACCCCTCTGTGCCATGATGCTCTTGGCAGCTCAGAAGTCTCCTCCCCTGGCCTCGCTTTGGTCCAGGTTCTTCTCCAGCCTTCGATGCCTCCTCCTCAGTGTCTATCACTGGCTCCTTTTCTTTTACCATATTCTTTAAACATCACCCAAGATTTCATCCTTGACTGTCTCATCCAGCGCTAAACCCGACGCACAAATGGCTCCCCAGCTCCCACATCCAAACCAAACCATCTCCCAAATTCCAGACTTGGTTTAGCCTGGAAACTGAAAACTCAGCCTTTTTCTTTTTTACTATCAATTGTAAAGCATTTTTTATATTCTCAAATGGTTTCTTTCTTTTAAAAATGTATCCTATTCTTATTTCATGGCTACAGTATCTTCTTTCTTTTTTTAAGTTGAAATATGGTTGATTTACAAGATTGTGTTAATTTCTGCTGTACAGGAAAGTGACTCAGTTACACACATATATATTCTTTTTCAAATTCTTTTCCATTATGCTTTATCACAGGACATTGAATATAGTTCCCTGTGCGGTACAGTAGGACCTTGTTGTTTATCCATCCTGTATATAATAGTTTGCATCTGCTAATCTCAAACTCCCAATCCATCCCTTCGCTCCCCTACCCCTCCTGGCAACCACAAGTCTGTTCTCTATGTCTGTGAGTCTGTTTCTGTTTCACAGATAGGTTCATTTGTCATATTTTAGATTCTACAGGCAAGTGGTTTCATATGGTGTTTGTCTCTCTCTTTCTGACGTTCTTCACTTCACAGTATGATCATCTCTAATTGCATCCATGTTGCTACAAATGGCATTTTCTTTTTTCTGACCGAGCAATATCTCACTGTACACCTGTACCACATCTTCTTTATCCTTTCCTCTGTCAATGGGAATTTAGGTCATTTCCATATCTTGGCTATTGTGAATGATGCTGCTGTGAACACTGGGGTTCATGTGTCTTTTTGGATTAGAGTTTTGTCTGAATCTATGCCCAGAAGTGGAATTGCTGGTTCACATGGTAACTGTGCATTTAGTTTTCTGTGGAGCCTCCATATGGTTCTCCATTGTGGCTGCACCATTGTCTGGACACACATATTCTGCTTATCCACTCATCCATCCATCAGTGGACATCTAGGTTGCTTCTGCCTTCTAGCTACTGTGAACACGGGTGTATATACCTAGCACTCTTAATACTAAAAATAATGACTATCCCTTATACAGACTGTCTATGTAAGATACTGCTCTGACATATATGAATCCCTCTAAACCTGGCAGCCAGCCTATGAGTTGGGCACTATTATTATCCACATTGTACCAGTGAGAACTGCACAGTGCTTCGTCTATAGCGTTATACGATAGCAACCAGGATAGACAGGACGTGTCGCCGATGCTCGTCTGGGAATGTCACTTGTGCATTATAATGGAAGGTCCTTTGTGATGTGTGAAATGTGTTTTATATATAAATGAGCACAGTTAGATGTGTTGTGGTAATATTTCTTTTCATCTGGAAAGAGTTAAGTATGAACATGAGGCCCCACTTCTGATTTATTGCAGTGTCCAGTCCCAGGTTTTACCTTTATTCTTGAGGCACTTGGTTTTGCTTTCCATGTAACAGACCTCCATTCTGAGCTTGGTGTGCAGACGTGTACCGATAGTTCACATTTAGGTTCTGCAGGTAATCATGCTATTCAGCACCGATGCTATGTTGCATTATGTGAGTAATAAAAACCATGTATGGAGGGAAAGAAGCCTCATAAGTGTAAGGGAACTTGGTCCTGGCTGCTTGAATCTGGCAATGTAACTGAGGTTCAAGTGCCCCAGCCTGGCTGTGAGTCGAGATGCCCCGATCTGCAGCCTCTGACTCTGAACGCACTGCCGTGGGCAATGGTCCCTTCCTTGGAGCGTCACGGTGACTGTTGCTCTGTGGGCTGCTCCTGATTTGGGCTGCGTCCCTCTGACCTCTCTCTGACAGCTGATTCCTTCTTGCCATTTACACCTGAGTTTAAGGCCTTTCCTGACTGTGTGGTTATTCTTCATCGCTGCCCCTGTATTAAATCCTTGACTAGA